>NW_027176594.1:57500-235000 GCF_023349555.1 Cebidichthys violaceus
GTTGAAAGGGGGTTTGGGGGGGGGGGGGGGGGCATGTGCGCATATGTGGGCCCACAAACGCAGGTGCCTACATCTGTTCATTTCTGGGCAGATGCTCATGGTTGTGGAGATAGAGAGGGAGAGTTAGGGAGAGAGAGAGAGAGAGAGAGAGAGAGAGAGAGAGAGAGGAGGACTTCCTCCATTTACTCTGTCATCACTCACACTGCTGATTAAGCCTCGATGGAACCAAACTGGAGCAGAGAGTAGAAGGGGGACCACTGCACTTCTTCTGGGTCCGAAATAAATAAATAAAAATCAGCCATGTTGTTTTCTCCCCACTTTAAAATACAAGGCGTTTAGTTCTTCTTCACGGTTTGGACTCTTTCAGCGTGACGCGAAGCTCAACTCGTGCCGAAAACCATTTTGTAGATTCATCAGTTCATGGATTAAGCTGAACTCTTCTTTGATAATGAATGAATTGCTTAAGTCGCGTCTTGTGCACAGATGTCGAGCGTTTGCTGTGTCGAGCTTCTCAAATACAAGCTGTCCCTCACCGTGGCTCATGGATGCCACAGGGAAAATTGTAAATCTGGTGGTTTTGGTGAAACAAAACTAATAATTTAAACGTCACCTGGGGCTCTGGGAAATTGAGATGGGGATTGTACCGTTTCTACAGTTCATAGCTGTGACAATATATATATATATATATATATATATATATATATTATATATATATAAAAATGGCAAATTAATTGATTATTAAAAATGCACAAACTCAGTGGTCAGACTTTCGAGTGAATCCCTGCAGCCGGGTTCCAAAAATCTGACAGAGAAAACCTGAAACCAGAGAAGTGGAGGCTGTTAGAGCGGCAGATTAATGTCCAATTATACATGCGTGTGTCCTCCTACTTGTGCGCGTCCTCCTACTTGTGCGCGTGTCCTACTTGTCCTCCTACTTGTCCTCCTACTTGTGCCCGTGTCCTCCTACTTGTGCTCGTGTCCGTCCTCCTACTTGTGCTCGTGTCCGTCCTCCTACTTGTGCACACGTCCTCCTAACTAGTGCGCGTGTCCGTCCTCCAACTTGTGCGCGCGTCCTCCTACTTGTGCGCGTGTCCATCCTCCAACTTGTGCGCGTATCCTCTTACTTGTGCGCGTGTCCGTCCTCCAACTTGTGCGCGTGTCCTCCAACTTGTGCGCGTGTCGTCCAACTTGTGCACGTGTCCTCCTACTTGTGCGCGTGTCCGTCCTCCTACTTGTGCGCGTGTCCTACTTGTCCTCCTACTTGTCCTCCTACTTGTGCCCGTGTCCTCCTACTTGTGCTCGTGTCCGTCCTCCTACTTGTGCTCGTGTCCGTCCTCCTACTTGTGCACACGTCCTCCTAACTAGTGCGCGTGTCCGTCCTCCAACTTGTGCGCGCGTCCTCCTACTTGTGCGCGTGTCCATCCTCCAACTTGTGCGCGTGTCCTCTTACTTGTGCGCGTGTCCGTCCTCCAACTTGTGCGCGTGTCCTCCAACTTGTGCGCGTGTCCTCCTACTTGTGCGCGTGTCCGTCCTCCTACTTGTGCGCGTGTCCGTCCTCCTACTTGTGCGCGTGTCCTCCTACTTGTGCGCGTGTCCGTCCTCCTACTTGTGCGCGTGTCCTCCTACTTGTGCGCGTGTCCGTCCTCCTACTTGTGCGCGTGTCCGTCCTCCTACTTGTGCGCGTGTCCGTCCTCCTACTTGTGCGCGTGTCCGTCCTCCTACTTGTGCGCGTGTCCTCCTACTTGTGCGTGTGTCCGTCCTCCTACTTGTGCGCGTGTCCTCCTACTTGTGCGCGTGTCCTCCTACTTGTGCGCGTGTCCGTCCTCCTACTTGTGCGCGTGTCGTGTTCATGATACAGGTGAGCACACGTCACTGATAAGCTGCCGGTCACGACAGGGAAGGTATACGTGGAAGATGAGTGCTTTCTATTGTTTCATGAGTTTATTGGATCTGATTTTTTTACAATGACGCCTCTCAGCAAACGGAGCTCATCTGCTGCTCTACTTTTAACACGGAGTGTAAACACAGGAAGGCCATGAAGGCGGACTAGCGTCCAAGGGACGACTCGTCTCATGCAGACTCTTGTGCCGCCTTTTATAAGACGCGTAAAAGCTTCTACATCCGTTTACTGCCGTATTTTATGATGCACGACAAAAGTGTGTTAATACGATGACTTTGAGACGAGGGGACAGGAAGTGCAATAGATGCTGACTCATTTCCTGGTTTTCGGACTCGTGCAGCACTGCGTCGGCTTCTCCGATAGTTCTGGTTGATGGACTCGACGAGGCTTAGAGCTTTTAAACATCAGCATGCTAACATGTCGGTAATGTTTACCAAGTTTGCTAGTGAACTCAAAGTGCAGCTGGGTTGATGGGAATGTGGTTAGTTTTGCAGGTATTTGGTCCATAAAGCAAAAGTTATTACAATTCATCCTGTAGGGGGACATGAACGTCGACTTCATGGCAATCCATCCAATAGTCGGTGAGACGTTTCACTCAAAACCACAAATGTGGACCTCATGGTGGCGCTAGAGGAGTAGTTAGAGGTCTACCAAAGTCAGTGGGATTCATCCTCTGGGGACCGTGAATGCTTGCACAAGCCGTTGAGATATTTCAATGTGGGCCAAAGCGGTGGACCGACTGACCGACCAACACAGCCGTCACCGCAGCCGCAGGGAAAAAAAAAAAAAAGACATGGACATCCGTCAACGACAAAAAGAACAAGGACGTCTTTTGATCCCGTTTGAATTGTGCCACGAATTACACGTCCGATGTTTGACAATTTAAAAGATAAGAAAGTATAAGACTGTGAAAAATACGGAGTTAGAAAAGACTTAACACAGAAACAGTCTGGTAAGTGACGTCTCTCCCTGAAGCTACAGGTCGGATAACGTTACATTAATGCGTGGACCTCTAAGTTAGCTAGCTAGCTAGCCGGAAGGGGCGGGACTTTGCATCTCTATAAGGTTCTCCGTGTTCTGCGCATGTGATCTTTTCCTCCTCGTTCACGGAGCATCAAAGGATGTTTGATTCTAGAAAGTATCAGGTTTTTTTTTCCTTTTCATTTGTCGCCTATATTTGAATACTTTTCCAAGAGGTGTAGATGTATGTAGAAGACATTTTTACACAAACTTGAGGTATGTGGCACTCGTGGAGCTCACGTGACTTCTGTATGCTGTCCATGTAATAATGGGATGTTCTCAGAGGAACATGAACGCGCGTTTTCATCCTCACTGCATTTATTAAGTTTGTTTAACCCTTTAGCTCGTGGCTGATCTCTCGTCGGCTCTTGAGTATTTGTTGTGTGTAAAACGCGCAGCATCGGCTGTTGGGTTATCGATTTTATTCATAGGGACCCGCATATGTTGTGGTGCGTCACCCCGGGGTGCGCGGCAGATGTGTTTTTATAAACATTGGCACGCGACTGGCCACGTACAGCTCCCCCTTTTTTACCTCCCCCTTAGGTCCCCAGTGCGTCCGCGCACACACACACACACACACACACACACACACACACACACACACACACACACACACACACACACACACCACCCCCCTCCCTGCTCACACACACTTATAACGTCTCTGGGCCCCCCACGTAATTACTGCGGCACTCTTCCCATAAACTTAAGCTCAGCACGTCTCCAGTATAACAGCAACGTATGCAAATGAGAGACAGCAGCCCGGACCGGGAGCCTCGATGAGCCGTGGGGAGCCGTGGGGAGCCTCGCGGAGCGCCGGAGAGCCCTGGGGAGCCGCGGATCTGGCCTGTGGCCCCCTTCTTCCAGCAGCTGGCCACAGTAATCTGATCTGGACACAAAGGAGCCTGTTGATCTGTGCGTTTCAGCAGGTAAAACGGGCGAACCAGACGGGGAAAGACAGCGCGGGTCTCGTCCTAAACCTCAAGGATAAAACGCCACATCACAGCAACAAATACGTTCAATTCAAATTGAATGAAGTACAATAAAGCACCAATGTATAAACTCACTGAAGTATTCTGTAATAATTATAATTTGACATGTGATGCAGCAACTTTTCGCTTTATTTAACCATCATTACGCACCCGCAGGCTGTGTGCGTAAAACCATCTCCTCCTGAGAAAGTGCTGATTCAAAACTTTACTAGCCTACAGTTTTAGCACGAGTGGCCTCTATAAGACCCCCCCCCCTCCTCCTCCTCCTCAACTCCATCCAACCCTGGCAGTGTTGGTCTGGTGCCTTGCTCCTCCTGCATCATTCAGGGAACGGAACCACCAACCCTGGCACCATCACTCACCGCGCTGTGAAAGCTTTCACTCCGGCTGAGGATGCGTCGATATTTCCTAAACACTGCTGAGGTATCAGTGTAAAAGAAAATCAATTGATCGTCGCACATACAGCACCCCCCCCCCCCCCCCCCCTCCCGCCTCCACCCCCCTCACCCCACCCCACCCTCCCTCCCCCCACCCCAATCGCCGCTTCATATGATCGATATCGTGTGATGCGCGCCGTGTTTACGTTCCCACGAGTGACCATGTGGTGTCTCTCCTCCTGGCTTCCCCCTCGCCATATGGCCCCGGAGGGCCCATACCGTTACAGGTCCCTTAACATGCTTCCAGTTGAGTGTAGACGGAGCCCGGTGGACAGAGGCGCGTAGAGACGTGCGCTTCAGGCCGGAGGAGGGAGGGAGGGCAGCAGGGAAATAAACGTCGTTTTCTGGATGTGGAGGAGGAGGAGGGGCGGGGGAGAGTTAGTGGCAGATGGCTTGTAAGGGTCTGTCCGCGTCTGAAGGCGTGTCGTGGTCCTTCACCGAAGACCCCCCCCCCCCCCCCCTGCATTCACAATCAATGGAAATTAAAGCGCAGAGAATGGATGAATAGTCAGACCCCGAGTCACCCTTTTTTTGTTGTTGTTTGGCGCAGCTACCGGTGGGCAGGAGTTAAACTACAGCAGCCCCCTACAGTAGCACTTTAGTTAAACAGTCAGAGCTCAGCCGGCAGCCTCTCGGCCCTGGAGAGGAAGGGGGGACAGAGGACATACTGTAGGGACGAGTGTGTCCTAAACGGGCAGAGCTGCTGGTTTCACTTCTGGCTCTAGATTGGTTTCTTTGCAGTGTTGTTCGGATTGAGTACGTCGTAGTCAAACACCGTTCATCTGTGGTGAAGCTTTGACGTTTCCATCCTTATTTTAGTGTAGTTCACTTAACGCGTTCCCACATTGGAGGCTGAGCCTGCAGCTCGGCGTGGTTCCACTTCCTGGGTGTTAGACGTTGTTTTTAAGGGTTCAGTGGCACCAAACTATATGTTTTGCTCCACAGACACAAGTTATAGAAGCTGTGAAACATTTGAAACTCTTCTCCCTTCAGGACCAAAGAAGTCTCTTCCTCCTCTTGTCGCGTTATTCGTGATGGTCTCGGTCCAGCCGGCGTGTGGTTTGAGAAAGCAGAGACGGACAGCTTCATTAATGGAGGACTTTGTTTGGTCGTTGCTGCCATTGATTAGAGGTAATAAGTAACTACGGACACATCAACCCTGTTATGTGACGTCACAAGTGAAGGTACTTTGGGTGAGAAAGGGAAAGCGTGTCACTTTTTTTGGGGGGGGGGGGGGGGGCGCCTCCCCTGACAACCGCGTGCAACAGCAGGTAACGGGGAACCGGAGAGGCGCACACAACACAACGGCAGCCGCCGTGACGCGCATATCTGAACACAGTGACGCAATGTACGTGCACGGTGCGGTAGCCCGCGCGCGCAGCCTCGCCATACAGCCCCCCCCCCCCCATCATAAAGCAGAAAAGAAGAAGAAGAAGAAAGAAAATCACACTTCTAATGAACGACCTAATTAAGAAACAGCCCCCCCCTCCTCCTCCTTACTCATACGCGCGCGCGCACGTGCACACACCGCATTCACACAGAGACACAACATGTGTTTTTTTCTTCTCGTGCCACAATATTTAAAGAAGAAGAGAAGAAGAAAAAGCAAATAAATGCGATATTTGTACGGTTATGTTTGTTTGAAGTGAAACGTGTGTGTGTGTGTGTGCGTGCGTGCGTGTGCGTGGAGGAAAGGGTATTGTGTATGTGACGTGTGGGCGCGCGCGCGCTCAGCTAAGGGAGGCGCGCGCACGCTGTTATTGAGGGGAGAGCAGGTGCTGGCCGAATTACCATACAGCTGAGGAGGGGGGAGAGAGAGAGCAAACTTATTCCTCCACCACACACACAATAACAAAAGTTCCCCCTCATGTTGGCCACGCGAGCGACTCCGGTGCGCGCGCGCGCCCTCTTGCACGCACGTACACCCACACACACACACACGTATACATGCACATGTTTGTGTTTTTTGTATCTTATCCCGGAGAATGAGAAGAAGAGGAGAGCAAAAGAAATGTCGAGGCAGGAGTCGTTTACCTCACCGCACAGCTCTGCCAAGGAATGTTTCTTTGGTCTTTTGAGTCGATTCAAAGCATCAAATTCTTCCCACAACCAGAAATACCAAAATGCAGAGTGGTGTGCATGCATGCAGAGGAGGAGAGGAGGAAGAGAATGAGCAGGAGGAGCAGGAGGAGGAGGAGGAGGAGGGGTGTAAACAATTAACTGAGTCAGGGTTTAGACCGAGAAAGTTCTTCTTTTTTTCTCCTCTTTTTCTTTTTAGAACTTTTGAATCAACTTCAAACTGTTTTTTTTGTGGGTTTGTTTTTTTTGGCACTTTACCCAAAAAACATCTTATGACACACACACACAAAAAAAAAAAAAAAAAGACAAAGAAGTTTGTCCAGTGAGGCAACAGCTGGAGGAAACCGATTCAACACACGCGCCACTTACACCCTGTCAGAGGGGAATCTGGCATTGTTCACAAGTCTTTACGTGTCGCTCCTGTGTAACCGCTGCGGTGTGATCTCCAACAAAACAACAACAAGCCAAAACAACCACGCAAGTGATCAAAAAGTGAAGCTGCACCAATCTAAAACCGGAGGATTCACTGTTAGTTGTTTTCCTCCACAGGTTATCTGACGCTCTGTTCCTCCGCCTGTAGGAGTCACGCAACTCTCTCTCTCTCTCTTTTTTCCACTATTTTTTGGTCAAAATACTTTCACACGTCTCAGGTATTAACGCTGTAGAACACATTCTGCTGCAGGGGTAACTAAGGGGGCTGCTGGGGTGGACTTGCATTGGGATCCCATTGTGGAAGAGCCGGGGCCAGATTGGGAGGTGAAGTCGGGGAGGAGGAGGGGGAGGGGGAGGGGGAGGAGGAGGGGGAGGGGGAGGGGGGGGGCTCCATTTGCATGTTATTACCATAGCATGTGTCAGGCCGTATATAACAGGCTGCAGGCGGCCTCGGCCAGAGACAGACGCGCAGTTGAGAGTGAGGAGAGACATCGGGAGGGAGAAGGAAGCATGTTGGACCAGTGACAAACCTGTGCTTGGGTTAGACCAAGACCTTCAAACAACAAGAAAAAAAAGAAGAAAAAAAGCTACTTCCTAAAATTTGTCACTTTCCCAACAAACAAAACAAGGAACCCATCTTTTTTTTTCTTCTTCTTTTGAAATCTCTCTTTACGCACTGGATTATCGCTTTATAACGGAACTGGAGGACTTTTTCTTTTAGTTCACAACTCTTGTTTGTGTGACTTTCTTAAGGTTTGGGATTTATCCTCTTTTTTTTTTTTTTTTTTTTTTTTGGTTGGTTTGGTTCCTCGGGACATGAGAGCGGCGGGGCTGACAGCAGACGAGAAAAAACAACAACCCCGCGAGGCGACAGGAACGTGCTCGATGCATCTTCCCCAGAGGGCTTGAAGAGGAGGAGGCACCCTGAGGACAGACTTTCTACTCTATTTATTTATTATTTATGATGTATTTATTGAATATGAGGCGCGCCCTCCTGCTGACTCTCGCCGTCATGTCCATGTTGCTGTGCCAGGTAAGAAACCGATTCTCTCATTTTTTCCCTAACAATGAACCATCACACCCCCCCACACACACACACCCCCACCCATCCTCCTCCTCCCCTCCCACCACAACACACACACACACACACACACACACACACACACACACACACACACACGCGCGCGCGCGCGCGGTATACTGAGTGTGAAGCTGGTGGTAATAAGCTGCTTTGCCTCCGCAGGGGTTTTGTTCGGGAGTTTTCGAGCTGAAGTTGCAGGAGTTCCTGAACAAGAAGGGGGTGCAGGGCAACAAGAACTGCTGTAAGGGGGGCCTGACCTCGTCCTTCCAGCAGCAGTGCGAATGCAAGACCTTCTTCAGGATCTGTCTCAAGCACTACCAGCCCAACGCCTCCCCGGAGCCCCCGTGCACCTACGGCGGCGCCGTGACGCCCGTGCTCGGCTCCAACTCGTTCCAGGTCCCCGATGTCATCCCGGAGAGCTCGTTCACCAACCCCATCAGGGTTAACTTCGGCTTCACGTGGCCGGTAAGTACGGCTGTCCTGTGTGTCCATATCGAAGTGAACATCAGCGAAATCGCGCCATTTTTTTTAAGGGAGGGAGGGAGGGAGGGAGGGGGGGGGGGGGGGGGGGGGGGGGGGGGGTAATCAGTGCGTATCCGTGCGTAAAAAACGCGCTGCGGCACGATTTCTGAGCACAAACTTCAGGGTTGGAGAGCGCAGAGAGTTTTGGGAGGGATTCGGTGTCACCGGATCAGGTTCGGCGGTTTGCATTCAGCACAGTGCGCGCATGGAAGAACCGCCTCGGGCTGGATGTTATCGCCCACATCTCTCCGCTGGCCACCTGTCTCACGAAGCCATTTGTCTTCCCAGGGGACCTTCTCGCTGATCATCGAGGCATTACACACCGACTCCAAAGACGACCTCTCCACAGGTATGGAAACAAACACCCTCTCCCCCCTTTTGTCCCCCCCCCCCCAATATTTTATCACATTCACGCACCCGCTTAACCAGCCCGCCACCCCACATGTGCACCTCCAGAGAATCCAGACCGCGTCGTCAGCACCATGACCACCCAGAGGCACCTGACGGTGGGCGAGGAGTGGTCCCAGGACCTGCACACCGGCGGCAATACGGAGCTCAGGTACTCGTACCGCTTCGTGTGCGACGAGCACTACTACGGGGACGGCTGCTCGGTGTTCTGCCGGCCGAGGGACGACGCCTTCGGCCACTTCACCTGCGGGGAGCGCGGGGAGATCGTGTGCGACTCCGGGTGGAAGGGACAGTACTGCACTGAACGTGAGTAACAAAAAGAAATGGGAGCGTGTGCACGTGTAGAGATGCTGGAAGAAAATATACATTTTGAGACGCAGTACGCGCTCACAGAGGACGCGTTGTAATATACAGAGAGGGGGAGACCATAGGTGTTTATCGTAAGTGTAGAAAATGTATTAAAAAAAGTTCATTTCTATGTCGGGACTGTAATCAGATTCTCTGAGTGCCGTTAGAAGGCAACTTGTGCGTAAACACCACACGCACCCCCTCCTCCCTCAGACGCACACACACACACACACACACACACACACGACCACTTGATTTATTCTAAGGAAAGTTTTTTGGGGAATAATCTCACGCGTGCCATAAATTTACATGCTACCTTCCGATTCGTTGCTCCGGGAGTGGGCCCGGGCGCTGATTGGCCGAGGCGGGGGAGGTATTGTTTGAAGTGGGCAGCTGCCGGCAGAGAGGAGACAATGGAGCAGCTGTCGCGCACTGGCAACACACTCGCCAGCTGTCCACTCTTATCTGCCCCAATCCGAGACATTAAGGGGAGTGTGTGTGTGTGTGTGTGTGTGTGTGTGTGTGTGTGTGTGTGTGTGTGCACAGAATGAATAAAAGAGTTTTGACCCGCAGCGAAGAAGAAAAAAAAAGAGAGGGTTGCGGGGTGGGTTTTGAGGGGGTCTGTGTGTGAGTGTGTGTGTGTGTGTGTGAGTGTGGCACACACACATTCACACACTCCCTCCTTTGTCTCAGCACTATGTTAAGCAGAACATTCTTCCACGGTGATAAGGAGAGTTTTAAGGTAACAGCGAATGGGTTTAGGACCTCCCCCCCCCCCCCCCCCTCCTTTCCTTTCTTTAATTCTAACACTGAGATGGAGGTGATGGAGGTGATGTAGGTTTTTACGTCTTCAGCAGCAAAACAAAAGAATGTGAGTTTGGTGTCTGAATAAAAAGTCTCCTCTCTTCACAGCGATCTGTCTGCCCGGCTGCGACGACGAACACGGCTTCTGTGAGAAACCCGGAGGTTGCAAGTAAGTCTCCTCGCTTCGTTCATCATTAATTCAGTGGGGGGGGGGGGCGCGTTGAGGTAATGTGAGTGGACTGACCGGTGCTTTCTCTCCCCCCTCCCTCCCCCCTCCCTCCCTCTTCCTAATTGGACAACAACAGGTGCAGAGTGGGATTCAAAGGCCGCTACTGCGACGAGTGCATCCGCTACCCGGGCTGCCTCCACGGGACCTGCCAGCAGCCCTGGCAGTGCAACTGTCAGGAGGGCTGGGGGGGGCTCTTCTGCAACCAAGGTGAGGAGAGAGTGATGAGAGGAACGAGTGATGAGGAACGACAGGAAGGAACCGGAGCGATTTACTGCTGGGAAGACGTCTATGTTTTAGAGTTAGCTCAAACAAAGTGCAGGTTTTCTTTTTTTTAAAGAAGTCTAGGTTTAATAAGCTCTTCTTCTATCAGCATTTTGATGACTTCATGTCAATGTGAAGCTCTAACTACATCTGGAAGAACTGAAATGACTTCAAATCATAACAAAAAAGATTTTTCCACCGAAATTTTGCCTCATTTTCTCTGAGACGCCTCGGCGTCTTTTGACCCGGCAACCTCAGTTGTAAAATCACCGAAGACTTGGGACAGTGTCAGGGGACGGAAAGTGGACAAAGTGTCCGAGCTTTAACAATCGGCACAAGATCCGTCTATCTTTTTAAAGTCTGTAAACAGACGGGAGAGGAACCGCCGCCGTGGTAAAGAAACAACAACAGAGCAGCAGTTGTCTCGAGATGAGCAGCGAGAACAAAAGGGCAGGAAACAAAACAAAAAAAAGTAGAAGAAGAAGAGAAGAAAGAGTCAAAGAAAGACATTGTTCTTCTGCTGCTGTTGTGCTGCCATGTGTCGTGTGCTGTGGCTAAAAAAAAAAGACGGTGTGTCTCTCTCTCTCTCTCTCCAGATCTCAACTACTGCACTCACCACAAGCCCTGCACCAACGGAGCCACTTGTAGCAACACCGGCCAGGGCAGCTACACCTGTACCTGCAGGCCCGGCTTCACCGGGGCCAGCTGTGAGATGCAGGTCAACAAATGCGCCGGGAACCCGTGTCGCAACGGGGGCAGCTGCGCGGTAAGAGTCGCACGTTTGGGCTTTTCTTCGGTGAATTTGGAAAGAGAATGGAGACAAACCGACCAGATGCAGCGTGTTGAGATTCAACAGTTTGTAGCAGCTGAGAGATCCTGATGTCGAGCTTGTTCTATTCCCCCCCCCCCATCACAGGATTTGGAAAACACATACACCTGCACCTGTCCGCACGGTTTTTATGGCAACAACTGCGAGCTGAGTGCCATGACGTGTGCCGACGGGCCCTGCTCCAACGGCGGCCGCTGCGCCGACAACCCCGACGGCGGCTACTTCTGCCAGTGCCCCACCGGCTACGCCGGGTTCACCTGCGAGAAGAAGATCGACCACTGCAGCTCGGGGCCCTGCTCCAACGGTAAGAGCCACCGGCCCCCATCGGCGCCATCGCTCACCGTTGTTTGTGGCGCCTTTCAGTGTTCCTCCGACGCCGACGTCATTTGTTCGGAACCAAACATTCACTCCTCATCTCCTCCTCGTTTTGTTTTTTGTTTTTTTTAGGTGCCCACTGTGTGGATCTCGTCAACTCGTACCTGTGCCAGTGTCCGGACGGTTTCACCGGCATGAACTGCGACCACACCGGGGAGGAGTGCTCCATGTACCCGTGCCAAAACAGCGGGACGTGCCAGGAAGGTCCCGACGGTTACACCTGCACGTGTCCGCCGGGTTACACCGGCCGCAACTGCAGCTCGCCCATCAGCCGCTGCGAGCACAACCCTTGCCACAACGGCGCCACCTGCCACGAGAGGAACAGCCGCTACGTCTGCGCCTGCGTTCCCGGCTACGGCGGCAGAAACTGCCAGTTCTTGCTTCCGGAGCACGCGGCGATCCGCGGGTCAGAGGTGCCCTGGATGGCGGTGGGGTCCGGCGTGGCCCTGGTGCTGCTGCTGCTGGCGGGGTGCGCCGTGCTTGTGGGATTTTTCCGATCGAAAGTCCAGCGCGGCGGTCCGATAGAAACCGTCGGCGAGGGAGAGACAATAAACAACCTGACTAATAACTGCCACCGCGGTGACAGGGACTTGGCGGTCAGCGTGATGCCGACGCCAGGCGTCAAAAACATCAACAAGAAGATGGACTTCTGCGGCGATCCCGACGAAGGATCCCCACCGGGGAGGAGCAGCTACAAGACTCGCCATCCGCCCGCAGACTACAACCTCGTACACGAGGTCAACTACGAGCAGGCGGCTAAAGAGGCCATGCTGGAGGCGGCGAGGACGAGCGCCTGCGAGGACAAGTGCCAATCCGTGGACTCGTTTGAGTTTGAGGAGAAACGCAGCAAACGTTTAAAATGGTAAATATCTGTTAAGAGTCTCTCAAATAAACAGGCAGCAGTTGTTGCTGTCGGAATGATGCAACTTAACGGCGTTTCTTTTTCTTTTCTTTCTTTTCTTTCCCAAAGCGATGCGTCAGAAAAGAAAGCCCCAGAAATGTCTGCATGTGCGGACACCAAGTACAAATCTGTGTTTGTGATGTCGGAGGAAAAGGACGAATGTATAATTGCAACTGAGGTGAGTTTTTGCACGTTGTATTTTCCCTGTAAGGAGGTGTCTGTGGTCGTTTCACCCACAAACGCTCATACATATATCTATTGTATTTTGTGTGCGTCTCTCCAGGTGTAACGAGCCACCAGTGGGCTGCCCGTTGCTCATTTGCTCTATGGGAGAGTTTTTATACTCCTTCAGATGCTGCTCTAACCCTAGGGGGAGGTGTCCCGCCTTGAGACTGCTGCTGATACTGAGACGTTTAACTGATATTCAGAGTGAGCTGGTTCTCTACTGGAAAATAAGCGCAGGCAGCGGCGGCCTGTGGGGTAAGAACTGGCGGGGTAAAAGTACATAAATGAATAAAAGAGTTCACGGTTTGAAAGTGAACTGCCACTTAGCTTTCTGTTCTGCCTTTTAGAGGGGGAGTAAATAAAATAAAATATAAACGGACACCGTCTCGTAGCTGGATAACGTGTGGCGCTACGTGGTTTTTTGTTTTTTTTTGGTTTTTGTTGTTGCAACATTTGCACCCCGGGCCTTTTCTCTAACCCACACGCCGTTGCTGAGCGCAGGAACTGCATCGAACGGTGGATGTTTGGCCATACTGGCCTGTTCTTCACGAGGCTGTTCACATGGGCTGTGCACCCATCACTGCACCTGTGAGGACTGTATGTATACTTGATCACTGTGTTAACTGAAGTGCGTTTTCTTCTCCCCCCCGCCCTCCCCAGCCCTCCAAACCATTTATGACATAGTATTGTTCTTTTTGTTTGTTTGTTTCTTTTTTTTGGGGACATGAAAACTTTTGTCTTAATTAAATAAAATAAAAAAATGTTGCTTTTTTTTAATTTTTTTTTTATACAGATTGTCCTTTTGTAAAATAAAGAAGAAAAAAAAAACAAGAAAAAAGTTTAAAATTATGATTTAATTTAAGTTAATTTAATGATTTTGTGTTATTTTTATTTTGTATTGTATATTTGTGATGTTTGTTGTGTGATTATTTAAGTTTTTTTTTTTATTTTTAAAAAAAATGATATTTGCAAAGGCACTTCAGGTCAATGGGACTTTTTTTTAAGAAAATGTTATTTAAGAGGGATTGTACTGTACAAATTGTTATGTTGCCGTCTCCTTTACCGTTTTTGAATGAAGGAATTAGCCAAGACTATTTTTCCAAATAAATATTGCTAAATGTGAAATTTTACTTGCGTCCAAACTTTTTGTTTTGTCCATCGTCAAGCGCTTCTTCATGGGTTCTGTGGGCAAAAGTTAATCAGTAACATCTGTGGTCTTCCCCTGGCGACCCCACAGTGGGCTTCTCTATGGCCACACCGTCGCCTACTGCCAGGAGTTGAAAGTGTCTCCCTGGAGACGGGAGACGGGGCCTATTCATAAAAAACACACCACAATGTCCCTACGCTAGATTTACACTCCCGTTTCTCCTCCTAAAGAACTAGTCAGGTAATTCATGGCTCTAAGATTCAGATCAACGCGTTACGAGTTACGCCTACTTACCGTTTCCACTTTCCCTCAGTGACATCTGAAGCCTTTTTCACCGCGGTGAAGTCGGCCACATCTGAACATCACGTCGGAGGGGAAAACAAACTTTAAAATGGCCATTTTCTCCCCAACTACCTCTTTAAATTCCCCTCAGTTCTCTCTCTTAATTGCCCCACAAAGACGCCGATTGTATTTAGACACAAATAACTGTAAATCATCGGCCCGGTGGAGCCGGCCTCTGAAGGGGTTTACAACCCCGCGGCATTATGGGAACAGACTTCAGCAGACAATGATGGAATTGACAATGGGGGCACACAAAAGGCCACCCTTGGGAGAGCCTGCGTGTCCCTCGGCATGCTGGGAGAAAAGAGAGTAACGGGAACAGATGTTGTTGAGTAACAGATGCCTTCTGGCCAGAGTTCAGCCTCGACCAGCCAGAACCTTCAAAGACCCGAGCTGCTTCAAGGACAGGCGGCTTTCACGCCGTCTTCATGACAAATGGGTCGTTGGTTTTTGAGGGACGGAAGAGATAAGAGATCACCTCGGAGGACTTTTGTGTCGAGCGATGAATGCAGACAAAAGAAAAGTACAGTGTGGCTGCGAGGAACACAGGAAGCACGCAAGCAACGATCTGAGAATGGCCAAAACAAGATCGTATTGAGAAAAGCCGCAAAATAAAAATGATTAATTGTCAGAAAACGGTATAAAATATGTCCATTACAATTAATTTGCTTGTTTTGTCAGACCACCAGTTTAATATCGCACATTTACGACAGCTGGCTAGATAGCTAGCTAGCTCACTCCATCATGATTTAATGCTACGCTGGTTACAACCGGCGTAGACAAGCTAAAGTTAAGCTAACGTCACCGAGCTAACGTCACCGAGCTAACCCGCCAGCCATCCGTCTCCCAAGTCGGCTCTCTTTCCCGCCGAGCTGCGACACTTCACGGCTCCACTGACCTGGTTTTCTCCACAGCCACTAACGGCAAACTGCTTTTTGTTTGGTACGAGTCGAACGACCGCGGAAAACAGTTCAAAGTCCGCTTCCGCTTCCTACTCTATTTCTACGCCGCGTAACGTTTAGCACGTTTTCTTCCGATAATACACCAGAACTTTTGAATACCGGACTTATACTTGTGTTGAAGTGTCTTTAACATGCGGTGCGGCTACTTTAAAACGTAAATAAGTCAAAATTCTCACACAACCGGTAGTTTAAAATACGCAACGTTTTGACTTAAATCAGGCAAAACGTGATCAACTAATTAATAAAGAACTCGGTGAAACTTAAGGTGGAAACTTTGAAGATTTGAGGTTCAATAAGTATTTAGTCTGTATTTGATAAGTGACAGGACTGCTGAGGTATGACTCGCTTTCTTCTATACTCGTGAGGACACTCAGTGACATAATGCCTCACCCTTAAACCTAATTCTGAACCTGAACCCTAAAACCAAGTCTGAACCCTCAAAAGTAAAACTTCCAAACATGTCCTTCCTCTCAAAGTCTAAAGTTCAAATTGTTCTCACGAAGACAGATGTACAACACACACACACACACACACACACACACACACACACACACACACACACACACACACACACACACACACACACACACACACACACACACACACACACACACACACACACACACACTTCAACGTTGATGGATAAAATGAAAATAAAATAAAAAATCAAGTCTGTGACGAGGAGCTGGCTTGGAGCCATAGAAGACTTTTTATTTGGAGAAAGAAATCTTTGAAATCACTCATTTTTAAAATTCAATTAATTCATTGAGTACGACATCTAAGTTCTCAGAAAAAGTTAAAATCATGCCTTTAGTCTTTTTATACATAAAAGATGTGGTTTTACGATGACAAGTGATTTTTTTTTTTTTTATTATAAAATGACTGTTTCTTCTTCTTCTTCTTCTTCTTCTTCTGACATATTTAACCTCTGTTAAAAGAAATATTAATGTAGAAAAACAATTATCAACCTCCCTCCCGTTAAAACAAAAAAACAAAAAAGGCATAACACAGTACGTTACAATGCGCTGACATGGCTTTAAAGCACACATATTACAGTACTGTACAAGGGTCCGCCTCAGACAAGATGCACCAAAACCACTTCCACTGCTGAGGATAGATCAAGCCTCTGGATCAGCTCAACGCTGCTTATTTACCAAAACCCAGACCGCAGCGCGCCGTTGGCAACTGAGGTAAATATTTCAGGAAAAACAAAAAAAACAAAAAAACAAAAGCACCAAAAAGGTTTGGCGTTAGATTTTTACATATAGCTTATAACCAACGGTGAGTCGGAGGAATTTCAGTCCAGCTTCTCTTGAACTCGGTTTTAAAATCGATTTCCCTCCACAACACCAGGACCGCTCTGAGTAAATAAGCAGGTTTTTCTTTTTTTTTTCCACATTTAAAATGGGACATTTAATGTCAATATTTATGTTGTTTTTGTTTGTTTGTTTGTTTTTACAGTGAAATCCAGACGAGAAGGATTTTCTTTTGCTAGATTCACTCTTTTAAATGAAAATACGTCTCGATTAAAGTGATGTTTTGGTCAAATCATGTCAATTCGAAGGGTCTCACAAAAGCTCAAGCAAACTACTGAATATCATATAATGCTTCGACTTACAAACATTAAAAGGGAAATGAGCAAAAGAGCAGGGACGCGTAGGGTCTTTATAAGATCACCTTTCAGGTACAAAAAACAAAAAGGGGAAAAACAATCTTAGGCCAAATACTTCAGGGGACAACAACGTCTAGATCTAAGGAACATGATGTGCAAACTTAATTGTGCATAGAGATCAAATTGTAATAAATATTAAAGTGATAATCAACATTATCACCAGTTTGACTTTGTCAACACTTGTAAGGGGTGATTGTACATTTTCATGATTAATTTAGTTTGACTAAAACGGTAAAGTTTTTGTTCTTTATATAGTGCTGCAAGAAAAGCTTTTATTGGTTTTTTTTTTTTTTTTTAAGCAACAAACACTTCCCATGTATTATTATTATTATTATTATTAACCAGAGCCCCGAAAGACAAACACAACCAAACACTCATTAAAAATCCTGATAAAAAGCATTGATTTGTCATAGTTATTCCACTTCCTCTGAATGGCTCTTTCACTTTAAAAGTCGTTTTTTTTTTGTTTGTTTTTTCGTGTAGTTTTTCTTTTAAATGTTCTGCCTTAATTCTGCATCAAAGAGTCACATGAGCAACAAATAACAAAACTGAGCGTCATAGCGATGTACAGGAATTTTTTTTCTTTTTTTTTTTTCTCTTTACATAGAAGTACTTTCGTTAAAGTTTTTTTGAAAAAAAAAAAAAAAAAAAAAGTAAACGGATCTATCGTAGCTTTTAGTTGTCACTGTTTCTTCGTTTGATGTAGCTTAAAAGATGTGAAGCATAATGCCTGTCTTTGGACCACCGAGGTAATTGCAGGTGTGTGTGTGTGTGTGTGTGTGTGTGTGTGTGTGTGTGTGTGTGTGTGTGTGTGTGTGTAAAACATGCTGAAACGTTTCCCCAAACATTTCGAAAGAGAAAATAGTGTCCCTCCGAGCCGCCGGGGGCTCGTCCTGGTTCGAGGTATATGATCCTGGGGCCGAGCAGTGGCGCCTGTGGAAAATGTTACAAAGCTGTCTGATGGATGATGGTGAGATTCAACCACGCTGCTGTGCATCACGCCGCCGCCTCCTCCCTCCTCCTCCTCCTCCTCCTCCTCCTCCTCCTCCTCCTCCTCCTCCTCCTCCCTCCCTGCTGTAGTCTCACTCTGCTCAGACTACTCTCCTTCTTCATCCCATCGTTCATCAACGACCTTCTTCGTCACCCTGGTTTGCTCATGAAAAGCGCCGGGATCCATTCACATTCAATTCACTTAATTCAGGAATTATCTTTAATATTCAAAAAAAAGAAAAGAAAAAAGAAAAGCAACGAGGCTCTTAAGGTGCGTTTAAACTGACTGGGGAAACAATTTTTCGCTAAAATAATTTGTGTTTTTTTGCTACAAATGTACGATGTATGTGACAGTGAGACAAACTCAAATCATCTATTTCTTTCTGTTATTTCCAGGGAAACAGCGTTTGGGGATTCACCAGCGCTTGTTGCTTAAGTTGAAACATTTTCAACTCGAACAAAGTTCTTAAAAGGAGTTTTGAGTTGATATTTAGGTCCATATTTAAGTGCTCTATTAGTGCTATTTATTCTATTCTTAAGGAGTCAAACCATGTTAACTACATTATTTCACCTTCAAAAAGGAGTTTGGAAAATTGTATTCTTTAACACGTTCAAGCCGTCACTTGTTACATGAAGAGGCCAGAATGTTAAAACTACTATTGTGCCATTATTTTGAAAAGGCCCCGATCCCACCGAGACGCGTCGCTAGAAACGCATCGCAAAACCATTGTGTTCCTGATTTTCTATAAGTGTGAAGATTTACAGACTTTTATAAAACGAGCGGACGTAGTCGTCGTTTTGAAGCCTCAAGTTCGCCGTTTTGGCCGTCGCCATCTTGGCTTTTTGCAACCAGTGAACAGGAAGTGACCATATTTGGAATGCGGAGGAGTGACGTAGAGACGCCGTATATACGTCTCTGGTAGAGAGAGACCTGTCAATCAGCGTGTAGCCCCGCCCCTAAAGCGTCCCCTGCTTTCTGGTCTGTTTGACTCTAAATGGAGCATAATGTACTAAATGAACATCATGCTGTATTGAAGAAGACTGTAAACTAGAGATTGAGACCATAAACTCATGTTTACAATGTTTACTGAGGGAATAAATCAAGAGAGAAGTAGAGTCATTTTAGACTAGACTTCTATACAACCAGAGGAGTTGCCCCCTGGTGGACACTAGAGAGAATGCAGCTTTAACACGTGAAGCATCGGCTTCACTTTTCAGTCACGAAGTGTGGAAAAAAACCACGACTTCAAGACTCCAGCTTAACAAGACAGGAAGTTGTGTAGTGTGGAAAAAGAGCCGCAATTTGAGGACATTGAAAGTCGTGAAACTTTTGCTCGAGACAAGCTAACGTTAGCGTCAACATTAGCAACGGGGTTGTAAACAAACTCTACTTTCACACATTAGACTTCGTGCAACTGTAGATGTGACGCTCAGCAGAACCGAACCAACTCCAAACGTTTACTTGAATTAAATGAATTGAGAGTGAAGAAAACCCTGCACCCCCCCCCCCCCCCCCCCCCCCCCCTTCCTTTTCCTAACTTGCATCTCCATAGTTCCCATAATCCCCCTCACCTCCACCTAAAAACCCTACGACCCCCGCCCCCCTTCGCCCACTCCCAAACCGGCTCAGTATTCCTGACCTCTTCGGTGACTCTCTTGACACAGGGTTCCTACAAAAGTCACCCGAAAAGTAAAAAAACAAAAGCATCTTTTTGGGTTGGATTTTGGATGGCTGTTGAAGAAGTTGTGCGATTGTTCACTGGGGCAACAAACGTCACAACACAGGAGGTGACTACACCTACTTAAGATGGGTTTCTTCGGAGGGAACAACTTTTTTTTTTTTTCAACAAATGTTTCTAAGATGTTTGTGCAATTTTAATAAAACTCCTTTCAAATTTACATAATTGTGAAACTGTAGGAACCCTGATCGAAGGTGTCGTTAAGCCAAAACAATGAGAACCCACCAGAACAGAAGATCAACGACGCTGTTGGGACCAAATTAGTGTTGGTTCAAGGAATGGGCTCACTAACCCCCCCTCCCCCCTGCCTCCCCCTCTAGGTGGAGGAAGCTCCGTGGCTGGGCATGTTGGCCATGCCGCCGACCATGCCGGCCGCGCCAGCCATACCTGAGGGCCCTCCCAGAGCCGGAGGGCTGTGCTTGTTGGGTGAGGTCATGTCGGCTCCGCGCCCCTGGCCCTGGCCCTGCGGGGCGTGGTGGGCGTGCTGCAGGGCGTGGCGCTCCAGCAGGGTGCGGTGGGTGAAGGCCCGTTGGCACACGTTGCACTGGAAGGTGCGCTCGGCACGGTGGGTGCGCATGTGCACGTTGAGCGAGCTCTTCTGGGTGAAGCGCTTGCCGCACATGGAGCACTGGAAGGCCCTGACGCCAGTGTGCACCACCATGTGTTTGAGGAGGTAGTCGCGCAGGGAGAAGGAGCGCCAGCAGATGGAGCACTGATGAGGTTTCTGACCTGGAGGGACAAGCGTGAACAGACAGACACACAGTGTGAACCGAGACAAAGCACAGCGGCCACTTTATCTGAATGGGCATTGTGACGGACGTCCTGATAAGTGACTTAGAATGGTGGTTTTGGGGGCGTGTCTCACCGGAGTGGATGAACATGTGCTTGCTGTAGTTCTTCCTGGAACGTAAAGATTTGCCACAGTGCGTGCAGTCGAACGAGGTCTCGGATCCCTGGGAGGAAGGGGAGGGGCCCGCGGAGCAGGAGGAGGCGGAGGGAGGCGGGGCCGGGGTCATCGGCGCCGGAGGCGGAGCCTGCTGAGTGGGCTCGGTGCCCGCCATGCTGTCAATCCCACCCATGGGCCCGCCCACATAGAAAGGAGCTGGCTGCGATTGGCTCACTGGGTACTGGAAGAGAAGCTGAGGACGAAAAGCAATAAAATACCTTTACTAGAATATAAGAACTAATGATCTTTATTTCATTCATGTTGTTTTGTTCTTTGTTTAGTATACTGTAAAATAAATGTTCTTGGAATGTAGTCCCGGCACAAACACACGTATCCTTGACAAAGACAAAAAATGAATAAATAATAATGATACAATAAATAAATAGGACCCTTAAAGAGCACAAAGAGCAATTCAAACGTGTGTCAGTGTGAAGAACAGTGTGTCGGCTTGTTTTCCAACTGTCGCACTCTGTGGCTGTCGCTCTGGAGCCGACTTTGGACGAGCCGCTTTGACGTTTCGTAAACGTATCGCAGGCGCTCGATGCGAGCCGCCGAGCGGAACCGACCTGGTTGTTGATGGACTGCGTGGTCGGAGGCGGAGTCAGAGGCTTGTTGACCCTTCCTCTGGGGTTGAAAGCCATGGCCTGAGGAGGCTCGCTCTGGGGCCAGAAACTCTCCGAAAACACACCCTGCTCGTCGTAGAAATCCTGAAACGTCACACACACACACGCACGCACGCACGCACGCACGCACGCACACGCACACGCACACACACACACACACACACACACACACACACACACACACACACACACACACACACACACACACACACACACACACACGCACACGCACACACACGCTGACGTGATTAAAAAGGTCCCAGCAGACGTTTCTCAGCTCGGGGGAAAAAAACAATCTGACAGCACCCGTTTCTGTGCTCCTCGTGTGTTGGCTTCAGTTCAACACATATGTGCATTTACAACCTTTTGTTTAGCGTCCTTTGTTAGCGCTCAGGTTCAGTTCATCTTGAACGCTTACCTGCTCCACAGGCGGAGATCCTGCCCGTCTCTGTGCAGGAAGAAACAAATCCATAACTGCTCTGTGTCTCCTCTCGCATGCAAATATGTACAGACCACGTCTGCTTTTAACCCCAATCCTGGGCGCGCACACGCATCGGAGAGATAACCTCTCACAGAGCGGTCCGACCGGTCGAGCTGCGTCACCGTCATCAGCGGAGCTCGTCTAACGCAAAGGAGCAGGACGTCCCGACGCGAGGGGAACCTTTCTGTTTCGTTAGGCTGGTGGAGTTTAACTCAGTAGCAGAAGGCGGTTCGGATTAAAAAAAAACCTCATGTACGGGTCATGTGACATCACGACAGAGATATATGCATGATGCGTTTTCTGGAAATTCACGGGGAAAGCAGACAAATAAATAAATAAATGTCTGTTTTGGGTTTAATTGACTGCATTTAAAAGCCCATAGAATCAAGGTTCCCCCCCCCCCCCCTCTACTCACACCGGACCTGGAACCAGAGCCGGAGCCCACCGACTCACTGGGAGAGCGACAATCACGGACGTCGGCATTTACGCTTTCTGTTGTGTTAAATTGTAAACAACCAATCCGCGTTGAACTCAGGAGGAGAGCTGGTAGCGTTAGCAGCACCGCTAACGGCTAACCAACGGAGGTTCTGTTCAGGTTACTGGTTATCATGACGCGTTCACATGTAATCTGTAAAATGTAGCGTTGGTGAGAAACTTGAATGAATCCAGATGTTTGAAGGCGATTCTTTCAAATTAATATTAAATAGAAATGAGCGGTTTACACTAACTCTAAGCAGATTATAATACATCATTAGAACTTATAATGACAAGATTTGTCATTATGAATAAAACATTTTTGGGACGGTGGCCATCAGAAATAAGTCTGGAACAGAACAGCAATCCTGTATCCGACACCGTGGATCATGAATGATCATCAACGACCTAAAGAGCGGAGCTGAGAAAAAACGCTCATGGACAGAAGATCAGATCGTTTCCAGCTGATAAACACAACGTCTTAACCTCCCACAAATTGGAGTGGATTAGTCCATTTCCGGTCTCGATCTCGTACTGCAGCACTCTGTGAGGAGACTGACAGGCGAAGCTGAATCCTGACTGTGTGGCAGATGTTGCTTGTGTAGTCTGCAGGGTACAGCAGGCTGCGGCATAAATCCACTCCTCCATGTTCCCCCCCCCCCCCTCTCCCACTCCCCCCTCACTCCCCCTACTTATTTCAGGACTTGTGACAGAAATGCTGAGAATACATTTTACACAACGAAGTAATTTTGAAAGTTTCCTTCTGAAGCACGTCTCAGTTACTTGTTACCTTACAAAGCTTATTTATGCTCTGATTGTTGTCCTCCTGAGTTAAACCCACCTGCCCGAAGCCGGCCATGGACTCCTGGGAGCCCTCCTGTCCGACCCGTCTCTCGTCCTCCAAGGTGTAGACGGACCCATCTGGGTCCTGAACCCCTTCATCTTTCACCACCACTCCTTCTCCTCCCAGCACCTAGAGAGAACATGTTTTTTTTTAATTTTCTGTAAAATGTAAAAGTAGTAAAGAAAACGACGTTCATTTAAAAAGAAAGAAAAGAAAAAGCAGCAGCAGCTTAATTAAGAAGGCCGGTCTACGAGATCAAAGCGACCCGGCAGCGGGAGCCGGTGAGTTTAGTGACCTACAGTCAATATGCAGAAGTCCATGGAACATCAACGAGGAGGTTACAGCCGCTCAGACGAGAGCTTCTCAGAAACATCTCAGCGACATATACGCCAATGCAGTGCGAGAAGAGGGGAAAAGCAGCAAAAAGAAAAAGGAAAGCAAACCGCTGCAGCTCCGCATGCCTGAAAGCTGTTACCATGGCAACCCTTCCCCCTGATCTGATCCCCCCCCCCCACTCCCTCCCTACCTGGAGTCTTAGCGGCTGCCTCTGCTTGCGGCTGTGGCTCGCCCCCCTGTCTCTGTCTCCGTCTCTCCCGCGCTCCCTGCCGTCCAGGTCGTCCTCCTCGCTGTACCGGTCCATCCCCACCAGGTCGTCGGCGAGGTCGGTGGCGGTGCCGCCGCGGAGGCCGTCCCTGCCGATGCTGTCGACGCTGCCCACGCCGGAGCCGCAGCCCGCCGACAGGTTCCCCGTGCTGCTGGTGCCGGCTCCGTTGGCCGTCTGCGCCAGCAGGTCTCGGAGCTTGTACCTGACGTCCTGAGTGCAGCTGGAGCTCTGCTTCATGAGGATGGCGCCGGCCCCGGAGCCCAGACCGTCGCCGCCGCACATGGAGCCGGGGCCCATGTCGCCCAGCGCCATCAGACTCACGGTGTTGGCTTGCTCCATCGGGCCCGGGCCGCTCTCGCTGACGCTGGCGCCCCCCAACCCCCCTCCCATGTTGCTAGACCCGCATTCAGCCATGAAGTTGGGGAAGTTTGCGTAACCTCCACCCCCACTCGCACCAACAGAACAGCTCCCACCGCCGCCGCTCTCTCTTCCTTTCCCCCCGCCGCGCTCTTCTTGTTTTGGGAGAACTCCTCCGAGCATCCCTCCTCCTCCTGCCGCCGCCGCCGCAGCCGCAGCCGCCGCCGCAGCCGCCGCCGTTGCCGCCGCCTTCCTCTGAGAGATGATCTGGGTGCACTCGTCGATGACCGTCTTGATCTGCAGGATGCTGGCGGCGGTGAGGATGCAGAGGGCCTGCGACTGCAGGACCACCAGCGAGCCGCTGTACATGAAATCCACCAGCTGCTTCACGGTTTCGGCAGGCACCAGCGGCGGCACGGAGATTTCAGAGTGACCCAGCAGCAGCTTGTCCTGGAAGAAGGGGCTGCCGGCCGCCAGGACGCAGGCGTGGGCGCGTAGCGACGCATCGTGTATCCGCACCGTCACGTCGCAGAAGAGGCCCTCGCGCCGCTGCGTGCGCAGGGCTTCCAGCACCGACTGGCTGGAGTTGTGCAGGTGGATGTAGTGCACGGTCTCGGTGCCGGACACCATGGCGGGAGGCGGCGAGTCGCTGGGTACCGGGTGGGAGTGGGGGTGGGGGAGAGGGGGTAGGTGTCTGGGGTTTTGCGTCAGCTTGAGGGATAAGGAGGACAGGGAGGGAAACGGGTACAGTGCATGGGCCACGGTGGGTCCGCGTCTCCTTCAAACAGTCATGAGTCCGACGGAGGCTTCAAGTGTGTGAGGAGCTGCCTTTTGTTGCCCTGAGAGGGACGGACGTCTCCACCAGCTTCACTGTCCCCGGTGCGATCCTGCTGAAATGAGTCACAACGAG
The DNA here is from genome assembly GCF_023349555.1 of Cebidichthys violaceus. Taxonomy (NCBI): domain Eukaryota; kingdom Metazoa; phylum Chordata; class Actinopteri; order Perciformes; family Stichaeidae; genus Cebidichthys; species Cebidichthys violaceus. Next base: position 82,435 of record NW_027176594.1, read on the forward strand.
AGGGATTTAACACTAAACCGTTGTATTACACGCTGTAACAATCAACATAAAACCACATCGTCACCAGCAAGCTTTGAAAGTGGATTAATCAGTCATTTATGAAGCACACATTCCAGGCTGGGATGCGCTTCTTGTTTGCTTTGCTCGACTACAAATTGAACATATTTGGGGTTTTGGACGGCTGGTAAGCAGCAAAATTCGTGTTGGACGTTTTTCCACACTGCTGAATTAATACGTACGCCTTCAATGCTAATAATCAACACATTTTGCTCACTGGTTTTGTGTCTTGTCAGTCACACACACAGCTGTGGCTGAAGGTGACAACCGAGAAGCTGCTAATGAACCATCAATTAAGTCGCGCGCGTGCGTCATCTGGAACACCTGCTTTAGCTGGACACGTATGACACGCACGTGCAGGTGAGCGAGTCCTAAAAAAAAAAAACAGCTCCTCGGGTCACTTTATTTTGGCTTATTCTGCTCAGCTGGTGGCCGGTTGACGCACCATCCCCCCCCCCCCAAAAAAAAAGAAAGATAATTTTAACCGTTAACGTCAGATAAAGAACAAGACGCACGAGGAGTGAGGAAATAGAAGCCGTTTAAGCTCATGTAACTAGGTTACCGACCGGCCCGAACGTTAGCTGCACAGCAACAAGAGGTTAACGGTGACGGAGCTAGCGTTAGCTTAGCGTTAGCTTGTTGACATTAGCCGCTCGGCTCGAAATCTGCGCGAAATGTCCACGTTTCCACACGCAGACTGGGCGTCAACAGTGACCTAAAATAAAAAAGATGTCGAGTGGAAGCTGGCAACGTGCCTGGCACAACATAAAAGCCCCCCCACGGCACGCTCCAACACGATGCTAACCTAGCTCGATTACCTAGCTAAAAAAAAAATTGCACAAGAAAACAACTAGTTAAGTTAGCATGGCAGCTAACAGGCAGCCACCACCTTTTTTTCTTCTTCTTTCTTTCCTGCACAGAGCGCGTTACCGAGCCGCTCAGGTGGTCGCTCGTGTCATCGCGTGTTGGTTTAATCGCGACTACATACCTGCTCGTGTGCAGTGACAGCTCGGCGCTTCTCTTCTTTTTTTTTTAGTTTCAGGCAGATGGATGCAGCAGGAAGAAGCCCTCAGTACAACGCAGCCCAACCTGGTGGGAGCTGGAAACACACACACACACACACACACACACACACACACACACACACACACACACACACACACACACACACACTCGCAGACTCACACATGCATACTGTACAGAGAGAGGCACACAAACGCTAAACCGTCCACCTAATATTGCATGCTGTGCCTCTGTCTCACATTAATACACCCTTTAAACAAAACAAAATGAAAGAAAAAAAAAAAAAGAAAGTAGGACGAATGCCTGAACACATTAACACGCAGCCATCAGAGGTGAATGCACGCAAAATGCATGCAAACGCACCTGTACACACCCACGCGCACACTGCAGGAACCATTCTGTAACAAAAGGTTCGATGCATGCAAACACTGGCTATTGTTTCAACTCTTAATTTATACATTTGATTCAATTGTGTGTGTGTGTGTGTGTGTGTGTGTGTGTGTGTGTGTGTGTGTGTGTGTGTGTGTGTGCTACTTGTGGGGGAGTTGCATGAGCATGAAAGGAGAGAATTGATACAATATTATAAATGCACTGGATACAATGTAAAAAAGACAAAGATTCATATCAATAATGACCTTTTTTTTTCATTTTTTACAGATTTTAATGTTGGCAGGTGTTTGCTTGTGTGACTGTGTATTCAAAGGCAGTGTGCACTGTGGTTTATCTCCTCTGTGCTGTAGCCTTGTTCCTTGTTCCGGGCGGGTGAACTTCGGTGACAGTGGCAGCCGGTTCTGGTGAACCTCCGGCGGTCAGCTTGTACTTTTCAGGGACTTGCAGTGAGCACAGCGCAGTGCTGCAGAGACGACGGCTGTGCAATAGAGGTTGAGTAAAGAACCCAGTCGGTGCAGATCAAGGCACAAGAAGGTGTCCGAGTAGATGAGCAATATGCATCTCGATGGACGTAAGAAACAGTGAGCTCTTTTATCATGTTCTAACATCTAAAGTCTAAATAAGTCTTTATTATATCATGATCATATCAACATTTCTTGGATCTTTATCCACCTTCGTCTGACAGAGTCACAAAGGATGAATTCTGCTTTTGCAGGCATTTAGTGGATTTTTATTATTTTTTTTTTGAAAGATTATATTTTGTCATTAGGTTGCCGTCAAGCTTATCAAATTGGCTATATTTTCATTTGCAGTTATCTTATCAATACCTTTTTAAAATAGAAACGATAGCATCAAACAAATCCCGACACGATGTAGTTAACAAGAAGCAGGGCCTCGTTTCTTAAGAAGACGTGGTGGAGCTCCATGAGAAACAATGAGTTGTTGTTTAGTTGCATTACTTAAATAAATGTTTCTCTTAACCAGATCTCAGATCTGTATTGATATTACAGCTGAGCTACAGACGTCAACGCCTCAATTGAGCTTCATTTAAAGCTAATAAAGCGAATTGTTCCCCTCCAGTGTTACAAGTTTAAGAAAGAGACACCAGGATTTACTCCACAACAAAATATAATTTAATGAATTCACTTTTCACCTGTGTGGACCACAAATCTATATTAATGTAAAAAAAAATAACACGAAACGATGAAAGGAAAAATGAAGCGGTAATCTCCTTGGTCTTAATGTAAGGCATGCAGTCTCCAACAGAGCTGGGAACATCGAAAGCCACGGGGTCGTTACAGCAGCACACACTGACACACTCAGCCACAAACGCACAACGAAAGCGCTCGTAGTGTCCGCCCGATAAACATTTATTCTTTTGCACAAACAGTGGAGTAGACGTGGGATTAAACACAACACCAAAAGTATAGCAGTTCACAAACAGCAACGGGTTTACGCCAAAAAAACAAAAAAAACCCCGCCTCCTCTGCCCTCCGACCTCTGGAGCGAGACGCGGTACGGTGCTGCAGGAACACTTTCAACACGTGAGCTACACGGATAGGTACACACACACACACACACAAAAAAATAAAAATAGGGCGGTTAGTAGGCCAAGCACATTGGGTGAGCGTGTTGCACAGAAATGAGGGTGATTTGAACAGCCGTGACTCTTTTCATTCAACCCTTTTCTTTTTTTTTTGCAGCTGGCGTTCTGAACCAGTGGAGCCCGTAAAAAAATGAGTTTCGTCATTCGGTGAGAAGAAGACGACCGTCGCTAAGAAGTTACGCTGAAATGCTGCTCTTGTAACTCTCGTATGTATAAAAAGGGCCGACGTCTTCCTCCTGTCTATGGTGCAAAAAAGCCTAATGACCTCTGGGATTCAAAGTGGCCTCAGCTATATAAATACAATTATATATTTGCCTCCATATAAAAATAAAATTAGCAATACACAACTATTGCACACCTAATGAGTTTAGATTTATCAGTTTACCGACAAGCTATTGAGGAAAATGTACAAACATGTAAATAATAAACCCTCCGATGCGGTATAAATAAATATTTAGATATTTAATTTCCTATTCATGCAGCATGACTCTCTGGCTGTGTGTGGGGGGTGGGGGGGTAGGGGGTGGTAGAGGTGGAGTCACGGCTGCCAATGGGAGATGGAGTTTGGGCTGTGCGGTGGGGGTGAAGGTGTCGGTGGAGCAGCGGGTAGTTCCTCAGTGCTGCTGCTGAGCGTCCAGCTCTCTCTGGCGGCAGCCCACGGCGGTGATGAGGGCGGCCCCCTTGCCGCTGCCGTCCTCCGACAGCAGGAAGTTGACGTCGCATTTCGGGGCGAGCTCCTTCACCGTCTGCTGGAAGATCCGCGAGAAGCTGAGTGAAAGGGAGCAGAGGGACGGGACACTGCGGTTAGGAGGCATGAATGAAGGATCGCAAGGCTGGTCTGGGTCACTGGAGGAAGAGCTGGAGTTGAAAGGAGCTCCTTTGGGGCGTTCCTCCATGCATGTTCCTGCTAATTCTAATGCTTAATAACACAGTCCCCCATTGTTCTTCTTATATCAACCATCTGAAAGCAATTCATTTACTTTTTGATAAGGTCTGACAATGTTTTTATCGTGAAAAGTAAAAAGAAGCAGGTGCCATCCATGCTCGACACAAGAAAATAGAAAAAAAGATAACCTTTGCATCCTGATGAAACTGGATATGGACTGTAGTGAACCCCCTCTTTCTCCCTTTAAGCTCCCATCCCGTGTCTTACTGTGGGTGCAGCTTGTAGAGCGTGCCGTCCACGCCCACGGTCACGTCCAGGTGGTCCAGTCCTCTGTTCTCACGGATCTTGTCCACCACGGCGGCCATCCCGGCTCCGCAGATCTGCGCGGCGCGGCGGGACACCGTGCCGCACACCTCCTTGACGATAATGCTGTCGTCGCAGGTGCTGTCGAGCCCCAGCTGCTGCAGGATGGCCCTGACCTGCAGCAGCGCCAGACGATCGCTGTGGAGCAGAGGAGGGAGGAGGGAGGAGGGAGGAGAGGGTGTCAGAGGTCGGCCGACAGCAGCAGCAGAGTCACCGGATACCTCACAGCTGTTAGGCTACGGGAGGCTTACACGGTGTATGAACTCCAGTCGTCACACTGCCCCCCTCCTCCTCTCGTACCTGGGTGCGTAATCCCCCTAGATGCTACTTTTCTGCTGCTGTTGTGCGCTTATCCTCGTTTTTAGCCCATAGACTTTATATAAACAAGTACAAGTGGCAACCGATACTGCAGTTTCTTGATTTTCATATTGAATGGGAATTCATGCAAATGTCATCAACTGTCATCAACTGGTAACCCCCGTCTTTAACGTCACAAAGCTGTGCACCGTGGGTAATTCCCTCAGGCAAAGTGTTCACGAAGGGCTAAAAAATGCGTGCGAGAGAGCCCTCAAAGTCTTGATTTGACGGCGGGACAGAACTAAACCCTCACGGGTCACTCACTCACCTCTCTATCTGTGACAGGAACTTGGTCTCGAAGATGCCCCTGGTCTTCAACGTCTCCGAGATTTGTCCCCGGAAGAGGAAGCCGCGCTTGGTCATGTCGATCAAGATCTGCCTGACGATCTCGCCGAGGTACATGCCGCTGCACATCTTCTCGTATCTGACAAGGCAATGGAGACGAACCTCAGTAAGGAGTCCGTTTAGGAAACGCAACACCAGCTCGGCAACACACACACAAAAGATGTGGTTTGATTCTGGAAGGTGCGTCTTCACCTCTGTTTGCCTTCGTTGAGCGAGTTCTCGTCCACCGCCTGGTCGTACTTCGTCCTGATGTCGTCCAGGCAGCCGTTGTCTCCGAACGCTCCCCACTCCATATTAACGCACATGCGTCCCTCGTTCCCCTCCACTAGCTCGATGTTCTTTGCCTCTTCCATGTAGCAGGCGTTGCTGCCGGTCCCTGAGAGGACAAACAGCCTTAAAGTTAAAGACACTGAGACATTTCTGACTGTAGGTCAGTGTTTCCTTTTGCTTCTGCAGATCAATGTGAATACAGTAAAGTACATAGAACAAGAATGTATGTGAGTATACAAGTTCACTGTCTAATTATTCACCAATTACCTTAAAGGGACAGTTCAGATGTTATGAAGGTTCTTCTCCACAGTCAGTGTTCTACTACAGTAGATGAGTTTATAGAACCAGACAGGAGAACCAAAGTAAAGTTCTGCTGAGGACGTATTTTAGACTCCTAAAAGAATCTATATCAGTTTAAGTGTACGTTATATTTATAATATTTTTCCCACTATACCTTGCTTTCAGACGGACTTTTCTGTCGGCTGTTATATCCATCTATGCCCTCTTCAAAGCCACCGGACTCCGTTGACACAAACGGCCATTTTTGCAGAACACGGGAGTTGCTGCCTCCATCAGTTAGTTTGTTTGTGTACAATTACTGTTTTTGTCAAAGGAGTCTGGTGGCTCTGAAGAGAGCAAAGATAACAGCTTCAATTCCCCGATGCTGGTTCTATAAACTCATCTACTGTAGTAGAACACTGACTGTGGAGAAGAACCTCACACAAACACACTTCATAACATCTAAACTATCCCTTTTTTTAAAATTTGACACAGTAAATTTCTGGATTTCTGGTCTTTTTCTTCCTGGCGGTGTTTAAACTCACCTGCGATCAGCCCCACCTCACAGTTGGGTTCCTCGTACGCACAGGTCATCATCGTCCCCACTGTGTCGTTCACGATGGCGACCACATCCAGCTCAAACTCCTGTGGACAAAAATCGGAGAAAATGAAACTACATTACACGAATCTCACAATTCAACATATGTGCTTTGTGTTATATAATCCAATGTACAAATCAGAGCTGGACTCATGTTACTTTGAAATTAGTAGAATGGTGAAACTTTTCCTCTTTCTCGGCAGGGTGGGAATGTTAGATGATTACTTTACCAAAGCTAACCAAGAGATATTAACGAGACAGAACAGGACTTAACGTCTCCAGGTTTTCGCCCGACATTAAAGCAACGTAAACCGGGCATTTTACATCCAGCACTCGTTGTCTGGATTTTAACACCAGGCCCGGTAACACCGTCAGACGCCACACTGAACACAATGCAGTTCACTCACATTCCTGAACGAGCTGCACAACGAAATACACAAGAAAGCTGCACAAATTCAGGAGCGCTGCAAAGCACACAAATTACAGAGGATATCATCTTTGTCGTCACTGAGCTACATCTGAGTTTTAAATAAGACCCCCCCCCCCCCACCCCCACACTGCAGACTGTAAAGTTGGTTATGACATGCTCTTACACAGTAACAACACACCGCTTCAGTCCCGCGCTGCTTTACCTCTCCGTTAATGACTAACAGTCACTTAATACTTACTGGGTTCTCCATCTAAAAGGGTGAAATCGATATACAAGAAACTCAAAAGTGGTGATGGAAAACGTACAAAAGCTGATGTAATAATCACAACCTAAACATGTATGAGCGGCTGTAGTGTGTGTGTGTGTGTGTGTGTGTGTGTGTGTGTGTGTGTGTGTGTGTGTGTGTGTGTGTTGGGCCACAACAGGTGCTTTAAGCTGTGGTTTTAAGTGTCATTATGCATCCAGGAGATGTACTAGAACAATGTATGTCGTATTACTGCCATCTTTGCAGTCCCAGTGGTCTATTAGAGGTTCCCTTTTTTTTTTCGTCCAGCGGTGTTTCAGCACAGGAAACATTTTCAGTTGTTGTTCTGTCCGGTCGGATCATACAGTGTGCAGATAAAACCAAACGCATCAAGCCAAAAGGACGTTTATATCTGAGATCCCTTGATCTCCGATAGTCAGCCAGACCTTTTTTTTTTTATGTTGTAGGCTTTTAAAGCAACACGAGACAACAGTGAGCTACAAAGAGGACAAATTATTCAAAGTCTTAAGAGAACTTAAGTCTTTAAGTTCTCGACAACACATTCAAAAACCGCATCGGTGCGTCAGCAAAGCAGCAGCTGGAAGTTCATTTAAGATGGCAGATATTGATACCAAACGGTGTAGATTTAACTTGTAATATTTTAACCTCACTAATTTCGGTAAAGACCGATTCGTCAACATGATTCGTAAAAAAGCAACGGACAAAAGTGTGCCGTTGGTTTTAGTAGCGCGACACCTCGCGACCATCGGACGTACTTCCTGTTTGCCGTTACCTCTTTCCTCTTGATCGCTTCCCGAAGAAGCTCCACCACGTTCTCCCCCTCACAGTCCGTGGCCTTGAATCCTTTGGTCCAGGTTACGAGGATACCCTGCAGAGCACATCACACTTACTGGGAAACAATCACGATAATATATATCGCTGAGAGGTTCTTCAGTCTAGTGGCGCATGTTCAGCCACATCGAGTAGAAGAAGACCGTGTTGCTGAACTATACTCTAAAGTAAACCTCTAAATGACCCTTTGTTAAGTCCCCCCCTGGACATTTCATAAGGATATAGCATATCCTTAACTAGCGATAGCACGTCTATGCTACACTAGCTACTACAGTAGCAGCGAGGGGCGGGGCAAAGCAATGGGTCAATCGCTTGGACTTCTTGCCACCCTTTGCGTTGATATTTCTGCTTAGCTCCACCTCTACGAGTAATTCTTTGGTCCTATTGGACGAGAAATTGTGCGCTGTTTCTGAGCTAATCGTTGGAGAACGTACTGCGTCCAAGCTGGTCTGATGGCAGGGGAAGGAGAAAGTGAAGCCCAGCGGCAGGCGAGCGCTTTTCATTCCCATGTAGTCCAGGAAGTCGGAGATGCAGTGCACGATGTGGTCAAAGAGCTGGAGAGAGACAAAAGTGTTGAGATGTCTAGATGTTGTTTGTGTTCATAGAGAAATGGGAAAGTAGAGGAACATCTGCGTCTATGCAGGAAAGGCTGAGCATGAAGTCCTTACCTCCTCTCCTGTGCCCTGCATGACCTCTATGGGAATGGCGTAGATTTTGTTGTGCATCTCCACCGACCGCTTCTTCCCGCTGCGAATCTTCACCAGAAGCACGCGGAAGTTTGTCCCGCCGAGGTCCAGAGCGAGGAAATCTCCGTTCTCTGTATCGTAAGAAAGAAACATGAATTCACGAGTGGAACAAACGGCCCTTCCCTGCCACCTCTCTGCATATGGATATATATATCTCACCCGTTCCATCTGGTGTCGTTCGGACAAAAGTAGGCAACATCTTGACCGTAGCCTCCTGGTGGGTGCTCTTCTTGAGGCCTCTTTCAACCTCCTGCCTCATGCGTTTCTTCACTTCCAACAGCTGCGCTTTGCTCAGCCGGAACTCGGCCATCGTCTGCTGAATCTGGCGCGCCTGCTCCGTCAGGCGGTACGCCACGGCCGTAACCATGGCTGCGCCTTTCGCACTCCCGCTCTCGGACAGCAGGAAGCGGACGTCTGAGTCCGGGACCAGGCGGCGCACCGTTTTGTGCAGACGGCGGGCATATCTGTCCGGAGAGCAGAGGATGTCTGTGAGAGAGGCTCCATCGGCAAAATACAAAATGTTCATCTTTGTTCATCATGTAGATGGAGGGGAAGGTCCCCCCTTTACTGTGAACTGGAACTATTTCATATTATTGAACAGTACTGCTTATTTACTTTTTAAAGTTACTATTATTGTTATATTTATTATTATTGTTATTGCCATTTTTAATAGTATTTGTATTATTATTATTATTGCCATTATCTTTATTATTTTAATTATTATCATTATCACCATTATTATTATTATTACTTGTTATTAATAGTATTATTATCATTATTAGTATTACTTGTTATTAATAGTATTATTATCATTATTACCATTATTAGTATTACTTGTTAATAGTATTATCATTATTATTATTACTTGTTATTAATAGTATTATTATCATTATCACCATTATTATTTGTTATTAATAGTATTATTATCATTATTATTATTATTATTATATTGTGCAAGGACCAACACATGAGTAAATAGGGCAGGGTAAAATTGTTTCAATAATTATCACAACATTAATCTAGATATTGTAGATAAATAAAGATATTTATCATAATAAGGGAATATATAATAATTAAATAATAATAATATAATCATAATTTATATTATAATATAATATAATATATAGAATATATAATAATAAAATAATCAGACTGATAATCAGACTGATGTTCAAAGCAGTTACCTGTATTTCAATTTGTCTTACATATTTATATAAAACTTCAATAACTAATTTTGATTTTAACAACAGTTTGCTCGGGATCCATAATTTGGACCTCAAAAAAAGATCACGATTATGGCTGAAACACACAATAATGTTGAATTATCATCGTTTGTGTGGGAGTTGTTCTTTGAGTTTGAATCATGGGAAGTCTTCCCACCAGTGCAATGAATGCCTGCTGTGCATCCTCTCCATTCCTCAGAGGACCTTCTCCCCCTCATCTCATTCTAGTTTTGAGGAATATTTAGGCAAACACGTCGGCTAATGTAGATGCACGAAATCCCAACTCCCTCTTCCGTTCAAAGAACACTCACTGAGGGTGCATCTTGTAGAGGGACCCGTCGATGCCCACCGTGGTGCGCAGGCGAGCGACTCCTTTGTTGTCCTTGAGGCGAGCGAGGATGCCTCCCAGGGTGGACGCGATCAGATTGGCCGAGCGGAAGGACACGATGGTGCACACGTGCTGCACGGCCAGGCAGTCTTCGTCTGAAGGCTCCACCCCGAGCCTGGTCAGGATTTCCATACATTTCTTCAGTCCTTCTTTGCTCCTAAAACGACAAGTGTGTCACGTTATTAAAGATCTCATCCCTGCTGCTGCTGGAGGGAAACGAGGAACCGGCGGATGACCTTTACCTGATGGAAACTTTGACTCTGTACTCACTTTTCAATGGCGGAGACGTGTTTCGTCTCGATCTTTTCTTTCGTCAGGAGCTCGGGGGTTATCCGTCCCTCAAACAGCAGCCCCTCTTTGGCCATCTTGACCAGGATGAGTCGAACCAGCTCCCCCATGTACATCCCGCTGACCATCTTCTCGAACCTGAGCGGAGAGATGACGTTACATCCATTCGCGTGTCTTTCTATTCCTATTTTGCAAAGCATAATGCGATATATCTCACAGCTTGAGGAGTATTCTACGTTGGGCGGGAGTGTCCCACAGTTAAAGGACTATAATTCCTGAAACGACTCGCACAATATGGGTTTCTAAATGTCTGAAGGTGCCATACTGGGTTTTCCAAGCAGGGAGTTTTTTCCAGGAAGACATATATTTGGCGAAACTCTTTCTTGAATAAATAAAAGCTTTGAAGGAAAAACATCTTACAGCTGCTTTCCCGGGTTGATGGAGCCCCTGTCGATCTCGCGGTCAAACTCCGTGCGAATGTCCTCCAGGGACCCGTCGTCCCCGAAGGCGCCCCACTCCGTGTTGATGCACATCCGGCCTTCGTCTCCTTCCACCTGGTCAATGTGACGCAGTTCCTCCATGTAGCAGGCGTTTGTTCCCGTCCCTGAAAGGACGCAGAGCCGCGTGACACACTTTTCTTTTGACGCTCTGTGGAGCTCAGCAGTGGCGTGTCCTAATGATGCCGGGGTTATGGTTATGGTACCTTTGGCGCCCCCACATGTAGAACTGTGCTTATGGTACTGAAAGGTGCTTTGGATTTATGTTTATTTTTAAAAACAGATTAAAACAGATGTCATTTGATGAGCAGGTCATTTCTCTCAGCATCGGTTTTGTTGTGTGTCTTCACCTATGATGATGCCCACTTCACAGCGCTGGTCGTCAAATCCGCAGGTCATCATGGTGCCGACTGTGTCGTTCACCACCGCCATGATGTCTGCCTCATAGTCCTGGGAAAAAAAAGAAAAAAAAACACAAGATTATTATGTTAAAGTCAAAGTCAAAGAATGAGTCAATCTCTAAATTTGGACTGAGCAGCCATTTTAAAAAGGTACACCATCATGGTCTCTTTGAAAACGTCTTGCATGTTGACTCGTAAAATAAACAATAAAACTACGTTTTAATAAAACCATGTATGTAAACCATAACTACTACTGTGTACTGGGGCCATTGTAGGTTAAGACAGACTGGGTTACAGGGAAAAAACTTGGCTATTTTCCCAGATTAAAGTGGGAAATTTGCCAGAAAAACTGAAAGATAGTGTTTATGTTTTTTTGTCAAGGAACCATATCGCTTCACTCTGCACGGTTGGACCTACGTCACCCCACAGACGTCTCTGTTTGTCGTGTATTACGTCTGCAATGGATGATCTAACCAAATTACACTTAAACGAAAAATACTCCTTAATGGTCCTAATACACCATCGTACATATTCAAATAAGATAAAAGAAAGAAATGAGCTCACCCCTCGTTTCTTGATGGCCTTGTTCAAAAGGTTCACAACGTCCATGCCTTCAACACCGCTGGCTTTGAACTTCTTTGTCCAAGTCACCAAGACAGCCTGTGAAACGAGGGACAAGGACAAACTTTAAGCTACAGCCAGACGGGCTTGGCAAGTCCAAGATGTCCGCCCATTGCTATTCCAATCACAGCGTCGCCCTCCTCTGAAGCCTTCTTCCTAACTGTATTAGAACACGTTCACATTCACATTAAAAGCACCCACAATGCACTTATGTTTTATGTGCTTTGTCTCCACAAGACCACGTTAACGTTTGAGAATGAAAGAAGGGTGTGTAGCGGCACAGCGATCCCTTCAGCGTTTTAACTCTACGTCTCATTTGTTCACCTCGTCCAGCTTGGTTTGGGCACAGGGGAAGGAGAACGTAAATCCCACAGGAAGCTTCTTGTCCTTGATTTTTTGCTTCTCCATGAAGTCGCCCAGGCAATCCGCAACGTGGGAAAAGAGCTGCAGACAGAAAAAGAGACTTTTACACGGCAGAAGACAGCAAACCACGACCTTCGACCGACATATTTAACTAACTCTCTACACTTTATAATCGAGAGTTCATGAACTAGAACTTTCTCAGAAGGAACGACATCGTCGCTTAACCTCACGGCACTATATTCATAACTCATATTTACACTTTCATATTTAGAAAACAACTTCTTTTCTTTTTTGCAAGTTTCACTGTTGAAGGATGGTTTGCTTCGTATTTAATTCTCAGTGACTTCAAGAATAAAAAAAAGAAAAAATAGAAATGCTGCCTGTTACGTGAATAGAACTGGGAGGCTAGCTCAAAAATATATTGAACACAAATTAACACTGTGAAACTAGTATTTTGTGTAATTTTTCAACAAACCACACAATAATGTTTGACACAACTTCTTTCGGCCCGGAGACCGACGTTCGTGGAAGAAGAAGTCAATGTTGTGTAATCAGCAACGGCACCTCTCCGGTCACTGCGACCCAAACAACTGTTCTTAACCCTCATTACTCATTAGTCGTGTTGCCTAAACCTAAGTTGTTTCTGGTGAAGACAGAAGTTTATTTTGAAAACACCGACGAGTGGAAAGCACACGCGTGTTGCTGGACTTCAGGAGGAAAACGCAACTTTTCGTAGCATATCATACGATGAGGATCCTTCAGTAGCAACATCTACGTTTTTTGGAAGTTCATTCAGAATCTTAGAAGATAAGAATCTTGATTTCTTACACAAATCAATTGTCTTACGTCCGTATTTTACCAAGTCGCTCTCCAGTGAAACAGACCTCTTTGTTAACGGACCTGTTGGTACAGCTCCTAACACATTTGGGCAGCTGTCCCCTTGACGTTTCATTAAACGGCATCTGTCTGTGCGAGTCACGGTCTGGACCAATCGCACGGCCCCAGACGGCCTCTCGTGTTTTGATTATCATGTTACAACACGACCGCCAGCTGTTCCCCAGCAGTGGACCGAAGGTCAGCGGCGCTTCTGGCTTCTCCGTCGTGACCCTCGGCGTTATTAAGAGGCTCGTTTTACACATGTTGATCCTCGACCTGACCTCCAGCTTCTCCTCGCACTAAACCTGAATGTGTTCAGAGGACACATGTTTCCCAAAGCCCAACTGTATTAGAGAGAGAGAGAGACAGAGACAGACAGACAGACAGACAGACAGACAGACAGAGGTGTTGGTGTTTACCTGTGACCCGCTGCCGTGGATGATGTCATCAGGGGTGTCGTAGACCTGGCTCTCCATTTGAACCGGCTGCTTCTTGTCCTGGGTCACTTTGACACGCAGGATCCTGAAGTTGGACCCCCCGAGGTCCAGAGCTATGAAGTCCCCCTTTTCTGTCAGAACACAAACACAAAGAAACTTTAGAGATTTAAAGAAGAAAAAAATAATACTCAGGTTGTTTTTTTATAAGAGTGCAGAAGAGTGTTAAAGCTGCATTCTCTCTAGTGTCCACCAGGGGGCGACTCCTCTGGTTGTATAGAAGTCTAGTCTAAAATGACTCTACTTCTCTCTTGATTTATTCCCTCAGTAAACATTGTAAACATGAGTTTATGGTCTCAATCTCTAGTTTACAGTCTTCTTCAATACAGCATGATGTTCATTTAGTACATTATGCTCCATTTAGAGTCAAACAGACCGTAAAGCAGGGGACGCTTTAGGGGCGGGGCTTACTGTGATTGACAGGTCTCTACCAGAGACGTATACGGCGTCTCTACGTCACTCCTCCTCTGTCCAAATAAAGAAAAAACAACATGGCGACGGCCATGTTGTAAGTGTGTGCTTCTGTCAGCACTCTCAACCCAAAAGATATTATATAAATTTATTATGATTGAAATAAAAACACACGAATATCTTGGGCTGGTAATGGAAATAACCACACTCTGAACCCTTAAGAGACTAAAACCCTGAAAAAGAGACGAGAGGACACACAAACTAAGATGACCTCATTTTAAGATGCACTTCCGCTGGTTTTCCCAACAACCTGTTATATGAACAGAGCCACCGGCCAGATGTCTCACTCCGGGAGAGAAACCAAAACGTAAAGCGATCCTCCGCAGAGAGGAGCATGGAGTTCATTCTATTACTCCCAAACAAACACACAACTTGTTACTTACAGACAATTATAGATGTCTTTCCCATTATTATAAAACAACGGGTCGTCACATGCTCTGAAATGTTAATAGATTGTAAGCGATGTAGAAGAAGATTTTCTGACGTTTAATGCCGTAAAGCTCTCTTTATGTTGGATAAGACTGATTCATTCAGGTTGTATCTGACACTGATCTAGAGCGAGTTACAATGAACAAGGAGGATTAAGTGTCCTGCAAAACGACACTGCAGCAGAACACATGATAGCGTGTGTGTGTGTGTGTGTGTGTGTGTGTGTGTGTGTGTGTGTGTGTGTGTGTGTGTGTGTGTGTGTGTGTGTGTGTGTGTGTGTGTGTGTGTGTGGACGTGCATTCACTGTTGCAGGGATCGGACCTTAATCAGACCTGTGACCTTTCCGGTTAGAAGCGACCAGCCTGGACATCCCGCCTCCTACAGAACAATGTTGTCCATTGAGTGGCACCGTGACTGGAGTGTTTGCTGCATTGTGCTATTTATCTCTGTGACCTGGCTGGAATGAGACGAGACCGCCGCCTGACATGTAGACGTGTTACTGATTTACAGCAGAGCGTGTGTCCACTTCATCGTCTCCGTCCCACTTTGACCTCAGAGTTCATAGACGTATGTTTGATTTTCAGTATTTAATGTAATAGTTTCAGAACTAGTGTTAAACTAACGGAGACTGGAGAGGGCTGTTTACTGTACTGAGTACCTTTATCATATACATATATGTATGTATATATGTATATGTATATGTTCATTTGTGTTATGTGTATGTGTACATATGTGTGTATGTGTATATGTACATATGTGTATATGTACATATGTGTGTATGTGTATATGTACATATGTGTGTGTGTATATGTACATATGTGTGTGTGTGTGTGTATATGTACATATTTGTGTATGTGTATATATACATATGTGTATATGTACATATGTACATATGTGTATATGTACATATGTGTATATGTACATATGTGTGTATGTGTATATGTGTATATGTACATATATGTGTATATGTACATATGTACATATGTGTATATGTACATATGTACATATGTGTATATGTGTATATATACATATGTGTATATGTACATATGTACATATGTGTATATGTGTGTGTGTATATGTACATATTTGTGTATGTGTATATGTACATATGTGTATATGTACATGTGTATATGTACATATGTGTATATGTGTATATGTACATATGTGTATATGTACATATGTGTATATGTACATATGTGTATATGTACATATGTGTATATGTGTATATGTACATATGTGTATATGTACATATGTGTATATGTGTATATGTACATATGTACATATACACATATGTGTATATGTACATATGTGTATATGTACATATGTGTATATGTGTATATGTACATATGTGTATATGTACATATGTGTATATGTACATATGTGTATATGTACATATACACATATGTGTATATGTACATATGTGTATATGTACATATGTGTATATGTACATATGTGTATATGTGTATATGTACATATGTGTATATGTACATATGTGTATATGTGTATATGTACATATGTGTATATGTACATATGTGGAAGAAAAGTCATCTTCTGTGTCTGCTGGTCAGGCTGTCGGATGTTTAGCGGTTATAACGGTCGCCATGGTTTCAACCCTGTCCTTTCTCGTGGCCCCTCCGTCCTCATGAGGCTGGTGAAACCCGAGGCTGTTTATAACGTGAGACGGCCTCAGTATGTGTGACGCTCCATGTTATATCTGTGTGGGCCTCTGAAAACTAAAGTAAGTACAGTAACCCACACTTCAGACGTGATCACATGGTCATTATCAGGCTGTAATTTGCCCATTTTTGCCTTGTCGGATCTTATTTTTGTCCTGATTTTTCTTTTTTCTTTCGTTTTATATACATATACTGTGTATTTTCTTTGTATAAAAATATTTGTATCTATAGCACTTTCATCTGACTGAATATTTGAGCTCTAACTTCTGCATTTTGATATTTTAAGAATAAATTACACTGCAACTTTAGCATATTGTGAGCCGTGATCAGAATTTTAATTTCAACGTGACATGACACCGTTTATTAGACGGGTCCTCAAATTGTCTCTCAATTGAATTCAAATCCATAAAACTGACTTTACGAGGTCTCCATCCGACGGCTGCGTGTTTTGACACGGTTACAGAGAGCCCCGTATCGGGCTGGCTGAACTCTTTGACCCCCCTGGGGGCCTAAAACAATAGTGGTTCACTGAGTCCAGACCCGGAGCACAACACAGAGAGGCCTGACGATTCCACCAGGTCAGCACATTGTTTACTGACGGATAGAAACAGGAGGCTTCAGGCGCTGTGAAACGTAACGCAGGTCGCTATCAACCTCTGAGGGGGATTACTTTGCTTTTAGTGTGATTTAATTTGTCATCCTCATGACAGTGACTTCTGCCTGTGTATCAAAACACTGTTTGAACTGGACACTTTACTGCATTATGAACTTATGAATAAAAGCCCCACAATGACTTCTGTTACAGTTCATGAATATGGTCACAACATTACTGTTCTGTAAACTCTTAATATTTATGTTGTGTGTATTTTTGATACTCATCAGTGTGTTAAACTTTGGTCTTTTGAATATATATATATATATATATATATATATATATATATATATATATATACATATATATATATATGAATATATCAATAATACCAGTTTATAATTAGCTTGTTTGTGCTTTCTAGCTTTGTTTGCTGAATCAATGGGCTCATTCTGCCAAGGCACACCAGGAAGTGATGTCGAGGAATGGCAGGTAATTCAATATTTAACTAATATTTAACTTCCAGCTGAATATTTCAAACCAGTAGAATAATTTACACCAGGATGTCAAAGTGTTTCTTTAAGATGTAACAACGTATTAAAGCTACTTCTTTAAAGTGTTTCCTAAAAGTATCCTGAAGACAAAACAATGTTAGTCGTACGTCTATGGGTTACGTTTGTAGGGTACACTTGATTTGACCAAAGCCACATCTGTGGTTGTCACACTGATCTGTTCTTGTAAACCGCACCTGATCCGTCAGGGATGGACCTGACGAAGGTGGGCAGCATCTTGACGGTGGCGGTGGGGCTGGTGTCGCGGCCGAGCCCGTTCTCCATTTCCCTGCGGAACCGGTTCATGATGTCCTTCAGCGTGTCATCCGAGAAGCGCATGGAGTACAGGTACTTATCGATCTGAGGAGCAGGACACACACACACACACACACACACACACACACACACACACACACACACACACACACACACACACGGGCTGTCAGGGAGTGTTCAAGTTATTAAAAACAAGCTTTACTTAATGTTTTAATTGGAGTAAAGACAGAACAATGAAGATAAACCCAGACAGGAGGAATATTGGGTTTTTCAGGGGAGGTTATGTTGAGTTTAACCACCTTCAAATCAGCAACATTACTGATGTTAAATGTTATTGGTTAACTCACTGATGAAACAGACCTGACTCTCTAAACACTTAACTTAAAAAAACACCTTTTTATCTTTTGGTATTCCATCATGGTTTAAGTGCAGCTTTGCACTGCAAGCTATCCTGAAAAGACCACCTCACATTGTGTGTCATCTTACTTACAGAGTAACTAAACCTTAAGAGTAACTAACCCCACGTTTGTGCATCTACCCTGGACAATCTAGATGCCTCTAGAACATGAGAAAAGCATCATTTTTCTATCACCAGTGTAGTATTTCAATCACAGTACACTTGAGATGAAGCATTATACAATCTGGTGAATCGCTGTTAATGGCTGATTTTCTCGCTATGCGCTTTCCTGTCCTGTGACAACAGTGTGTGGATGCTTGCTAGCTTGCTAGCATGCTAATTACGCCATGATTTAGACGTAGACAGCACCACATGAACTGCCAGACATCACTGTTTTTAAATGTCCATGATAGCCGGTTCCCCTCCAATTAGCTTATGCTAATCACTGGCGCTAATCACCAGGGCTAATTGCTAATGCTAATCACTAGCGTGCTGAATGTTGTTATGATTATGGTTCGGTTACAGTGCTGTAAAGGGTCTGTTATGTTGACAAAAGTATAAACAGTATAAACATTGTGAATTTGAGTTCAACATAAAAGGCTGGGATATGTGTACGCTAGCGATTAACGTTAGCACTAGTTATGCATATGCTAGCTATTAGCATAAACGAATCACATGCTAATGCGAAGGGTGACGACCACTTTTCACCGATACTCCTCTCTCCACAGTCTAAAGAGTCGGGAGGTTTTATAAGAGGGGGTGTTGGCTTTCCCGGGGTTCAACCAGTAGAAGGCAGTCGCTATGCATATTCAGAACACAATAATCACATACTATGCACTAAAATGTCAAGATTTGGGTGACCGTGGCTAAGTGGAGAGCAGGGCCGCCTTTCAATCAGAGGGTCGGCGGTTCGATCCCCGGCTCCTGCTCTACTAGTCTCATGTCAATGTGTCCTTGAGCAAGACACTTGACCCCAAAATGTCTCCCGTAGCTGCGTCTACGGTAGATAGATACTGAATTGTAAGTCGCTTTGGATAAAAGCGTCTGCTAAATGACTGTAATGTAATGTAAGATTTGAGACCTGAATCCATCAACAACACTATAAATACCCATCGGTTTGGTTTGGTTGGGGGGGTTCAGTCGCTCTTTCGCTAATTGCGTGAGAGACACGTTTGTCACTGCGGCCCGAGTGCTGGATAGAAAGTCAATCGATCGATTCACTTAACTCAAAGTACCACACATGGTGAGAAGGAGCCTGAACCCAGAAAGATGTCGACGCGGGACAAAAGCGACGACACGCGATGAAGGTGCTTTCCATATGTCCTATGACGTATATGGTGCCTTTTATAAAACACATTAAAAATCAATGCGGAAGCAGAACAATCTGTTTATTTAGAATAGCGACATTGTGCAGTTTAAAGCGTCTAATTAATGAGCGCGTGTGTCTGCACACTCACTGCTATTGTTACATAAGAACACAGTGGATGCCATCGGGCACCACACTCTGAGCACAGTCCAACACATTTGTTTCCCATCAGGCCACTCTGTGTGGCGTTTCTTCTATTAGCCTCTCAAAACGACGAATGCACCGTGAAGTACAATAGCGTCAGTGAGGAGTACTGAATGCAGTATCACTTCTTCCTTTTGTCCTTTGTCGACCTTGTGAGGCCGTGAGGCCGTGAGGCCGAGACGTAAAATCTGCATCTTCTCCTTTGAAGCTAAAGAAACGATCAGAAAAAAAAGATCAGATCGACGCCAATGTATTTATAGCTGCACCGGTATATCAAGTGGCTAAATGTAGCCTGGAGAATATAGTTCCTCTGGATCCGCTGTGTGTCGAACCTGAGTCTGTAAAGAGGCTCATCATGGGTCAAAAGGTTTATGCTCTTTATTATTATTATTAATATTGTGCTAAATCCGTCTTATTTACTGTTCTCCCACTTCTTTCACAGACGGTAAGTTACTTTTGGCTGAATTTGTCGACATTTCTTAACATGCAGTGTAGCAGCAGAACTTTCTTCCTTTTTAAGGATCCCCAGTCACCGTAGCAAATCCCACCAACCCAGTCCAGTAAAGGCACGTGCATCTACTGCACTGTGACATCACGCATGACATCATAAAACGCCTCACTCCCCCCTTCATCTCATCTGACTAGCCCCCCCACACACACACACACACACACACACACACACACAGATACCGGTCTGTCATCCCATGCAGTGGCTAATTTCCACTAAGGTCAGTTTCTTTACATGACCGGAGGACGTATTCCAGCTCAGGTTTCATCTGTGTCCTGCTCACGAGTTCACGTCGGCCTTTTGCCAGAGAGAGTAACTAGAGACCGGGCGAGTTAACGGAGGGAAGAAGAGACCGGTAGAGGAGAGGAGAGTGAGGCGGAGTAAGGATGCCGGCGGAGGTGGAGGAGACTCGTGGAGCTCACGACTTTACCCAGCAGCACCCCCTCCTCGCTGACACCTGTCTGCTTTCAGACGCCCCTGGCGACCGACGCTCCGGAAGCTCTCCTTACCGAGGGTCCGTCTGCGGCACATCACCTCCGTCGCTGACCATGGCCCTATTCTCAAGGACATCCGTGTCAAACACTGCTAACCCCCCTGAGCAAAGTCAAACACAATCAAATCCAGATTAGAGTTCATCATGGCCTCCCCCTCCTCCTCTTCCTCTTCCTCTTCCTCGTCCCTACTGCTGCATCCTCCTCTTCCTCCCCCGGCCTGATACGCCCCACGGGCTCAGTGCTCTGCTGACATGCGGCTAACCGGCGTCCATGGTCCACCGGGCTGCTGTCACGCCACACACAGCTCTCTCCCAACCGAAGGCAGCTTCAAATTTTTCACTCACCTTTTTGAGTTGGTCATCCTTCAACTCGGTGAAGTAGTAGGCCAGAAGCTGAGCGGCTATCATCCTGCCTGCACGTCCGCCTGGGAGCTGTCAGCAGTTAAAGGAGGAGGTAGGGAAGGTGTTTCCTCCACACTGATCCCTCTTTTATCCTGAAGTGGAGGCCCCGAGCTGAGCACCGCGACGAGGCAAGGTTAAAAAAAAGAGAGTGGGGGTTTGAGGGAGAAAAGTCTGGTGAAACAAGCCGTGCCTGCTAGTCTGCGACAGGCTCACACTTGCAGCCTCACACACCCACACACACACACACACGCACACACACTTTAACACACAAACACACACAGAGGCTTGGTTTGACTGTGTCTCCTCCCTCTGAGCTGCTAGCTCCCTGTTAGCTCTGGGGGAGATGCAGCAGCTCTCCACACTGGAATGGTGGTTCTGCTATGCCCAACCCCCACAGAGGGGCCCGATTGGCTGAGCTGGGGACGGAGAGGAAGGAGGGGAAGGAGGGGAAGGAGGGGAAGGAGGGGGGGTTTCTCTTACAGCAGCAGGGGAGTGATAATAAGGGAAAGAGGAGGAGGAGGAGGGGGGGGGGGCTGTGAATCAGGAAGCTGCCACTGCATGATAACCTGCCTGTCTCCTCCCAGCAGCCTCAGAGAGCCACAGACACAGCCTACCATGTTGCCACGGCAGCCGGCAGAGGCGTACGTGCAGAGGAGCAAAGCGACCACGCGATGATGTCATCACACACACGCACACGCACACGCACGCAGCATCAGCTACGAGGATGAAGGTCATCGGATACGAGCCGGTAACATCCGGGCACATTCTACAGTTGGAGGAAAACAGTTGTGTTGTATCTCCTGCAAACACTCTCCCCTCCGCTCTGACACACGGTGCCGCGTTCCCTTCATGGAGGCAGCCGAAGACGGCGCTGCACAGCTCGCATGTCCGCGCTTCATCGCTTGAAATTTAGCTCGATAACTACAACATCCTTTAAATGTACACACCTGGGGGCAGCCAAGCCGTGACACTCAGGCCATTACATGTACTGGATTGATTTAAGTTAAATTGTAGTTGCTCTGTAATTATTTTGACAGAAAGTAGATCAATTTCTGGTCTGGAACGACATGTGTGTGTGTGAAGTATGTGAACAGTTGCACAAATCCAAACAAACGACAAACAAAACAAAAAGACATTAACCATCTTTTTGGACATCATTTCCGTATTCTAACTGACACAATATTCCACAGAGAGTTTACTTTAGCACCGGACCTCTGAGCCTCGTGTGAAGCTTGTTGCCGTTCTGCCAGGTAAGTCACATCACATTCAGTTTGCAGCTCCGGGTGTAAATCAGTGACCGATTAAAAGACTAGAGGAATCATATTAAAGCGAGCAGAGCTCTGGACCTCTCCAGCAGAAGAGGGAGAGATCGGTCTGTCCGTCTCTACGACAGAGTAGCAGCCAGTGAATCCTCTTCTGATAGTTACAGGAAGTGTCTCCTGTACTAGACTACTACAACAGATTAGCTAGAAGCTAACGAGACAATAAGCACCCCTCCTCCTCCTCCTCAACTGTGTTTTGTCTGCAGTTGATTGGATGCATTATGGGAAATATCTTCTGTTTTTTAAACTGTGAAACACTTCAAGCGACGTCCCCCTGTTTGAATTGCTGATTAAGCCTGATGCAACAAATGTCAGCATTGCTATATATAGTCCCCCCCCCCCCCCCGGTGCAGCTCATCTACGTCACCGCTCTCTTCGTAAAATGACCCGTGTGTCTGCTGACTCAGTGACGGGTAAAGCCTGTGACGTCCCTGAACCGCTGTGATTTAGGACTTCCCTCCTTGATTCAGCTTCATCCTGCCCACAATCCCCCACAATCCTCCTCCTCCTCCTCCGTCTCATCTCCAGCCGGCTGCAGCCACGAGTCAATGAGCCCTCCCTCCTCCCCGTCCCCCCCGGAGAGGAGGGAGGGCTTAGCCGACCTTCCGTCTCCTCTGTCCTTCTGTCCTTCCTGGTGTCATGGCTGCTTCAGGGTGCCCTTCTCTGGTGACCTTTTTGTGTTTGTAGTTCATTCAGTGTCTCTATTGACAGACGGCTATTGACACACAAAACCCAATAAACCCCCGCTTTGTTGCAATATTTTCATATGAGCAATTCATTGATGCTTTGGTAAAGAAAAGTGCTCATTTGAGGATGATTGGAAGTCAGTAACCTGTCAAATTTGACTTTGATTGGAGGTAAAACGTGGACGATTCTCAAATGTGAGCAGCTGCTTTTCTGTATTTTAACATATAATATGTATATCTTTAGGTTTTTGAGTGTTGGTCGGTATTTGACGTCCTCACCTTTTACAATTTGACCTATTTTCTGACACAAACAATGAATCAGTTAATTGAGAATATAAACGATAATGAAGCTGTGGAGATCCATGCAAGTGTGTCAGCAGTGTTTATTTTTAAACATTCTGTTGAAAACAGGATAAAGAGTTGAATCAGACAAGTTTTCCCTTCATAGCCATGCTTGATATCCTTTTCACTGGCATTCCAGAAGAGACACCTGCATAGGAAATGGCAGGGAACTAAACTAGCGTCACCTCGAGGAGAGGCGGGATCCGACGAGGCCGGCGCAAGATCCAAGATGGCCGCCCCCTGCTGCTAGATTGTACACAAACCTTTCCCACAAAATGAATCCCCTTTCTGTTCAAGTTCAACTGGAATAATGCAACCAGTCGACCTGGAAGAGCTCGAGGATGTTATCGACGAACACTTCAACCGTGTTTTCACCAGGGCCGACACCAAAACAGGGCAAGACGATGACAACCCCGCCTCCGCACCAAACAACGAGAGATGCCGACAACCCGACTGCATTTACTACTCCCCGGACAAATCACGCTGTACGGACGTCGGTGACATTTTGCTTTCAATCTCCGGACTAGACGCAGAAATGGCTCTCGAGGAGCTCCTCAGAGGATTCCAGCGAAAGCCTCGAATTCAGCCAAGTGCAAATAACCACACTAACCAAGGAAAACAAATTCCCAAACAGAAAACAAAACAGGCCAGCAGGTTAAAAAAAAAGCAGTCATCTGAGTCGATAAGTTGTTCATTGATGGCAAACTCTACCGAGACAACAAAAACAAAACCTGGCTGCTCTAATTCCACCCTGCACAGTCTCTCTCTCTCTATCAACGCCCCCAATCCCCCTCTGTTTATTCTATTCTTGACTCGTGTATATATATATATATATAAAAATGCACATTGGTTTCACCGGCACCCCTAGCACTTAAAGTGTAAGCCTTTGTATTTATCAGGTTTAGTGCATCTAAACGTTGATCCAACAGTAGAGGACGACCTTCATCGTTGGATGAATCGACCAATAACCCTCATCGGCAGAATTGCTTCAATCAAAATGGCAGCATTACCCTAAACGACCTATTCTCAATGGTCCCAATCGAGCCCCCATCCAAAAACCCAAGGAGGTCTTAAAGCACCATTACTTCATAGCCCATCAACTCCTATACATTCACAAAGGGACAAATCCCAATCAATCAGTCAACCACAGGACGGACACAGAACAAAAAAGCCGCCCATAGCTACAAGTCTGACAGCCTGGTGGAAATACCACCAAATACCTAATCTCACCGACTAAATACACCCCGACTGGAACAATCCTGACTGTTCAATGAGTAGAAAACCACTACATGTTTCACCCTGGACTATTAAAGGTATCGAACACATCTGCCATAATAATACCATGGTCTCATTTCATTATTGTGGTCCAGAAGTACGACACTGGGGAGAATAACATCTTAGAATATTTACAGATTGAATCTATTCAGACTAAAAGACAACATTACATCACTTAATTCACATCTTCTCTCGCTAACGTCAGACCTGTTTAACATCGCTGTGAAGTAAACTACTGTCCAAAATCTTCAAGATAATCTCCCTCCCTTTACATTCATGACACAAGACCTAGAAATCCTCCCCAGGGCCGACTTCTGGAACCAAATCTGCAAAAAAAACCATCTTCTCTATATCCTCCCATATATGAATATCTAAAGCGGTGGCCATGGAAACCAGGCCTGCAGATGTGAAGACATCTTGCTAATGATCAACGTGTCGGACTGATGAAGTGGAGCAAATGATGAACCAAACTGTGATAAAGAAAGAAATCTACTGACCGATTCGTTATCAAGTAACAATATGATGGAATTTCTCCTCATTACGAACGAGTAGAGAAACAAAAGCATGGTTGAAGCGCTGGCAGCTGGCAGCGCTCCAACAGTCTGAAGGTCCGAGTGAAGGTGGCCCCTCAAAGTGGTGAACGTCCTGCTCATCATATTATCATGCTCCAATAATCTCTTTTATTCGCACTGCAAACACGCTGCGTGCCGGGGCCAGGGAGAGGAAGGAGACCACACACACACACACACACACACACACACACACACACACACACACACACACACACACACACACACACACACACACACACACACACACACACACACACACACACACACACACAGACACACACACACACACACAGACAGACAGACAGACAGACAGACAGACAGACACACACACACACACTGATAGAGGGGTTGGATAAAGTAACGAGAGAACTTTCTAACAATGCAGCAGATGAACAGCCATTAGTTTGGATTTTAGAGGACAGATTCCACTTTGTCGTCATTTTTGGGTCATGATTTTTGGGGAATTATCCCGCCGGGGTTTTTTTTTTTTTCTTCAGTTCAGCTTGCTGTGAGCGAGGTCGGCAGTGAAGATACAATGCCAGATAGAGAGTGTGGGTCAAAGGGTAAAGCAACAATCACTGCCCCACACTGCTCTCTGCCTCCCCGGGGATTTAGTTGTGTGCCGCTCAAAGCTCTGAAAAACGTACTTTAACTGTTTTCAAACCCCAAATGACGACCACCATGTCTATCATTTTAGGAGATGTGTGTTCTAAGTTTATCATTTCTTTTATTTTCACTCAAAATCCCCAAACGGGGTCGTGCTCCGGCCGAACACTATTTCCTGTGATCCTCGATGACAGAAGAACCAAAAAGCACATGAAATGTATTCATATTTATATTTATTTATCAGCTGATCATCCACAGCAACTTCAAATAAATAGACACCAGGTGGCAGCATTGAACAGAGAATAGCACCAGACAGCAGGCGTCTTTTTAAAGGGGCGCTCCACTGACGTCACACATGCATACGTCTCATTTCACGGGTCACGATCAGAAGCCTGATACTGGTGTGTATCAGGACGCCCATGAGGACAGGTGATTCATGTCTTCTGTGGTTCTGAAGGAGGCTGTGTCAAGACTGGAGACTTCAGCCTTACAACATAAATTGTATTGAATACGTCAAGTTTGAAAGATATACCAGTTAAGATCTAATGAAAGATGTGATTTAGTTTCATGATGGGACATTTAGGATCCAGTGTTTTTGGGGAATTAGACCCACAGGAGTAGACAGTGGTGGGAGAAGTACGTCTAATTTACTAGAAGCAGTTATACTACAAAATAAAAGTCCTGCATTCAAAAACTGTTCTCTGCACCAAAAGTATACGTAAAGCACCAAAAGTTGAAATACTCATGATGCAGAATGGCCATTCAGATAATAATATAATAATATAATAATATAACACCACTGGATTATAACAGTTGATGCATTAACAGCTGGTTCAGCTATGTTTCCACTATTATTACTATTACTATTAGCTGTACTAATACATCATGATTTATTGATAATCTGACTCTTTACAGTAACTATACTAGTGTTGCCAAATACATGTGATGGACTAGAAGTATAAAGTAGCATAAAATGGACATACTTCAAATGAAAGTACCTCCAAATTGTCAAAAAATAACTTTTTGATCATTAAATCTGTCTGCTGAAAGTCCGTCAGCTTCATGGAATTGTCCTTCAATAGGTTGACAGAGTCATCAATGGTCTCTGAAACGTGAACCACAAACCCTCACACATCATTGTCTCTGTTCATTCATTCATAAGGAGATATTTAAAGGCATTGTTAGAGGAGACACGTGGAGCAGCGAGAGGTTTTTAGTGCTTAGAGTTTAGAGACTGTTTTATATATATATAGATATATATATATATATATATAGATATATATATATTGCACTTTTTTCAGTTTCAGTACAGAAAGAAGCGTGTATATGTTGTATATGCATGCATGTGTGGATGAATTAGCTGTAATCTGCGGCGTGTCTTTGCAGGAGAGGCCTGCTGTACGGAGGTACGGAGGTGGATGATCCTCTGGAGTCACTTCTTCAGGACTCCTGCAGTAAGTGACGGATCCACACCTCACTGCCCGATGATCACTGATGTGATATAACACGTGTTTCGAGGGTTTAATGCGTTCGTGTGTCTTATTAAAGAATATGCTGCAGGCCAATGTCCTCTAAACGGAGAAGGGGGGGGGGGGGGTGACCTTTCCAGTGAAGCCTGCAGGTCATCCTGGCACTGAGCTGGAGGCCCGCTTGCCTCTTTTGAATTCATTTGAGTTTCAACAAACTCGGCCTCCTGAGTTTTCCTCTCCCTGTGTCTTTCGGTCATGTTTTATTTTTAGATGTGCTTGTGTTGAATGAAAATAGCCACGGGGGGGGCTCTTGTACAGTAAGAATTGGGTGGTATCGCTGTAACGAGGAGGACTGGCTGGTTAAAAATAGGTTGACTGCTGCCCACAAGTGTCGGGCCAAGGAGGACGGGCTGTCTGGAGAAACCTAAAAAGGTCTCATGAGGCTTTACGCGTTGCCATTTGCCAGCAAATATTGTCAAAATGTCTTTCTCGCTTAATGAATGTTTGTGAAATCTAAAGGTGAGGTGTCTCTATTTAATCTCGTTACAAAAGGAGATGTGTCGCGACTGCAATGCGCCATTTACACACTGATTTAAGGACTGACAACATGAGTTATTGCTGTGTGTAAATCCAGCCCCCACGGACTTAAAATTGCCTCTTTTTTTTTTTTTTTACCTTTCACTAAATGTCTCAGCAGAAAAAAAAAATATATCCATAAATTGAATAAATGCAGCAGATTAAACATCCCTCTAATTAGTTAGCTACGGATGCACACTCTTCATCTCCAAAGTGCAGAATGAGAACAAAAAATTGGGGGTAAATGCTATATATAGTCTTAAGTGCGTCCATACAAGGGGCGGAAGGGGAACGGCATTCCTCCAGTGAGAGGGTAATATTTGTGTTGCCATCAGCAAGTGCTTCCCAAGCGGCATCAGGCTGTGTCTTCCACCGCTTTGCGCTCTTTTAATCTCTTGGGGTAAGTCACTTTTCCTCATTTTGATTTCACCAGTAGCCTCATTTTACTGGAGAAGGACACATTTTGACAGGTTCAGAGTAGAGTAGGGAAGTTGTAATATAAATGGCTGTAGATTATCTGTCATCCTGTGTGTGTGAGTGTGTGTGTGTGTGTGTGTGTGTGTGTGTGTGTGTGTGTGTGTGTGTGTGTGTGTGTGTGTGTGTATGTGTGAGAGAGAAACGGCAGCAGTCTGTTGAACCTCCCTGAGCTCTACTTCCTGACATACCGGGGCTATTAAGAGGTGGCTGACCCTCTTTTCCCCAAGTTGTGTCGGCTTGAAGAGAAATGCTCTTGTGTTGAAATAATCATCACACAGAATGGAAAGCATAATTAGCGCTGACGGTTTTGGATTGGACAGCTGGTTTAGTGAATTCAGTCTTGTTTGATTTAGTACAGTGGGATTGGTCTCATTCCCTGCATGGTGTTTTTTTTGTTTTTTTTAAATTAAGAAGTGAGATAAACGTTTCCTTCATTTCTCCGATCACGGAACAGGAACAGGCAGCCTGCTGAGAGCTATTCATAGCGGAGCCTCGTGAGGTAGTAAGGTGAAACATGTGAAGTGCTGAGCTCTGGTCTCTGTCTTTCTCTGAGACAGATATGCTCTAATGATATTCACGTATTCTTTGCACATCGGCGTTTTAGCTACTGTTTGCCACCTATAATATGAATATACGTGAGTACACTGGAGAGCTCTCTGTGTCTGTTAAACCTGCACATTTGTGAATGTAAAGATGTATGTCTGCACGTCTTAACAGTGTGGGTCACAGAGACGTCCTGAAGCCTGCGGTAACGGTAATGTTCCAGGGACAGACTTGTTTGCTGCCCTGGCTAACACATGTTTGGTCTCCTCCTCCTCCTTCCCCCCCATCCTGGTGCTCGTGGCCCCAGGTTCTCCTTGAAGTGTTCCCGTCATGGCTTCCAAAGTCACACCTTGGTATAAGAAGAAGCGCGTGAGCCAAGTCAAAACTGATTATGCCTGTCACCACATTCATTGTGTGCTGCGCACCAGGCAGCAGACGGCAGCGAGGTATGGAGGTGGAAGCTTTCTTTGCTGCTTTGTGTACTGCCGCCCGCTGGCTTGGCGGTCTTCGTATTCCTGCTGCATACGCGTCCGCTTCCTCGCTGGCTGTCCGGCTGTCCTCGGACGGCGTTTTAATACACAAAAGCACCCGATTGAACAAGTACTGATATTGAGCTCTGCGTCCGCCAAACAGTCAGACTCAACGATGCTTTTGACCGTTTTGTCTTTATCCCTTTTTTTTTTGTTTGTTTCGTTGGGCTTACATCATCACAGACTAGATTGTTTACCTATTGGGCTGTAACTATTTGGCCACAAAGATGGCAGCTTCAAATGCTTGTAAATCTCCAATGTAGTAAAAGCAGAGTTAGTGGTATTACGTATAAGAGCGATGTATTGGCAAGAAACTGGCAATTATGTCAACGTAAAACCTAAGCTTGCTTAGTTTTTTGATAGAACATTTTCTATACCACATGTGGGTTTCTGGTCTAGAAACACTGATTTTCTTGCAGCATAACTGGTTGGAAACACATTCAGTATTGTTTGGCCCATGACTCCTTATATCGATCTATATATATATATATATATATATATATATGGCCCATGAATCTAAATATCTTCCCCTGTGGGGTCCCAAAGCCCTGCAGTCCGGGACAGGGCTACAGATGATGCTAGCGCTGATGCTCTGCAGCTTTTGGACATAAGAGACTAGATTGCTGTAGAACGCTTTTCAAAAGCTTTGCACCCCACCTGCTTTTTGGCCGCTAGTGAGGAGGGCGGAACATGAAACTACGAGCCAAGTCCGCATCTCCGGGTCATCTTGTTTAAAGACGCCATGTTGTCGTGTCGGAGTCCGCATCCCCCTCTGAGGCCAGCGATCAGATCAGAGCTGTAGATACTGATATCAGTGCTCAGCGAGTTTGTCTTGAAGTTTCCCACGAGAGAAATCTGAGTATTTTCTATCAATTTGATCAACTGAATGTTTCCTTTACAGGGTTTAGGATGACATCTTTGTCCATGCCCCTCATCAAATTCTCGTCATGTGTATCCGACGCTGATCGCAATCAACCTTCTCTCAATAGATTTGTCTGCGGTGCAGTAACAATGCACAGTGAATGAGGAGGTGGCAGCGAGTCTGAGCAACAGTTCAGTTTTAAATTGGGCATGATTAACATTATCGTCTTTTAGGATTATCACCATATTCTGTCAATCCATATCAAGACAGTAAAAACACGATATTACAGACCGGGAGGCTTTCATATGCGAGCAGCTGGCACTATTTTGTACTAATTTTCACCTCAGTTGGATCTTGGGAGATTTCAGCGCCACCACCTGCTTCTGCAAAACTAAAACCTGAAAGTCCACTATGGCGGAATGTTCCTTTAATGTCTGTTTTATAACGATGGACCTCCCCCCCCCCTTTTAGATTCGGCAGGAAATCAAGCTCCACCTCCACGTCGGTGAGCAAGGTGCAGGCCCAGGCCACAGAGGCTATGGCGGAACAAACCTATACCATACCGGTGTTCCGGCAGAGGTGAGTCCCCATCGGCTGCTGTCATAATGTCAGGCTATTTTAGGTGTAAAGTAATACTGAACCACAGTCTTTACTAGCTGACCACAGTCAAGATGGCACAGTAATTTACTAAATGAACATCATGGTGTGTTGAAGAAGACTTGAAACTAGAGATTGAGACCATAAACTCATGTTTACAATGTTTACTGAGGGAATAAATCAAGAGAGAAGTAGAGTCATTTTAGACTAGACTTCTATACAACCAGAGGAGTCGCCCCCTGGTGGACACTAGAGAGAATGCAGCTTTAACATGTGATGCATCGGCTTCACTCTGTAGAACCGGAGGTGCTCATAAAAGACAAATGTTTAAGGACTTGTTCTGTACATCACGTGACGAATCACATGCGTGTTGTTGGTTCTTAGATTAGCAGTGGATCAATTTAAGTTGTGTGTCGGTAGGACTGTTGAGGAGGGGACCGAGGAGTACCAGCGAGTGAGCACGAACGTTGAGAAAGGACTGACTGTTATTCAGGATGAGCTCTACAGGATGAGGTTGGCCACCAAGGCCACAATGGACAGTCTCGCTATCCAGAGAGAGGTAAGCAGCCCGGAGGTATTTTGTGCTGTTATAATTGTGTTGTACTATTTATACTGAAGCATTCAGTACCATTACATGCAAAACTGCCTGATTTTTTATAAACTAAGTTAACATAGCTCATGTTTAACAACAATTTTGATTCACCATCCTGAGTACAGCAGTGAAAATACACAGAAATCAAGGTATAAAACCTTGATTTCTGTGTATTTTCACTGTATTCGCACATATGCAGATGACACTCAACTGTACATTTATGTTTTACACACCACCCGGTCTCGTTGATAAACTGCATCGACACTCTGATCGGATTAAAGTGTAACTCCACCCCCACATCTGAGTTTAACGCCACCCACTGCACAATTTAGAAAAATGCAAGGTTAAACATTATTTTTTCATCATAGATTTATACACAGTGATTATAATAATATATATTTTCAGTGAGTACATAGCTGAGCATCTTTTAACAGGCAGGGTGTTCCACTGAATTGTGGCTTTTTTACGGAAAAAGCTGATTGCCCAACAGCAGTGCAGCGAAATGGTGTTGTAATATATATTTTTATAGACGATATTCTTGAGGATCTATTAGAATTTACTGAGCGAGTAGACACAAAGTCACATAGTGGAGGAGGGGACCATGAACCGTTTAAAGTTGTACAAAATAACATGAATTGGATTTCACCAGTGATGTATGAGGACTCAAGAGGTCTTGTTGCCCCCGACATGTTATTCAATAAGACATATGGGAAAGGATCATAGCGTGCATAAATATGTTGCCTGCGTCCAGGTTAAAGACATGATGTACAGGAGGAGGGATACGTTGGAGGAAATCCCAAGGATGCCGGACTTCATGGTGGCCCTGCGGCCTCACACCGTGTGGGAGAAGACTCCCGTCAAGCTGTACTGCACCGTGGAGGGAACCCCAAGGCCCGTGGTCAAATGGTCAGAATATTCTCATGCCACAGGAGCGGGTCTTAGACCTTAGCTTTTTATTCGAAATGTTCAGCACATCTTGTATTGTTGTACGGACCATCGGAGACTCGCGTGTCCCCATAAACATGCTGGTTTGACCAACATGAGAGCTGACAGCTGCTGGCTCTCTGCAGGTATAAAGGAGGAGTGGCAGTCGACCCGCTGAACGCCCCCGGGAGGTACAAGATCGAAAACAAGTATGGAGTCCACGGTTTGATCATTAGCAGGTACGACCCCAAACACTCTGCGGACAACACGCTTTGATTTGAAGAGTTTCCAAGAATACAACAGAGATGTAAACTTCCTCCATATTAAGAGAGCCACTGCAGGAACCTTTAAAGTTTTATTGATATTGCACATTTCATACACGCAGGCAACTCAAGGTGTTTCACATAACAGAGTTTAAAAAGACACCGGTAAGAAAGAGTATACAATAAAATATAAAGAGCTTAAAAGAAACGCATAAGAAGAATAAAAGTACAAAGTAAAATATAAAAAGATGTTTAAAAAGACACACAGGTGAGAAGAATCAAAGAGTATGAAATAAAATATTTAGAAAGTAAGAGAATACATAGGTGACAATAATTTTTTTAAAAAGTTTAAAAAGAAGAATAAACGATTTAAAACAAAAAGTTTATAAAGAAGAATATGAGTATCAAATAAAATATGAAGAATAAAAAATAAAAGTGCAAAGTGCAAACATTTTAGCAGAGTTTAACAGTAAGAAAATCACGTTCTTCAATTATGTTTTCTGCCTGGATGAAATGGAGAGAGAGGGAGAGAGCGAGCGAGGGAGAGAGGGAGCGAGGGAGGACTGTCAGATTGAAGGGGACGGCCCGGCTGTTTGTCATCTTCAAGACTCCTCAGCTGTTCGTGTCGAAGTGCTGACCTTTGTGTCATTCGAGCCACGAATTCCTCTCTCTCTCTCTCTCTCTCTCTCTCTCTCTCTCTCTCTCTCTCTCTCTCTCCGGTCCTCCGTCATTCCACATTCCACATTCCAGGGTCAGCGAGGAGACTTTATGTCCCTGACTTTGTAAAAATTAAGAATTTAGTCATTCAGAGCCCCGAGTGAAACGCTCTATAAGAAGAAGATGAAGAAGAGCACAGACTCGGAAGATGGATCGTCTTTTAAAATAGTCCAGTCCGGGGGGGGAAAGGGGGCGGGGGGTCACATTTCTTCTTTCTATTCTCACCCGACACACCAGACTCCTGCCATCGGTACACCTTTTTTTACCAGCTCTCTCCCCCGCATGTGAGATCATTTGTCAGAAGAAGGCAGTGCATGATGTCCTTGCGTCGTCGTCACACATGGACCTGAGGAGTTTACGGCTGTTCTTGAAGAGCCATGGTGGTGTTGCTGAGGAAAGAGGGTTACTTTGAGAGGATTCAGAGCTGGAAGATGAATCACTCAAAGGTCCCGTGTTGTAGAAAGAACTGATTTCCATTTCTTCTTTGATTATAAAGCAGGAAACGCTCACAGCCCGTATTCAGAAACCGTGTCTTTAAATGAGCTGTCTTAAAGAGACAGGCGCAAAAAACGGAGCGTTTCAGGCAGATGGTGAACACGAGTATATTCAGACGGACCGTACGAGAAAAATAAAGTGGTTTTTGAACATTAAAACATGTGAACATGTTCTGGAAGAAACCCAAATGACATGTATGAACCTTGAAATGAGCATGATATGTCCCCTTTAAATAAACAGTTATTATAGACTAACACAAGATACTCAAGTAGATATCATTCAAAGACAAGGCAGTAAAACATATAATACAAACCGTACACAGTTTAATTAATATACATTAAGTTTCAGAATTTAAAAATCCATTTATGGAAAGCGTAGATGTATGGATGTATGTTTCTATAGTTGGATAACATTGTTTCCCTGCTGTCTGGTCTTGTAGGTGTGTTGTGAGTGATACTGCTGAGTACAGTGCTGTGGCCACCAACGCACATGGCGTGGCTACCAGCAAGGCTACCGTTACTGTGAAGAGTAAGTCATTCTCGTATTCTGGCTCTGTACCATTTATTATTATTTTATTTTATTTTATTTATATATATATATATATATATATATATATACATATATATATATATATATACATATATATATATATATATATATATATATATATATATATATATATATATATAGTATCATTATTCACCTGTCTTGTTTCTCTTTTTATTCATGATTTTCTTTCCTTCACAGGACCAGCAGGATCCGGGGAGTCCTGCCTGCTTGGTTTAGGTGAGGGGAGAGAGGAGGAGGTAGAGAAGAGGAGGGAGACTGGAGGAGGGAGAGAGGAGGAGGGAGAGAGGAGGAAAGAGAGTAGAGGGGGGAGAGAGGAGGAGGGAGAGAGGAGGAGGAGGGAGAGAGGAGAGAGAGAGGAGGAAAGAGAGAGGAAGAGGGAGAGAGGAGGAGGGAGAGTGGAGGAGGGACCGAGGAGGAGGGAGAGAGGAGGAGGAAGAGTGGGGTCAGTAGCTGGAGGATGGTGCAGGTCCTCTTAATTTAGAGGATTAATTCATTAAGTTAGTGATTTAAAAGATGTTGAATTCATTCATTAGATTCAGTCCAGATGTTAAGGATGAGGATTTTAAAGGGTTTACCTTCAGGTTTGATTGCAGAAATTCTCACATAACGTCCAGCTTTTAAGATGCTCCTCCAAAACAGAACCGCGTTTCAATGAATATGTTGTGACTTCCTGCTCAGTGCCCCATCTGACTGAGATCCACTCCAGTAAGCTGGAGGTCAGCCTGCTCGATCGGTTCTCGGTGAGCTTCGGCGTGGAGGGCGGCTCCATCGGTCTGGTGTGCACCATGGTGGTCGTCCCCGACCTCCCCAACCTACCCCCCCTCGCCCAGTGGTACAGAGACGGTAAAACATTCATTCGTTCGGTCATCGTTCCTGCCTTGCTCCAGGACACATCAGCACATTTTATTCTGATTTAATTCAATTTAATTCAACAAGATTTTGCTCTTTCCTTCGCTGTGTTTTATCGCCTTGCCTGCGAACAGATAAACTGCTGACACCAGGTAAACTGGCGGAGATGTCGGTGGGCGGAGGTGCGGCCCGCCTGACGCTGCCTCACCTGGCCAAGGACGACGAGGGCCTCTACACCCTCCGCATCTTCACCAAGGACGGCACCGCGGAGCACAGCGCCTACCTGTTCGTCTCAGGTGAGGGTTCATCTCTCTGCCCCATGTCGCATTTTAACATCTATTCATGCATCACTAATAACAATAAAATAGAATTACAAGCTATAATAACAGGAGTAGTGGTAAAACATCGTGCAATAATAAATAGATTAATAAAATAACATTAATAATACAATAACAATAAAGCAGAATAAATATTTAAAACTCAAATACAATAAAATAAATTAATAAATTAACAACAATAAAGCAGAATAAATATTTAAAACTCAAATAAAATAAAATAAATTCATAATTTCACAACAATAAAGCAGAATAAATATTTAAAACTCAAATAAAATAAAACAAATTAATGAATTAACAACAATAAAGCAGAATAAATATTTAAAACTCAAATAAAATAAAATAAATTCATAATTTCACAACAATAAAGCAGAATAAATATTTAAAACTCAAATACAATAAAATAAATTAATAATTTCACAACAATAAAGCAGAATAAATATTTAAAACTCAAATAAAATAAAATAAATTCATAATTTCACAACAATAAAGCAGAATAAATATTTAAAACTAAAATAAAATAAAATAAATTCATAATTTCACAACAATAAAGCAGAATAAATATTTTAAACTCAAATACAATAAAATAAATTAATAATTTCACAACAATAAAGCAGAATAAATATTTTAAACTCAAATACAATAAAATAAATTAATAAATTAACAACAATAAAGTAGAATAAATATTTAAAACTCAAATACAATAAAATAAATTAATAATTTCACAACAATAAAGCAGAATAAATATTTAAAACTCAAATACAATAAAATAAATTCATAATTTTACATCAATAAAGCAGAAGGTGCAGAAGGCGATGAAGGGGGCCGTTGCTATTGATCATTATGTCTCACCTTTCTATTTGCATCCCTCTTCCTGTCCTCCATCATGCCTCCCTCTTTCCTTCCTACCGCATGTCCTTATTTCCTTGCTCCCTTAGATGCCGCCCCCTCTGCTGCCGGGGCCCCCGGCGCACCGATGAGCGTGAAGGCATACGACGTCAACGCCGACTACGTCCTGGTCGCCTGGAAACCCCCCAACACCGTCAACGAGGCGGCGATCACCGGATACTTCGTGGATCGGTCGGTCTGCATTTCTATTTTTACAGCACACTGACAGGAATGCAGTCAAATTAAACCACTTCTGATGATGTAATACTATCATCATACTCCCATCTGTATGTCTTTTATATTACATTTCTATTGATTTAAGATCAATTTACCGTGTGAGTTAGTATGATGAGGTAATGCAGCTTTCACTAAATAACATTGAGGCCTAAAGTGGCAACAGAAAACGTGCTGAGACTACAACTTGCAATGCATTTTGGGACTTTTTCAGACCATCAGGGAAAGAGGACGAAAGGTTTTGTGCATAACAATAAAATTAATAAAAATAAATAGCAAACAAGTGCTGCAAAAGTCAAGAATTATAATAGAAATGTAGAATTAACAATATATCTCTTTACAAATAACAGAGCTGTACAGTTTTTAAATATAGCAAAATATTTACTAAATGTGTGAAAATAATAATTGTATCTATAGATTTTTATTTTGTAGTAATAACTGATGATGATGCATGATTTTACCCTAAATATGCACTATATTCTTACGCGGATGATTTCCCCTCTCCGCAGGTGTGAAGCCGGCAGCGACACCTGGGTCCAGTGCAACGACGCCCCGGTGAAGGTTTGCAAATACCCGGTGCACGGCCTGAAAGAGGGCCGCTCCTACCACTTCCGGGTCAGAGCCGTGAACAGCGCCGGCGTCAGCAGGGCGTCCCGCAAGTCGGACAAAGTGACCGCCCTCGACGCCGCCGAGAGCGAGAGGCTGCAAGGTACCGAGGGAGGTAAATGAACCCAATAGAAACCCGGCGGGCCGCCGCTGTCTCCTAACGGCTCTGTTGTTTCCCCGCGACAGTGATTAAGATCGAAGGGAAGTACGACATAGTGATCAAGGACGATGACCTGGAAGGTACGGTAGATTCCAGAGGCTGACCCGGGTTCACAGATGTGCTTCTGATCCTTTTAAACCACTTCACTCAAATACTAACGCGTGTCTCTGTCATCAGCACCGTCGCATCTACATGACATTCATTGGGGAATCATCTTTTATTGCTGAATGGAGGTTATAGACTTTATAATGACTCCATCAGAAGAAATGTGGCACCTTTAAAACGTAGTAACTAAGTACTCAAGAACTCCCCTTTAGTCCAATTTAGAGGTAATTGTACTTTATATTAATTTGATGTTACTTTATTCTTCTACTTCACTACCTTTCCAAGGTAAATATTGTACTTTTTACTCCACTACACTTGTTTGGTAACTTTAGTTACTTTGCAGATTAAAATGTATTATTATGAATCAACAAATAGATTATGAAGTATTATATTATATATTATAGGTCAGGATACACATATATATATATGATGAACAACACAAGCTACCCAGCAGCTTATAATACAAATATAAACAATCATTTAATATGCGTCATTCTGAAACGGGACGTTCTTCACAATGAGTACTTCTACCTTTTGTAAGGTAAGTTTGCTTTGATGCTGATACTTTTGTACTCTTACTTACTGAATGCAGGACTTCTACTTGTAACAGAGTAGTATTACTCTGTAGTATTGCTACTTTTACTGAAGTAATAACTCTGATATCAAGATATCAGCAATTATCTTTCTTTTATCTCATTTATTCCTCCGTTATATTCACATTTTTCATAGAATTGTGTGGAATTATTAGCTTTTACGTCGACAAATTATTTTAATTACCTCTTTATTGTATCGTATATGTCTCCCACTGACACCAGACAAGCTTCTCTCAAATGTCAAAATAAAACCATGAAACTGACACAGAGCAAAATGAAACTCAAACACACGCATCGATCTAAACTCTAAACTCTAAACTCTGATCTGTCGTGATCGAAACGTTTCACCGCGTCCTTTTCCCCGCCTCCTCCCCTCCTAACCGTTGCCGTGACGCCTTTGATTTAACTCCACCCCTTTCCTTTCACACTTTAATCGACTGACGTGGTTTTTTTTGAAGTTGTTGTTGTTTTTCTTCTCCAATTAAACCACTTGAAGTGTGTCGAGTATCTCCTCCTCCTCTCTAAAGCAAACCTTTAACACGGAAACTAAAACACATGAGGCTCTTGTAGAAGTCCCACATTTGACTGTAATATTGCCAAACTTTAGGTCCTTTAGTGTTCTAAAGGGACTCTATTAAAGGAATCCAATATCTGTAGGAGTCTAACATACGTCCTCAGCAGAACTTTGCTTTGGTTCTCCTGTCTGGTTCTACAAACGTGGAGAAGAACCTCACACAAACACACTTTCAAACATCCGAGCTGTCCCTTTAAGCTCTTTATTTGAGTTAGAACTCCATTAGTGTATCTGACGTTATGAAACACATTCTTCGAATAAAGAGTGTGAGACTTCTGCAGCGGGTGCCTCTTTACGTAGCGTAGGCCTCAACACCGTTCACTCCCAACCTGTAGGCTACGTAACGATCCCGGGGGAGCCCGTCGACGTCCACGCCTCCGAGGTGTTGAAGTCGTACGTCGTGCTGAGCTGGAAGCCTCCCAGCCCTCGCGGACGAGCTCCGCTGTGGTACGTCGTCGAGAAGGTGTGTGACGCTTCGCCTTCTTTTTGGGCTCCTCCCCCCCCCCCCCCCCCCGTTCCCCGTCGATGCAGCACACTGTTAAAGCTCTGCGCTGTTGTGACGATGAAGAACACGTTAACCTCTTCAGCTCACTTGTATTTTTTTGGGGCTCCGCTTGTTGATATGGCCAGAAAACATTCATATTCATATCATCTCACAAAAAGAGTTGACGATTCATGGACATGCTAGGGCGATAATAAGGTCGCACGTTTGAACTAATATATATATATATAAACATACATTAGTTCAAACGTTATTTTTCTCACTTATTGTGGGTTTTTTTATTCTCTTTTATAGTTTTTATTTCTGAAAATTACAATATTTCTAATTTAACTTTCAAGTGAACGTTTTACCCTTTCCTTATATGTCTTATGTCAAGTTTTAGGAATCCTTGCTAAACTTGTCAGTATCATTGTTATTCTGACACACAC
This sequence comes from Cebidichthys violaceus, assembly GCF_023349555.1. NCBI lineage: Eukaryota > Metazoa > Chordata > Actinopteri > Perciformes > Stichaeidae > Cebidichthys > Cebidichthys violaceus. Next base: position 122,029 of record NW_027176594.1, read on the forward strand.
ACACACACACACACACACACACACACACACACACACACACACACACACACTTCATTTGAATGCTTTACTTGAGCCCCGGTAAGACCAAACAAATCCAAAATTGAGCCCCAACTATGCAACGACACAAGCCCCCCCCCCCCCCCCCCTCTGAAGCTCCTCTTTGTGTCTGTGCTACATTGATGAAGTCCCCCCCCCCCCTCCCCCCCTCCCCTCCCACAGTGCTTAGCAGGCACGGGAGCTTGGCAGCGGATCAACACGGCGGTCAAACTGCACTCCCCCCGTTACCCGGTTTTTGATTTGCAAGACGGGCTAAAGTACCAGTTCCGAGTGTATTCGGTGAACTCATACGGCTCCAGCGAGGCCTCCGAGCCCTCTGAGCCCGTCCAGAAGGTGGAGGAGGACGGTAAGGCCCCGCCCTCAGCGCACAGACCCTTTCACACAAACACCTGGACATGCACGCATACAAACATGTGACGGCAAAGTCAGAGCGGATTTATGTATTTTAATACCTCAAATAAGTCACATTTAGTAGAAGCGTTTGAACTTCTACCTCTTGTGTCAGAACCTTGTTTGATGCACCTGCTGCTTCATGCAGCGAGATTCTAAATGCATCTTATATTATGTCTGGAGTTCCTATCAAGAGAAGAACAACCGACCGAAACAAGAACAAACCTGGTTTTCAAACAGAAATAAGAAAAAAGAGGACGTTTGTTTCTTTATCTTCTCCTGCAGGAGGAAACAATGGGGTCAGATGACATTTTAGACAAGAACGGACTTTTTGACATGAAACATTTAGTACTTTTTAAGATGGAAGTGCCTCTAAAACAGCAAACAGTTTCAGCAAACATCCTGAACTCCAAACACACAAAATGTCTCTGCAAACAATGCATGAAATCATCTCATCGCTGTGTGTTCCAGGTACCGAGCTGCCGGTCGGTACGTACGTTTTAATTTAAAACACACACACCGCTTCACGCTGTTGTAAGGTCACAAATGAGTTCACTGGTCCACTGTGTGTGTGTGTGTGTGTGTGTGTGTGTGTGTGTGTGTGTGTGTGTGTGTGGTCTCACCATAAGCACACTGTGGCTTCAGGCTTGTGTTCCGTCACACAGGATCTTTAAAACGAACCACACACACACACGTTGTGTTGAACCCACAGAGTTTCACAGACTCAACACTTCGTCTGTTCTCGTAAAAAAAACAAAACCTTTTTGCACGTTTTTATAAGTGAAGTCGTTGTGTGACCTTGCAGTCTGTGCAGGAGCACACCTGCTGTGTGGATGGGAGCCGCTGCATTGCTTCCAGAAAGCGTAGTCAAGGTGATACGTTCCTGTGATTGTCATCCTCATCCTGATGTGTTGATATACCTGCATACAGATGTTCATGGGTCCTTTGTTGTCTTACGTCTACGGATCATTTTGAAAATGTTTTAAAGGCAGCGATAAACCTTTTTTTGAATATGAATGATTATTGCGTCATCACTAGTATTCATTGGTTATTCCCCCCCCCCCCCCCCCCTCTGAACAGGCGTCCCCTCTGCTCCCGGTCAGGTTGTCGCCACCAGGAACACCAAGTCGTCCGTGTTCGTGCAGTGGCAGCCTCCCAAAAATCTGAAAAACCTCATGGGGTACTACATCGACGGGCGCGTTGTCGGAACCAAGGACTGGTTCCCCTGCAACCACAAGCCCTTCAAACACTCCAGGTGAGTCAGTAAAGTCCAATACCTCAAATCACAACAACTCAGAGGAGCACTAGAAATGTGACTAATAGTTGTTAGAAAGGTAACGGACTGACTGACGGCACTGAAGATCATCATGACAGTGAAGGAAACTACAATGTGTGTGTGTGTGTGTGTGTGTGTGTGTGTGTGTCAGGTTTGTGGTCCACGGTCTGATCCCAGGAGAGAGCTACACGTTCCGCGTCCAAGCCGTCAACGTGTTCGGCCTCAGCGAAGAGTCTCAGGAGTCCTCCCCCATCGCCGTGCAGCCGGCGCTCGGTAAGAACGTTCGTCGTGAACTCTGTGTGTGTGTGTGTGTGTGTGTGTGTGTGTGTGTGTGTGTATACGGCAGCCCTTTGACCTTAAAAAAAGTGCTTTTCAAAAAGAAACTCACGAGTCGGCGCCGAGTTCGCCGCGGCGTCAGAAACATGACGGAACGTTTTCTCTCCGTTTCATTATTCTATCCAGGCAAAGGGGTGGAATATGGTACGTACCAAATAGCTGATTGTCTCCCACCCGACTCACCCACTTTGTCCACTGTCACTCTGCATCGTGTGCTTCAATCACAGAGCTGCACATGTTCACCGTCACAGAAGTGGCAAAAATACATAAAAACACGTTTGTTATATCGAAGTCCTGTACGGTTATTCAGTCCACAGTGGTAACACGTCCATGACTGTAACGCATTATAAACACACTTATGATGCGTTATAGACTGCTTATTATAGCTGTAACCACTCAGACATATTCATAGTGCTTTATGACAATACAAACAATGAAACATCTGAGAGACAAGCAGTTATTCTGAAGTATTTTGATACTTTGTGAGTCATTATAGAAGGGTTTATAATGTGTTATGATTGTTGTTATGAAGCATAGATATGTGTGAGTGCTTATATCTATGAGCGTTCAGTGCTATAAGCAGATTATAAGTGTGTTTATAACACATTGCGGACACTTCTACTCTCACGGTGAAGTGAAATAATGAAACACAGGCGTGACTCGTGTGTGCCTCCGTTTAAAGTTGCCAGTTAAGCGTCTCATATTAAACGTTGAAACGTTATAACGTGTGACTCAGCAACTCCCAGCGCTCCGTTCGGCATCACCCTGCTGAGCTGCGACGGCTCCTCCATGACTTTGGCCTGGAAGCGTCCGGAACACTGCGGCGGCTCCAGGATCACCGCTTACTACATCGACAAGAGAAACGCCGACACTCTGACGTGGCAGGAGGTGAACCTGACGGCCGTGGCGGAGAGGATCTGCACCGTGAGTGGCATCAATCGGACTCTAAGCTCCATTCGCATAAATGAAACGGTAAAAAAACACTAACATGTCCTTCCTTCCTTCCTTCCTTCCTTCAGGTTGACAATCTGACGGAGGGAATCTTCTACGAGTTCAAGATCCAGGCCGCTAACATGGCCGGTGTCGGCGTGCCCTCGGCTCCCAGCGCCCCGATCAAATGTGAAGCTTGGACCACGGAAGAGCCAGGTGGGAGAACCATCACTGCCTCTCCAATAATCTGCAACACCGACTCACTGTTCTCGTAATATTACCTGGTCCCTCTGTTCTTAAAGTCTTAGTGAGCGTCACCGCCCACAATACGCACCCACAGAACCCCAAGGCAGCCGGCTCTCCTCTCCGGTTCTGCTCATGTTTTGTTTTCTTTTTTTGGTTGTCTTCTGTCCTCCAGGTCCGGCCTACGACCTGAGCTTCAGCGAGGTCCGAGGTCAGTCCCTGGTCCTCCTGTGGAAGGCTCCGGTCTACACGGGAACCAGCGCGGTCACCGGCTACTTGGTGGACATGGCCAAGAAGGGCTCATCAGAGTTTGTCACTCTGACTCAGGAGGCTGTGAGCCAACGTTTCCTGCAGGTAGGAGTCCAACTGGAGACAACGCTGCAACTTAAAGTTCTAAGCTTAACCTAGCTGTGCTCCTCCTCTTGTAGCCCTCGCTCCGCCGCGCTCGTTGTTGTGGCAACGAGCCACACAGCTTTTGAATGCATTGTAAAGCCTGCGCATGGTTTCCCTGCAGGTGACCAGCGTGGAGGAAGGAGAAACCTACGTGTTCAGGGTTCGGGCCGTCAGCGCTAAAGGTGTCGGGAGACCTTCCCGGTTGTCCGAGCCCGTCTGTGCCAAAGCTCTCCCAGGTAACAACGGCTCAACGCTGCTCACCTGTCTATTCTGTGTCTCACCTGTCATACCGACAGCACACCTATTACCCATCAATTCTGACTCCTTAGAGCGTTCATGTAGTATCCTTTAATATCCTTTAGTATCCTTTAATATCCTTTAATATTCTTTAGTATCCTTTAATATCCTTTACTATCCTTTAATATCCTTTAATATCCTTTAATATTCTTTAGTATCCTTTAATATCCTTTAATATTCTTTAGTATCCTTTAATATCCTTTAATATCCTTTAATATTCTTTAGTATCCTTTAATATTCTTTAGTATCCTTTAATATCCTTTAATATTCTTTAGTATCCTTTAATATCCTTTAATATCCTTTAGTATCCTTTAATATCCTTTAATATTCTTTAGTATCCTTTAATATCCTTTAATATCCTTTAATATCCTTTAATATTCTTTAGTATCCTTTAATATCCTTTAATATCCTTTAGTATCCTTTAATATCCTTTAATATTCTTTAGTATCCTTTAGTATCCTTTAATATTCTTTAGTATCCTTTAATATTCTTTAGTATCCTTTAGTATCCTTTAATATTCTTTAATATCCTTTAATATTCTTTAATATCCTTTAATATTCTTTAGTATCCTTTAGTATCCTTTAATATCCTTTAATATCCTTTAATATTCTTTAGTATCCTTTAGTATCCTTTAATATCCTTTAATATTGTCTCCAATGTTGCCTCATTATTGTCAGCTTATTAACCCATTAATGTCACCATGGTACCGTTTTAAATCCAAGCATTTATTGTTATCGTTACCAAAATTATTAAATAGTTCTGTTGCCGTCTTTAAATGAGGGTCCGCGTTATTACTCTTTAGGCCCTGTTTACATAAATCTCCGTCTGATAGTCCCCAGATATACTTACAAAGCTATTACCTGGTTATTACTTCATTATTACCGCTTTATTATCAAGCTATTACCAAGTTATTACCACGCTGTAATGTAAAGTGCTACCTAAACAGATGTCGATTACATGTTTGCGAATCATTGACCTAGAAATGCAGAAACCACAGTTTTAGTTTTGGACTGATGTCCCTCCTAAAATAATGTCTAAATATATGAATGAAGACAGTAAGTCAAGAAGTGTTAATTACTACTTTATTACACTCCTTGTAAAGTAAACTCCTATTTGAGACCTGGTTGTGTTACATCAGTATTTGGACTTTAGATAAATAACTGGACTGAATCTTGAACGTTTTTTCAGTTGTTGATACATGTGGCCACTTGTTTGCGCAGTACTTGGACTACTGGATTTGTATTTGCAGTATTTCTAAAGGAATAATATGAAAATCCTGTATCTTGACTCGACTGACCGAGGCGCAAAGAAATACCCAGATCACCTCACAACGCGCTGCAGCTGGAATGCGGAGCAGAGCGTGACGCTCCTCTCCTGTTCACAGGCACTCAGGAGATCGTACCCGGCGTGGACGAGGTGACCGGAGACGTCTTCCTGTCTCTGGAGGCCTGTGAGATCTCTGAGACGTCCACGTTCGTGTGGTCCAAGAACTACAAAGCCATCGGCGACTGCCCCAGGGTCGCCGCCACGGCCAAGGGCCGGACGTAAGCTCGCCGCCATCCTTCAACGCGCCGCGGGAGAGGAGCCCGGCTGTTTTATTGTGAAAAAACAATCATTAGAATTTGGAAAATGACAAATTAATTAGAGCTTCTAGTGATTTTACGACGAGTTCCTGATAATTTCTCAAAAGTTTCCTGGAAAGAACTTTGTAATTTGTCACTTCCTGTCTTTTATTTTAGAGTTTGAAAGCAGTTATATATATTTTTCTATGCTCTTTGTAATGTTTATAATTACTGTATTATTGGAAATGAGCTGCAACATTAAAGTGATGAACATTAATTAATGCATCATAATTATAATTATATAATATCATTTATTCTGCTTAGTGAGTACTTTTACTTGTAACAGAGTATTTCTACACTGAGTACTTCCACCGTCGCTCGCTTGTAGCAAAATTAAACCTCTGAAAGACTCGTCGCTACGTTAGCTTAGCATTCAGCAGGAGTGAATTAACTCGACGTGGACAAACTGAACCCGCGTCTCACATTATTACTTTTATTAATTACTTCGAATTTATTTAAATTAGCAGATAATTCAGAGGAAATTACAGATCCATAAAAATATGGCCCAGAAAAAATGTGACAAAACTGAATAAAATGATTTTTCTCAAACTAAATTTCTCAGCTCCAGACTGACGTTCACCAACCCGGACAAAGGCGATCTGGGCAGATACTCGGTGGTCGTCACCGACACGGACGGAGTGTCTGCCAGCCACACGCTGACTGAGGACGGTACGTCTTTGTCCGTCTTTGTCCGTCTCCCTAGGCTTTTGTTGTTGTTGTTGTGTGTTTCTCACGTTTGCTGTCTTGAATCCATTCTGCAGCCCTGAACACCATGCTGGAGCTCAGCTATGCCATCAGACATCCTGGTGAGTATATCGTGCACCAGCAGCGCACAACTCTGAGTCAATTAATATCAAGACCGTTCCCTAATCCTAATCCTCGTGTGTCGTTTGTGTTTCTGCGCAGTCGTTCCTCTGAAGCACGGCCTGAGCTACGAGATTCTGCCGAAGGGTCACGTCCGCTTCTGGGCGCAGGCCGTCAAGCTGTCCCCCTCCGCCTCCTACAGGTTCATCGTTAACGACAAGGAGGTCAAAACCGGGGAGGTAGCGCTTCTTCTCCTCAGCTGTTTAACACGAGATGTGAAGAAGACTCCTGGTGGATCGCAGATGTAACTGTTGTCCTTCGTCTTCTTCTCAGGGCGTCAAGATCAGCCACGATGTGGCCTCAGGAGTCATCCAGATGACGGTGGATACGTTCACCAGGTCCAACGAGGGCACTTACACGGTCCAGATCACCGACGGCAAGGCCAAGACCCAGAGCTCCCTGGTGCTGGTGGGAGACGGTGAGGCTTCCTCCACATCACTCATATCACTCATATCAGTCACTTCACTCACACTGACTCACTTCACTCACATCACTCATATCACTCATATCAGTCACTTCACTCACACTGACTCACTTCACTCACATCACTCATATCACTCACATCACTCACTTCACTCACACTGACTCACTTCAGCACAGTCTTATTTATGAGATGAACGCCGTGGTACACGTTATATTACAATGTGAGGAACGACGAAGACGAAAGTCTGATTTATATGGAATTATTCACGCTTTTGAGATTTCTTTGTGTCAAAATGGATTTAAATGTAAATATGAATTAATATATATATATATATATATATATATATATATATATATATATATACTTGAACATTCTGCAAAATTGTTTTTCAGTCTTCGTCTGACATATTTTTGTTGTATGTTTACATTAAATGAAATCCGTGGTGTAAAGTAACTTTGTGCTCAAGTATAACTTTGATAAAAGCATCGTGTTTTCATTCTATGCTGCTTTGTGCTCCTAGTCCTCTACATAGATGCTTAGTTTATAAAATATGAGTAATTGTTACAGATTAAACTACCCAACAATATTGAATGCAGTTCAGATTATCTAAAACACAAGATGCTGATACTTTTATACTTCTACTTGTATTCTGTTGTGTTGATCGTGACTGGTGTGTTTTGTTTCTCCTGTTTCAGTGTTCAAAGTTGCTCTGAAGGAGGCCGAGTTTCAGAGGAAAGAGCACATCAGGAAGCAAGGTAGCGACCCACACACACACACACACACACACACACACACACACACACACACACACACACACACATCACACACACAAACACTGGTCTCATCACTTTTGTGTATTGTTATGCATGTAAATATTAATTTGATTTAAAAGAGCACATTTAGGAGGATTGTTCATAGGTTTTTTTATCTTTTTGTACTTAATTTATTGATGCTCTTTATGTCCTAAAGTCCTGATTTAAATGATTCCACTTCTTCATTTCAGGTCCACACTTCTCTGAGTATCTGTACTTCACTGTCACTGAGGATTGCACTGTTCTGCTCGCCTGCAAGGTAAAACATACAGTCACCATCTCAAAACACAATCTTTATTATCGCTTCTTTTTCTCTCACTGAAACTAATCCTGTGTGTGTGTGTGTGTGTGTGTGTGTGTGTCAGGTGGCCAATGTGAAGAAGGACACGTCTTTCCGCTGGTACAAAGAGGACGATGAGATTGTTCCAGACACTCCTCCCAACGTCGTGTCAGGAGCCTGTGCTCTCCCCATCCCTCTGGTAACTACTGCAGCATCTCACCAAAGTACATTCATTCTCACTATATACACACAGTATATAGATATAGATATATATATATATATATATATATAGTATATATGTATACACCGTGTCCTGGGGTTGTAAATGGCTACAGATACAATTTATTCACCTGAACTAGTTTGAAATATAAACAATATGTACAATAGATGAAGCTACAATACAAAACAAAATGTAAAATACCTGATTATTATTAATCATCCGTCTCAATAGTGACTCTCGTGTGTATTTTCACCGTGACTGTTTAGACGGCTTCCTTACATTATTATATTATATATGTATATTCAGCTTCTTCTTGTGTTCTTCATGTCACTGCTGCTCGTTGTTGATGCTGTAATAATGTTTATTCTCTTCAGTTTTCCAGAAAGGATCAGGGCGTCTTCAAGGCCGTGCTCAGCGACGACAGAGGAAAGGACACGTCTCTGTTTGACATTTCAGGCAAAGGTAATAATAATAATAGCAATATTAATAATCTTGATTTGATTGACAACCTTTCATACAATACATGCAGTTTAAAGTGCTTTACATTTAAAAAATAATGAGGGTAAAGTGCTTTGTGTTGCAGAGGAGGTCGCTTATTGTTATTCCTATATTATATTATAATGTAACGTATTTTGTGTCCGTCTTTGATCTTCAGTGTTTGACGACATCATCAACGCCCTCGCCCAGAATGCTGGTGAGTTTGACCGTTCCCCAGCATGAACTGCTGAGCCTATATACTGTACATGTAGTCTGCTTTAAAGTAGTGCAACAGTTACAAAGTGCAGCCTGACTTGTAACTTCGGGTTGATCGTGTTTTCAGGTGCGTCCGCCTCTGAGCTGGTGCTGCAGTGTACACCAGAGGGCATCAGGCTGCAGTGCTACATGAACTACTACACAGAGGAGATGAAGACCGTGTGGAAGCACAAGTACAGTTTCATTATCCGTGTATATGACTCCGCCTGGTACATCACCAGTGTGCCGGGTGGGGACGCTCCGCTTTATGCCAAATATCAGCATCACTAATCTAGATTTCCTAGTACAGGGATTTTGTTTTGGTACAAAAAACATATTACTACAAAAATACATCGTCGTGTAAGTCTGCTTCATCGCTGTAGAGAAGTGACTCGTGTGACTTGTGGTGAAAACCCCGCAGGGGGAGTAAGATCGCCTCCTCTGAGAAGATGAGGATCGGCGGCACGGCGGAGATGGCCTGGATGCAGATCTGTGACCCGTCCGACAAGGAGAAGGGGAACTACTCCATCGAGATCTCTGACGGCGTGCAGACCCACACCAGAGCCTTCGACCTCTCCGGACAAGGTAAAGACATATCTGTGACACGGGACGTTGAAGGGCATTTTTATTTTGTAAGAAATGGCAGCTTTTTTATTTTTTTATAAAATAAACAAATATTTTATTTTATTTATTTTTATATTTTTATATTTTTATATTTTATTTATTTTATTTATTTTATTTATTTTATTTATTTTTATTTATTTTATTTATTTATTTATTTATTTATATATTATATATATTTATATTTTTTACTTATTACTATAAAACCGTTGGTGTCTTTATAAAGTAACGTTTTATTTATTTTTTGCAGCGTACACCGATGCCTATGAGGAGTACCTGAGACTTAAGTGAGTTATTTAAGAAAACGCTACTTTGTGAACATTCATCTTTAAATTGTGTCCAAATTAATTTTAATCATATTTATATTCTTTTATCTTTTAGGGCAGCCGCATTTGCTGAGAAGAGTGAGTACATCATTATTTAATAATAAGCCGACACTGTTAGAGATTATTTACTCCATTATTTACTATAAGGGAAGTATTCTCTACTAAAGTAGAGTTTTACTTTATTTTAGTCAGTACAGAAGTATTCTCCACTAAAGTAGAGTTTTACTTTATTTTAGTCAGTACAGAAGTATTCTCCACTAAAGTAGAGTTTTACTTTATTTTAGTCAGTACAGAAGTATTCTCCACTAAAGTAGAGTTTTACTTTATTTTAGTCAGTACAGAAGTATTCTCCACTAAAGTAGAGTTTTACTTTATTTTAGTCAGTACAGAAGTATTCTCCACTAAAGTAGAGTTTTACTTTATTTTAGTCAGGGCAGAAGTATTCTCCACTAAAGTAGAGTTTTACTTTATTTTAGTCAGTACAGAAGTATTCTCCACTAAAGTAGAGTTTTACTTTATTTTAGTCAGGGCAGAAGTATTCTCCACTAAAGTAGAGTTTTACTTTATTTTAGTCAGTACAGAAGTATTCTCCACTAAAGTAGAGTTTTACTTTATTTTAGTCAGTACAGAAGTATTCTCCACTAAAGTAGAGTTTTACTTTATTTTAGTCAGTACAGAAGTATTCTCCACTAAAGTAGAGTTTTACTTTATTTTAGTCAGTACAGAAGTATTCTCCACTAAAGTAGAGTTTTACTTTATTTTAGTCAGTACAGAAGTATTCTCCACTAAAGTAGAGTTTTACTTTATTTTAGTCAGGGCAGAAGTATTCTCCACTAAAGTAGAGTTTTACTTTATTTTAGTCAGTACAGAAGTATTCTCCACTAAAGTAGAGTTTACTTTATTGTCTCTCCTCAGACCGTGGCAGAGTGGTCGGTGGTCTGCCTGACGTCGTCACGATCATGGAAGACAAGGTGAGGAAGTTAAACCCGTTGACACGGATCAAACCGGCGTTAATAACACGTAACATGACATTATCATACATTATACCTTCGGGGTTTTGTTTACGTCACTACAAGCAGTTTCCAGAAACAGTGTGACTGTTTTCATTTGGGAACTTTTTTGTAACTCAAGGTCCACTTACTCGCTGCCTCCAGAGGTTTAGACCACTTCACAGATCTTCATCTGCAGTTTGCTCAGCTGTTATGGAGAAGAGTCAGCCGACATGCAAACCCGATAGCTTTTATGATTTCATGCACAAACATAAAAAATAAGCAACTAAATAATTTACCTTGAAAATAGAAAATCCCAGCTCGAGGTCCACTTAGCTTGTTCCACATCAAACTGAGTCTGAGTCTCAAAGAGAGTAATTCACAATAAAAAGCATTCAAAGATTTGAAAAACATAAAATAAATTAACCTTTTTTGAGCAGACATATTTTTGACTTGAGGTGCCTCTCGTCCCCCTTCAGTCTCTGAGCCTGACCTGCACCGTGTGGGGCGAGCCGACCCCGGAGGTTTCCTGGTTCAAGAACGAGCAGGAAGTCGCCTGCAACGAGCACACCAGGGTCACGTTCGAGGGCGGCAAGTTCGCCAGCCTCGTGATCAACACGGTCACCCCCGACGACTCCGGCAAGTACAGCATCAACGTGCGGAACAAGTACGGCGGCGAGTTCGTCGAGATCACCGTCAGCGTCTACAGGCACGGCGAGAAGTTACCCGAGCCCAAACTGGGACAGCCCAAATCGGCCGCAGCCACGCCTGTGCCGCCGAAGTCCCCGGCCACGCCCTCCAAGACCCCGACCCCCACCCCTTCTAAGTCCCAGACCCCGGCGTCCATGAGGAGCCCAACTCCAGCCTCCACCCCGGTGCCCAAATCTCCAACCCCGACCCCGAAGTCTCCGACCCCGAAGTCTCCGACCCCGACTCTGTCTCGCGGCGTCAAGTCGCCCACCCCGCCCAGGTTCATGAAGTCTCCGACCCCACCGAGGAAGTGAAACGACGGCGCTGACGTCTAAAAGGGGGGGGGGGGCGATGGTTTGATTTAGAGCATGAGTGTGAAACCAGGAGGCGTTTAAGGTTGATGTAGACGTAGTCACTGTTAAAAAGTCCCACTTTGTGAACTTCTGGTCGATGCTTCTGCATTCTAGTTGCAGGATATTCATAGAGGTACAAAAAGAGAGACTCACAGACGTTCAGGAGATTTCCTTTTCACGTTCATATCATTCAACTGGCCGCTGTGCTTTTGACACAGTCGGGGGGGCGGGGGGGGGCAAAGACGCACAAAAAACGAAGAAGAAAAAAAAAAAACAGGGTAGATGTTGATGTTCAGTGTTTTAAAAGATGCACCTTCCACTGCTCAACCTGAGTGGAATGCCTGTTAAAGAAAAGGTTCGTGGATGTTAAAGGGATAATTCCTGTTATTGCACAATTTCATTCTTATCAGTGACATCACTGACGGAGGAGTCAGACGGGTTGTACTCAAACTGTAAAGTCGTCCCCAGAACCGTCCTTTCTGGTTCCACTTCCACCAAACCTACCTATCGTGTTTACGCGACGTTTCTCGTACAAAGAGGGATTGTCACCGACGCGTCACGACTTTCAGTTTGACTTCCAAATACATCAGATTCCGTTTCTAACTCCGCCCCCTTAGTGATGTCACATGTGAGCAGTTTACTGTGACCAAAACTCAAAGATCAAAGTTGTCCTAAACAGGAACGTAGCTTTTAGAGTGGACGACCAGGGGCGCTGGGCTCATGTTGTGTCAGTACCTGGGTGGGACATGTCACCAGTTTGAATAAAAACATGTTGTGTGTGTGTGTGTGTGTGTGCCCCCCCCCCCCCCCCCCCCCCAATGCTTTGTGATGGCAATAAACTCTCAACCTCCTCCTGATGTCTTTGTGGTTCATCTATCCTCTTTATTCATTTTAATTCAGCCGTTATATTGATGTTTTCCTCTTCTTTCCTTCAATAATAACTATTTTTCACAGATATAAATACCGTATAAGAGTTTACAAAGTGCGATCGAGGCACTAAATCTCAGCAGGGAGGCCCAACAAAGCGAGGTGAGAGTTAAACCCTGACAACAGATTAAAAGATGAACTCAATCACTACAACAGGAACAAACTTAAGAAATGAAAACAATAAGGACCGAATGAAGCAGTGAGGCCGTAAAAAGACGACTTCACGTAAAAACCGGTCTGTCAAAAATAACGATGAACTGGAGCATCGATGACAGAGAGGTTTTCTTTGGGTCCTCTGCAGTCTGCTCTGGTTGGGTTAAAGAGGTTTAAACTGGACTAACCTGCGTGAAGAAGAGCTTTGCTAAAGCAACACGTTGCCTGGTAATAGGCTGCATTGTTGTGAAACGGGGAGTTGCTCCGGTGTAGCTTCCAGTTTGTGTCACTGTATATTCTGACTGTCTGACTCGCTCTGCGCTTCCAAGTACAAAAACTAAAGGGGACAACCGGCCAACATGAGACGACAAACAACCCTTAAAGGTGTTAATGAACGTCAGCAAGGAAACATTCAGTGTTTCTTTCAGCCTGACGGCTGAACAGATAAACGACACCTTCGCTCCCGCTCACCGAAACCCAGGTGAGCTGAGATATGGGCGGGGCTTGTTGCTGTGTTGTGAGCAGTCAGTGGAGCCAGGTACGACGAGCTGTCCGTCACACCTTTAGTGCCGCTGGCTGGTTCATGCTGCAGAGAGGACGCACACACACACAAACACAAACACACACACACACTCACACACACTCACACACACATACACACACAGGCTCACTGGAGGCTCTTCTTCTTTTTGAAGCTGTTTCTTCAGGGTTCAGGACTCTGCGTCATGAAGTAAGTCTGTTTGAGAATCATACTGTCACCTCATGTGCTATTTACCTACCTGTGGGGAATCGGGACTTGCCGGACAGGTTTCAACGCTGTCACTCTACATATCTGCTTTTTCCTCACTTTCCTCGGTGTGTTGCTTCATCGCAGTCTGAACTTCTGCACGTCTAACTGTCACACTCTGCCCCCCTGAAGGTGAAGGAGAGGCCAGTTGTTTTTTTTGCGCGTTGAGACTCAGAGGAGGGGGATCTGGCAGCCATGGAGTCCAATCTGTCCTGCCTGTCTTCCCTGAAGGAAGACAACAGTCCGGTTTACGTCCAGCCGCATTACAAAGAGTCCTACCGCCTGGCCATTTACGCCCTGCTGTGTGGGGGCAAAGAGGCCTACGAGGAGTTCCTCCGAGCCGAGCAGATCAGCCACTTTCTGTCGGAGGAGGAGATCCTGTTCATCTTCGACAATGCAGAGTTACCGGTCGCGGAGGAGGAGGACGACCCGTCCGAGGGGAAACGGGTCACGGGCGAGGCCGTCCCCTCCACCTACTTCCCGACCGAGTCGGACGAGGAGGTGCCCGACCTGGAGCTGGGCTGGCCGGAGGTGTCCCTGGAGAGCGAGGACACCAGCATCAGCCTGCTGTTCAACCCGCCCCGACAAAACACGCCGACCATCAAAGAAGTGATTCGCAAACAGATACAGGAGGCGAGGCAGGTGAGAACACAATACTGTTGAATGCCTGGAATAAACGCCGTCGGAGTCATCTTATCCGAACGGCACGGATTCATCTTCCCGTCTCCGGAAGGCACAATGCCTCACGCCGAGGACAAAGGCGTTTACTAACGCACAATGGAAGGCGTTGCTTTGCGCGAAAGAAAACACGCATCACGCTACATATTTCTCTGCATACACAGCACGCTGTAGTAATACCACCTTCTAAAAATACCCCTGACTTAAGGATACAATGTTAGTGTCAAAAGTACAAGCACTCATTATGCAGAAGTCCACTTTTATTATAGAGTATTAATAGCCGAGCTTCTCCATCAGCAGTGGTGTTGTGGTGAAGGAGCTGAGCCAGAAGTTCTTCTGTGTTTCCCTCTCTCCGGCTCTGTGTAGTGACAGAGAGAAAACCATTTATTTAAATTGTATCTATTTTTTTTATGACCAGGAAATTCCTGGTTTTCAGTTCCCAAGGTGCCTCGTTCAGATGGAGACATGCAGAAACACATCACAACAATCTGAATAGATGCGCTTCATCTGACTCAGTGCTCGTGTAAGAGCCTGTGCCGCCTCTCCATGGTCCTGCAGTCGCTCGCTCGCTGCGATAAAATAATAAAAAAATAATAATAATTACACGCTAAAAGGAGAAAAAAAAAAAGATCATTCTGTGTGCTGGAAACTGTGTGTGTGTGTGTGTGTGTGTGTGTGGGCTCACAGGAGCTACAGATTAAATGATATTAAATGAAATGATGTGGACATCAAAGCACAGTAGCTGACAGATCAACAATAACGTAACGCAGGTATTCATCTGGCAACAATACAAAGCAGTGGTGGAATGTAACTAGGTATGTTTACTCAAGTACAATGTTCAGGTACTTGTACTGGAGTATTTCTATTGTGCGCTACTCTATACTTCTGCTCGACTACACATCTCTGAGGCAAATATTCTGCTTTTTACTCCGCTAAAAAGTTGCAAAATTTGAAATTTGAACTGCACGATTTCTACTTGTGTGTGTGGATTCAAAGGCGTTTACTTCGGTGCGATATCTGAGTCGTCTCAGCTGTTATTGGACTTTGGGGAAGAAAGCTGAGCAGCAGCTGCTGCTGCTGTAGTCACTTTGTGAAGAGAACCGTGATCCTTCAGCCGGCAGGACAGCGAGGAAAAAGTAAATACCTCCGGGCGAATTATTAGTCGTAACTCTTGTTCAAAGAACAGACGATGGAACGTCCCACCGCTGCAGGAGGTACACACACACACACACACACACACACACACAGTGCAACAGGCTGCAGGTTACTGTGCACACTGAGCTGTGATTAGAGTCTGAAAAGGTTAACGTGAAGAGGCCGCGTTTCACTTTCAGACACATGACATTAATCAGCCGACGTGTCTCTGCTTGAACGTTCTCCACACGTCGTGACGACGACCGGCTCTCCAGAGCTGAAACCAACAGCTCAGAGATTACAGCAGGGCGCGTGTGTGTGTGTGTGTGTGTGTGTGTGTGTGTGTGTGTGTGTGTGTGTGTGTGTGTGTGTGTGTGTGTGTGTGCAGGAAGTGAGCTTTCCCTCCACAGAGATCCAGCTGACAACGATTGATGAAATGCACAGCTCAATGTCCTCACGGATTGTAAACAACCGATCGTTATTTAAGCACACAGGAAAATAAATCTGACGTGATTTCAGTGGAGCTTTTTTTTTTGTATTTGCTAAGAGAACCGCTCCTCTTTTAATTCATCTATCTGATACAACATGCCTGATTAAGGATTCACCTCATAAAGATGTATATCTGGTGCGTTAACTCTTTAACCACTCGGTTAGCCTTCCTGTTCTTCTCACTACTCCGCGGCACCAGAGCTGTTTTTCAATCTGTCTTGAAATGTCTT
Source organism: Cebidichthys violaceus (assembly GCF_023349555.1). Lineage (NCBI taxonomy): Eukaryota > Metazoa > Chordata > Actinopteri > Perciformes > Stichaeidae > Cebidichthys > Cebidichthys violaceus. The sequence continues at coordinate 138,282 of NW_027176594.1, forward strand.
GAATCAAAAATATGAAATCAAACGGAGAAGAGGAGATGTCACGTCTTCAGATCCATGTTTAGAGGGTTAAACCTGCGGTATGTGTTTTAGTTCTGAACTTCATTAATTACACCCAGACACATTCATTCATTCATTCATTCACACTCATCCATTCACACTCACAAGGCGAGGAATCTGGACTTCAAAATGTGTTTTTCTTGGTAAAACTTTTGTATCATGCCTGTCATTTATATATATGTAATGAATCAAGAATTAAAATAACTTTGCCTCCTCAGACTTGTTTTAATCTTTGGGTCCGCTTGATGTTTCTGTATTCAAAGCTTTCCCAAATCTTCATCGTGTCTCCAGGTTATCGCCATCGCGATGGACGTCTTCACCGACGTGGACATTTTCAAAGAGATCGTCACGGCCACGCTGAGGGGAGTGGTCGTCTACATCCTCCTGGACGATTCCCAGTTCAAGAGCTTCCTCACCATGACACAGAAGGTGGGCATCAACGTCCAAGACCTCAAGGTGAGAAGGTCACGACGATGGCCCGAATCCCAAATGTCCACACTTAGAGGGCTGTCGCTTGAGCCCTGCGTGAGTTCTATCTATTAGTCCGCATGTCTGCAAACATTTCTTGAGGGAATTACCCACAATTCATAGCGTTGTGACTCTAAAGATAGGCGGCAAAAACCTCCGGTTCTGCCGAGTGAAGCCAAGTGTCTTACAAGCTGCATTCTCTCTTCTGACCAGCAGGGGGCGACTCCTCTGGTTGTGTAGAAGTCTATGAGAAAAAATATGTTTTTTGGGGAAAGAAGTGGATTTCAGTCTCCTAAAAGCTCAGAGAAAATCTATTGAACGTGTCAAACTGTGACGCGTGTGTATGACACGTATGTGGACACCAAGTGTTTGAAAATCAAGTTGGACAACGTGACGGCATCACAGCCCACACGTTTGATTTTAAAGAACAACTTTGGTGAAGGTTAAAAAAGAAAAAGCCTTTCAAAATAAACGCCAGCGTCAGTTGGAAACAGGTGGTTGAATTTTATTTTAAATGTGGCTCCACCACCATCACAGTTTTCTGTCCCTAAATCCAAATGGATTTCTCTCATTCTCAATAGCAGCTGACATACCGCACAAAAATGTACTTGTTGTTGTTGGAAGCATCGCGCATGGGTGGTGTCTATGTTTCATTAGATAGAGAACAATTCTTAGAATAGAACGTGTTCTTCTTGTTCCTACAGAATGACGTTTGTGCTTATATAAAATCCGATTGTTTGTGACGTCACAAATAGTTTGGAAGTCGATTCCTGGTCCAACTTGTAACTACTACAAGTGTGATGTAGAAAGTTGAAGCGCTGGAGCACTGAGAACCGACTTCACGGTGAAGTAGGAGACGTCTAATGTCCAGGAAAAACTTGAAATCAACTCAATTTGCATATTCATGTTTAAAATGCCCTGTTTAAATATGCAAATGAGGCATTCTCTTATTAAATATGTGCCAATTTGCATACATTTACAAGATATCTGAACATTGGATGAAGCCAGGTTCAAAGTTCTTGTTTCATTTTGCTGACATGTTATTGTCAAAGGTTTAGGAGTGGATTTTGGATACAAAAATATATATCTAAATATGGATATAAATCTAGCGATCTTCCCGCTCCTCCGCCAGTATTTTGGCATGTTGGTATTCCTCCAGTGTTTGCTGCCGGAGGAAGCTTCGCCTCTGGCATTGACCTTTCTTCTATTGGCAGGAGCTTTTTAGCGGATTAAGTCTGACATTTGCTCCACACACCCTGGTGAAAACGCTGTTGTTCCACCAGCGTTTCCCAGTCCGTCATTATCATGCGAGACGACTGCAGCAGCCGCAGGACAGATCTGTTTTTTCTGGATTTTCCTGTTAGGCAGCGTCAGGACGATGTTTCGACAGTCCAAACAACAGCGAGTGAGTCAGCGAGAACACAGTGGAGGCTTTGAGATCTAATTGCTTAGCCGGTAGCCACATAAATATAAAAAAATTGAAAACCTTCCTCAGAGAAACACGGGTTTGGTCATGTTGAGGATCACAAAGGGTGTGTGTGGATTTATGAACCTGGTTACATTTTAGATTCCTAAACCTTTACAAACACTGTTCAAACCATAGAAGTAGAATTACAATTTAAATCAACAGGATGGACAGAGCGGCGGCCATTTTTATGTGTACTGAAGAGCTTTGTTTGGCTCATTTTCTGTAACCAGTGTAGCATTAAAGCATGAGCTAACCAGATCTATGTTTATTATTCACAAGTTTGTAGAACTCCAACTTAAATACATCAAATACATGTTTTTTCTCAACCGTTTTAGGAGCCGTTCAGATATTTCCCTGTTTAGTTTTTTTCTTATAAAATTGTGTTTATTTTTCTCATAAACTACTTTGATCTCAGATTTGTTTCTCATAAATTCTGACTTTATTTCTCTGAATATTACCCTCCTCCGCCTGCTCTGTATTTTATTTATTTTAATTATCTTTTTTCTTTTTACATACAATACGCCGTCGTACTGACACCGCTCATTGTCTGCTGAATGAAAGTGTAAATAGGAAACTACCAAGTTAAAAAAAAGATAATATGTCAGTGTTGTGTCCACAACTTGTTTCCGCTGCCCCCAAGTGGCCAAAAACCTGTTATGCAGGTGCACGTAAAAACAAATTTACCAATTTGAAAACACACATTGTTCTGGCTGTAACCTTGTGGCTCCTTTTGTTTGTTTTCTCCACCAGAACATCCGTGTTCGGACGGTTCTTGGGCAGCAGTACCAGTGTCAGTCCGGGGTGAAGTTTCGGGGAGATTTGGAGCAAAGATTCCTTCTGGTGGACTGCCGAACAGTGTTGTATGGAACCTACAGGTGAGTCAGTCAACAATAAAGATCAAAAAGAAGAAATTCAAAAGAAATATGAAAGATCTCCCACGATTGGCAGCAGTCAGCCGAGATGAAACCACAAATCCAGTATTGGTATTGGACCCTGTTTACATCAGTAACATGCTTCCTGTGTCTGGGTGTCCTTTCTGGATAAGGAAAAGCATTTGTGGGTGCCAGGTACGAATGCATGCAGAAGGCATCTAGAAGATTCTCGACCAAAATCCGTGATCATATTCTTTAGAGAATCAATGGAGAAGGCCCTGTACCCCCCCAGGTCCGATGCTTGGACAGAGTAGGGGGGGTAAGGAGGTTCTGAGGTTGGGAGCGTGCCGGTGCAGGAGGTCCGAAAGGGGCAAGGTTGTGAAGGGCTTTTCATCATCATCTCTGCTGGCTCTCTGATGACTGAATTTTCCCTTTTCAGCTACACGTGGTCGTTTGAGAAGATCAACCTCAGCATGGCGCTGGTGATCACCGGTCAGCTGGTCGGCTCCTATGATGAGGAGTTTCGCAGACTGTACGCTCGCTCCACAGTTCCTACCATCCTATCCAGGGAGAGGTTATCTGTAAAGTACCTGAGAGACACTGTGGCCCTACAGAGCCCCAAGTCCAGCCAGCTCGCCCTCCACCAACTTCACATGCGACCCAGAGTGACGCACGGCATGAGGGGCGCTCAGGACGACCGGTTCAACAACAGCGGCGTGATGACCCGGGGCCTGAGCGTGCAGGAGAGGCTGCATCAGTCTCACTGTTTCGACATGGGGAATCTGCTGCGGGGACACAGCTATGGCGGGGAACTGCAGAAGTTAAGCTCCCTGACTCGGCTGAGGATTGGGACCAAGGACATCGGAGTCCCTTTCGCTCCGGAGAAGACGGGACCTAACCCGAGGGGGGGCGGCGGCGGCGACATGCTGCTACCAAACAGGTTGTCTCAGCACCACCTCAGGCACCAGACTCGCTACGGAGCAGACCAGAATCTGATCCCGTTCAACTCTGAAACCTCCCTCCACCGGTGGAAGATGGACGCGTACTTTAACGACAGCGACGTGCCTCTGGATGCATCGTGTGACGCGATAACGCCAATGACATCTCCGTATAGCAGTCACACAGGCTTAAACGAGCATCAGTCGCAGCTGATTCACAACAGGTCGAGGGACATCAAGTCCAGGATGGAGGAAATGAGGCAGAAGAGGCTCAGTCTGCAGGACTACAACAATCTCAGGCACAGCCAAGAGTCCTTGAGGTCTGCGTATCAGACTCAGGAAAGACCTAAGTATAAGTGGGGTCTGGACATGAGGCAGAGTGTGGCAGAATTAGAGCCGAACGCGCAAAACGGGTACAGCGTGGAACCGGCCAACCACAAAGACAGTGAGCCAAATAAGGAAGTCGACAAAAGAGAGCAAACTCACACCGATGGCCAGCGCTCCGCCTCCTACTACGACGTTGCGATGGCTCCAGATCGCAGGACAACGCAGACGTACGACTGGCACGAGCCTCTCTCCAGGACGACCTCCGCTGCCGATTTCGAAATGACACTGAACGACCCATCGCTCAAGCTCTCTCATCTGCAGCCCAGCGGTCTCCAACACCCAAGAGCGATGGAGTCCTTGACTGAGATCCCGGAAGAGAAAGGAGAGGGCTCACGCGTCAACAGTTCGGACTCGGCTGCATTCAAAGACGGATGTGAGGAGATTTGCAAAGACGAGAAAGTCGTTCCAAAGGAGAACTCTGTTGAATCCAGCGTACCTGCTGAATCGCAGCCCAAGGGTCAAGCCGGAGGAAGCCTCGGCCCTCCAGGCAAGGCAGCCAACAGCTCAGGCTCAGCTGCTCCACGGGAGAGGAAGAAATCAACATCCAATGAGGTACAAACGGCCCCCAAAATCGTAAACCCGTCTGCAGGATCTCAGCACTCACTGGAAGCTAAGAGTGGTCAAACGGAGAAAAAGAAAGCACAGCCCCAGGAGCCGCCCCTTCAAAGGAAGAATTCCCTAAGGATGAAAGTATCTTCCATGCTTTCACAAGACGAAAAGAAAGCGCACAAGAAAGACGAGAAGTCCCTCCAAAGAAAGGCGTCGCTGAGGTCGCTGAGGTCGCTGAGCTCCTCGGGGTCAAGCCAAGCTCGCCGAGCGGACCAATCGCAGTCACCCGGGGCAGAGCAAACGACCAAGAAAGGTCAATCGCCGAGCACCTCCAGGTCGCAGAGCTCTCTCAGCGGCCCGTCGGAGACGGAGAAGCATAAGTCTCCGTTCCCGAGATTATCTCCTAAGCGCTCAAGCAAAAAAAAGCCGAGCCCCGCCGGGGAGCAGGAGCGAGGCTCGAGGAGCGCTCTGGACGACGAGGGAGCGACTGTCCATCCCAGGAAAGAGAAAGTCTACAGTCGGTTCGAGTATTTGCTCAACGCCGAAAGTCTTCCTCTGGATAAATCGAGCGCGTCGCCCCCGGAGAGAGACGGACGCTCCTCCCTGAACAGGCACGACTCCATGTATCAGACACAAAGTGCCACTGACAACAAACTGGGACGATTCATGCAGCGAGTAGGAAATCTAATAGGCAAGAACAAGTAGAGCCGCAGGACGAGAAGACGGCCCGCCGGGCTCAAGCAACGACGGCAAAGTTAGTGAGCGACCCATGCGTTCCCACACAGAGACACAGATACTGTAATGTGATTGATTTATTCCCCTTTATTTTAGAGATAAGCAAGCAATGATCAAACATACAGCAAAAAGAAAGCAAAAGCACAAACTCTCTGTTTCTCTCGTACAACATGAGTACATGTCAAGGGGGCCAGACAAAGCAAAGCAAAAAACACATCTTCCATTCAAAGCTGAGCTCTATTCCAGGCATCTCTTCTGCTTCTTTGCCATTGACCTCCATTAAAAACACAGTTTATTTTGACTTAATCACACACACACACACACACACACACACACACACACACACACACACACACACACACACAGCGTACTGCTCACTAGAGCACCAAATGGGGATTAATCCGCTGCTAAAAATAGTCCCCAATAAATCCACTACTTCCTCCTGTTTGTCTGATGAAAAGTACAGTGACCGGCTGTTTTAGGAAATTACTGAGATCTTTATTTAAATATGAAACTATATATTTTTGACCATGTGTTGTTGTTGTTGTTTTTTTAAATCTATCTATATTAGGAAGAAGTGGGTTTTGGACTTTTCATGTAATTTGTTGAACATAACAAAACCCCCAAAAAAAGTAATACCACCAACCTTATCCTGTCATGTACTTTTGCATTGTCTCATTTGTGAAATATAGTTTTTGTAACACGGCTTGATGTTGTACATTTTCTCATGTTTTGACGATTTTGACGTTGGATGTTAAGACGTTAACATACAAAATAACCACGTTGACCAAACGGAAGTGTAGCCTTAAAACCAAGAGTTCACTGAAACCAATGAGGTATTTGTTTTAAAGACTCACGATTAATGACTTTATCACCGTAAACAGGTTTTATTGGTCCTATGCTGATGAAATAGTTTCTTTGAAAGTTGATCACGGTGAAGCCTGTTGACACATTTCCTCTGGCTTTCAATGCATGGAGCAGCACTATAGCCTTCATTCTCAAACTCCTGGGCACATAACAGGGAGATTGTCTGCATGGATGGGGAGCTACCACTAGAGGTAAGTAAACTCAACGTTGAATAAAACAGCAGCTTAGAAAACAATCACACCTCATGGTAGGCAGGCCCCGTTATCATTGCGATGAACGATATTATTGTAATTTTTAACATAATTTTACGCCCCAGACATAATGATAATATTATAGCATAATAATGCCAGAATACCCTTAAAAGTAACAATGAACTTTTCATTTTGAAATATATTCAGACTTTGGAATTCTACAAGTTATTTAAAATATCCAAAATGAATAAAAGTAGAATGAAATAAAAATCACACGACCAAAGCAATAAATCAAATGGTCTGTTGGCCTCGGGTAACAAAAATATGCCGTGTCTGGGCAATGCCAAGTCCAAAATGTTGGAGACGTTCTTAGTAAGTTCTAAGTACCTCTCTCAGACTGCAGAGAAACAAGACTTGAAGTCAGCAGAAACACTAGCGCCTCCAAGAGGATGTAACTGTCATTAAACACCAGGAAGTAAAAAACACTCACGAGATTAAAGATGGAAAGACAATTTGTTAGCATTAGTGAACCAGCATATTGTTGCTTTCTTCTCTAAAACACTTTAATATATTTAAGTAATTGTCAACAAAACTTCTTTGCACATTGAGGGTGTACTTTATTTTGAAATAACTGAAAAATATCTACAATCCGTATGATAATAATCCAGCAAATTTCTTCGCTGTGGGACTAAATAAAGTATCATAACATAATATATAAAATGAAAAGCTACTCAAGCTGGTTTTCATGCTTTTATTTGTGTGGAAGCGTGTTTCCCATATTATACAACAGAGAGGGTTTCTAGATGAAATACTCCAGACACTTGTTCCTCTCATCGTCCAGTTCCTGAGTCTCAATCTCAAACTTTTTCATGGCGATGAAGTACTGAATGAACGGCTCGCCGAGGGTGCTGCGGATGACGTGGTCCTCCCCCAGCACCTCCAGAGCGTCGTCGAGCTTCACGGGGACGGCGAAGTCCTTCTGCTGACAGGGGGCTTTGTTCAGACCGCCGTCGAAGTTCAGGTTCCGCCTGATGCCGTCCAGTCCCGCGGCCACGGTGGCGGCCAGCACGATGTAAGGGTTGGCCATGGCTGAGCCTAGCTTGTTGTCGATGTGCGTCTCCCTCCCGCCGTGACACTTGATGTTGAAGGAGCTGCTGTTGTCGTTGCAGCCGCATGTGGCGTACAGCATCCGTTTGGGGTCTTTGATGGTCTTGGCCATGTGGCTCCGGCAGCTCAGGCCGGGCGACATCAGGCAGCTCAGGGCAGCGGAGTGGGCGAGGAGCCCGGCCAGCCATTTTCTGCCGATCTCAGAAAGCTCGCCGGCTTTCTCCCCGCTGAGAAAGAGGCTTCGTCGCCCGTTTGCGTCCCACAAGCTGTGAGAGAGCACCCCGGCGTTGTACAGCCCGTCGTCGGTGAAGAAGCTGGCAATGTAGCTGTGTTTTCGAGCCATCTCTTTGATGCCGGTGCGGAAGGTGAAGGCGCTGTCTGCGGCGGCGATCCCAAACTCTGGCCTCAGGTTGATCTCCATCTGGCCGGGGCCGCTTGCGGACGCGATGCTGTCTATGTCTGCGCCCATGCAGTACATGCTCTCCACCAGCTGCTGGAAGAACGGCAGGTCGTGGTTGCCGAGCAGGGTGGTGGCCGGGAACAGGAGGGTCTTTGGTCCGATCCGGTCCGGCGCTCCGAGGACGCAGCACTCGTAGGTGAAGGACGAGTGCAGGGAGAACCCGAGGCTTTGGAGCTGGCCGAGGAGCTGCTTGGCGATGAGGCGGGGCGACGTGCGAAGGGGGCTTCCTGTCACCGTGCAGGGGTCGCAGATGACCCGGGCGGTCTGCTCGGCCCAGGGTAAGACCCTGAAGGTGGAAAGATCAGGGATCAGAAGGACGTCGCTGCTGAAGTTGGCGGTGCTGGCGTTGTCCACTTCGTTGCTCTTAGGGCTCAGGGTCAGCTCCAAGTAGCTTCTGGGCATCGGTACCCCATACACCGCTTTCTCCTGTGGACGCAATGTTTGTATTGAAGCATTCGTTTAACATGTTTTGGGGAAATATACCCTTTTTGAGAGTAAAGGCCTTTACACAAATAAACGAAACAAGAACACCATGGGTAGAAGGATGGATGGATAGATATACAGATAGATGGATGATGGATAGATATACAGAAAGACAGGTGAGGTGATTACGTGGAAGAAGCGGACAGGCACTGTCTTGGACCTGGACACCCCGTGGAGGTCGGTGGCCTCAAAGCGGACAAAGTTGATGTTTTCTCTGGCGATCTGCTGCTTGATTTGCTCCATGGCTGCAATGAACATCTGGTTCCCAAAGATCTCGACAGTCTCGTGTCCGTTATCTGTGGAAGAGGAGTTTATATATATATATATATATATATATATATATATATATATCAGCAACAAGCAAATATCAGCTCATATATATATATTTGACAATATATATTGTCAAATATCTACATGAGTATCTGCCTCAAAAATCCAGTATCCGTTGGGCAGAGAAAACAAACCATAGATCCAAATAAACCTAAAGATTAAGGAGTCTCTTGGGGATGAAAAGAAGTTTGGATCCTTCAGCTGGAGATCAAGTTAACTCTACAAAACTGACAAATCAGTTAAAAAGACCACAAGTAAAAAAAATGATATAGTTTTTAGGTTTAAGAAGTCCATTTCCATCAATAACTGTGTCCAGGTTCAGTCCAACTTAAAACAGGAACTGGGATGAGACAAAGATGGAGACAAGAGCATCTTTTAACGTTTGTCCTCACATAACTGAAGCTATGTTTACTCTATTTGCTCTATTTTAACTTTGTAAGAGAAGATCCGTTTTAAACTACATCCGGGATAAACTTGGCTTTTAACCAAAGCTTCACCAACCTGTATGAGGAGCTCCAGTCTCTCCCCAGGAGCCGCCGCTTGCATATGTGTTGTCCCTAACTCCAGGCTGCCTATTTGTGTTGTTATCGGACCTGACTGAGCTGGATGAATCCACGGCGGAAGGCTGCTGAATAGATGTGCCTTCTCTGGACCTGGGCCCCCTTCTGGAAGCGTCAGACTGGGGTTTGAAGGTGCTGAACATCCTGTTGGGGTTCCCATCGTCCTGTCGAGCGTCGGGCCTTCCACCGCCGCCTTCAGCGCCGCCGCTGCTGCTGCTGCTGCCATGCAGGTACGTGTAAGGACTCCCTGGCTTCCCGTCGTCTCTTCCCCGGATGCTGAGCAGAGGACTGTCCCTCAGGAGGGTCTTCAGCTCCTCCATGGTTTGCCGGGGGACGCCCGATTCACCGTAGGACACGCCGGTTTGAGAGGACGCCTCTGTGTTCCAATCCTCCCCGGCGGCAGGTTCGTCCATCCCGGGATCATCAACTGGCTCTGGGGGCCTGTGAGGCAGGGGGCCGATGGCGATCACAGCGGGGGCGTCTGGAGGTGAAGGAGTGCTGGTGGGAGAGTGGACGATGGACGGACCTCCTCTTCTGCTGCTCCAATCCACTCGAGGTACATTTTTCCCCGTCACCCTCACCCCCTTCCTGTTGCTCTGCAGGCTCATCCTTGTGCCATCTATTTGGTCTTTGCTTCTACTCTGGAATAAAAAAAAGAAAAGAAAAGTGTGTTAAGAGCCGGTCAAGTCTGCATGAAGAGTGTGAGGATTCAACATTAAAAAAGGCACAACCAAAAGTCCAAATAAAAACAAGCAACATCTCTGAAGCCAAAGCTGCTGTGTCTGCTCACACCGTTGTGCTTAAAGATACCAGAGAGGAAGTTAGATGTGGAGTTGTTACCTTGAAATCTTCCGAGTCATTCATGTCTTTGTTTGGATTCTTTCATGAACTGTGATTTGGAATTTGATAGCCCTCCTGTGAAGGCAGAGCTTCACCCGCACATGAATCTTTATAGACAATTGGTACAATGGTGACGGATTGGAAAATTCTCTTTGCCCCCTGTCCTGTCCCCCCCCAACCCCTCCCCCGACACCCACGGGAGTCCGGCTGGAAACTGGCAGCGGCCGGCCTGCTGGTGGACTCGGAGCCGCCGCTGCTCTGACCTCATTGGCTGCCCCGCGAGGACAATTCAGAGTTGCCTTTTGTGTCGTTGCAGAGTGAAACTGCAGAGCTCAGCGCGGCTCTGCTCGTGCTTCCAGAAAGATATGGGAGCAAACTGTATTTATTCCAGAGAGATGAAACCGCACGACTGCGAGGACCAGACAATGGCTCCGGTCATCGTTGTTTATCCTCATGGAATTACGTTGGCACCACTTTCTACAAGACAATTTCACCAAAAGGGTCTTTTTTTTTTTACAGCCCTAAAGATGCATTTATTAATGGTTTGTTGCTGATGTATTCAGCAACATAAATCAATTATTCATGAACCTTTAATTAAGTCATAAGTTACAACTTACAACCGGAAGAAATGCCTTTTTGGAAAGCGGTACCAATATAGTTTTGAAATTCCTTAAATACTGTTATATAACTAACAAACTACCACCACTGCTAGTATTCTCCTCATACTACTACATTTGCTTTGCCTCTGTTACAACGCCCCTTCTGGGTACCGTCCTCTACTTGTGTGCACTGCTACACAGGCCTCTGGTTGTAATGACTTGTGACTCAGCAATGGTGACTCGGAAATTAGACACGGACGACTTGGGAATTCAAACATCGAGCGGCCTGACAAAGTGCACTTAATTAGGAGTAAATCGCCCCAGAAATCCTCCTCACACCTCCTCAGCCTCAACTAGCGTGTGCTGCTTGTAATGATGTAGACGTAGAAGGCTCCGTTCACACGCGTGAACGATGCAGAGAGTTCTACTTTTAGTTTTGAGATAGGCAACATGATGACATGCTGTATATACAATGTAATACCATTTATCTCTCTGTGTCATCTCTGGGTGTATGACGTCACCATGACAGGTCAACTTTATCATCTATAATGTGGTGATTTTATTTCCTGGATGCCAAAAAAAAGACATTTCTGCCATTTTATTTTATTTTTTAATTATCCATAGTGTCTTGATTCGCCAAGAAAATGCATTATACTGTGAAACACCTCAAATATAATATTGTATATAGGCTATACACAATATAAAATGACGTATATCATAATTTAAGATGTTGTCTACATCTCCCAGTGAGGAATTGCATCATGACAACGTAACAGGATGCATATATGGCTGAATACAGCAACACGATTAGACTTATTTGTTTATGTATTTATCTGTATTTTGTGAACTGAGCCTCTAAATGTTTAGATGCATCAGAGTGGATGTTCAGTGGGTTCTGGTACTTTAATTTCATTAGTAAACTACCTGGACCTGTGGTTTCGTTCATAGTTCTAGAATGTTTTCTGGAGCCCACGTGCTGGTTCGCAGGAGATGAAAGGGCCGTCCGAGCCTCACCACCTGACCGGTGCAGCACGGAGGCAGAAAGATGTCTGGGCAGAACACCTCGCGTTTTTCAGGGTGGGGCTTTAAAGAGCCGCATCAAGCTCGAGACAATTCGATATAGGAAGGACCGGAAGTTACCTGGGTTCCTCTTCAAAATAAGCTTAAGGTGTGCCATTCATGGGTGCAACAATACATGCAAAAAAAACCCATAAAAAGCATAATATATCATAGTAGAATTGTTGTGAGTTAAGCAGTAATTTAATCTTTTGTCTGATTAACTGAAGTGTTGACACTTTGGGTGACAGTTAAGTCATTTACCTGTCAAATAGCAGAGTCATTGAGGACACTGAGGTCACGTCCTTATAAGGGGACGTTGCCGTCATTATATTGCACAACTAAAAACCTACAAATGGTGAATATGTCAGAGACTGTTTCCAGTATTTATGCTCAGTTATTTTAAATTTACCGACTGGGCAAATTGGGCAACTGTCCTAAGTGGCCCCAATACCGCAGGGCCCTGAAAACCACAGGTTCACTGTGTGGTAAGGGCTGCTGTGTAGTAATAATAATAATCTAGTGCTCACGTTGCTGCATATTCCTTCATTCATTTGTGTTTTCATCAAATGGCCACACAACAAACAGGAGCCATGTATGTGTGTGTGCAGCATGGACATACACAGGAGTACTAGTAGAAAAGAATGTAGAAATGAGTAGAAGTACTGTGAATGTATTGCGTATGGCTTATATTTTACTATCACATACTGTTGGGTAGCTCGTTAATTTCACAAAGGGACCAATAATGTCATGTTTCAACCCATTACAATGCATCATAATTTATTTGTTGAATATCGTATATATTTATGCTATCTGCAAAAAAAGAATCGGCAACCGTTGTCAAACTTTGTGTTTTATTTTGAAAGTTCTGACAGGAAGTCGGCTGCGTCTTTCTCAACATCGTGACGGTGTCGTCGCAGCGGATCCAGGAGACTTCGGCTCCGCTCGGAGAAACACACGGGACTGTATGGTGGAGAAACCGATTCATATCTTTACCTTTTTCTGAGGACCGGCTGTATGATTAAGCTACAATCTTCAATGAGTAAGCATATCCCAGTAAGTAACGTCTTTTATTTTTTTTTGTGGCCGCCATGTTGTTTTTTTATTGCATCGGGCTTGTGTCTTGTCTGTGTATAAAATTAGTACGTTATCGTCACCAACTGGCCTTTTTTCTTCTTCTTCGTTGAAATCACGGACTGCTCGGCGTTTAAACAACGTCGGTGCGACGTTCGTCACGGTTTAAAAGGAAGCGACTGTCGCGAGGATGCGCAGCACGAGCTGGTCTCACGAGCTACTCACTCGGAAGTTACTAACGTTTTAAAAAAAAAAAAAAAATAGACGCATTTTTTTTCCTTCGTTTTTTTCCCCTTCTTCTTCACGTGAAATAAGTCAAAACATACAAAATGTCGTCTTCTTCGCTGTTTTCCCACACAGACTGCCCGCCCGCTGCTTTTTACGAGGCGTCGTATTTTGTCGCCTTTTTAAAGCAGCGTGAATGTCGACCGTCCACCTAAAGGCCTCTAACGTTAGATGATGGCGCCCGGTCTATCCTTCCTTCACACAAAGGACACTTTACAGCCTCCTAGTGTCATGTCATCCGTTTAAAACACTCCTTTTACGCTTCTCGCCTCCTCTTATCTTTTTATGTCACCTTCCTCTTCGTCATTTTAGAGCTCTCTTTTATTCGCCGTGTCGTAATTTTCTAGCCAAAATGCTGCTTTTCAGCCGGAAAATACCGGATTAACAAAGCACTGAAAAGATTAGCGTGTTTTGTTGTTTTTTAGTATTTGGAGCATAAACATGTCGTGTCAGTGGACGTACAGATACAGGGTTTAAAGGGCAAACATGAAAACACTAACAAATCTGTGAAACATAAATACACAGCAATATAAATACACTGAGCAACACAACAATCATTCTGTCTGTGTATACAATATTTTAGTTATTGTGGATTTTTGACTTATTTAATATTCTTTACCGTTTTATTACTTATAATACTTGTTTTGATTTTGTTTTTTGACTTGTTTGCACTATCCACTTTTTATTTTTATATATATATATTTATATATATATATATATATATATATATATAAATATATATAATACTCCACTATGCAGCTGTAATCCTGTACTCGTCCCCACTGTGGGACCAATACAGGATGATCTTCCCTCATGAGTGCTGAGTGGCAGTGAGTCAGATTTATGATGATAATAATAATAATAACAGCGTGCGTGTTTAGAGCGCTGCTGAGGGCCTCTGGTGAGCACACAGCTCTGACCTAGATGTCAGATATGACACATCCTCCCTATTGTACAGCAGCAGCCATTAGGTAAGATATTACATGGTGTCACTTTATGTAACACACTCATGTTGTTCCCTTCTTCTTCTTTTTTTTTTTGATGTTGTCATCTTTATAGCCTCCATCATATTCTGTCAGAGGCTCCTTTTTAGAAAAAAATCCAACCCTCGCACCCTGGCGGTGATTAGTGCCTTGCTTATTAACGTTGAGCATTTCAACACAACACTCACAGGTGTTCACCTCAGTGTAACAGTGTATCATATAGAGACAGCTTTAAATCATCATTATTATTATTACTTTACATTTTATTTATGGCAGGGTTGTGTGGTGGCTGTGTTGCAAGAAACTAAATATACATATATATATATGTGTACATATATATGTATGTATATGCAAGTATAAATAGAAAACAGTAGACAAAGACATTGTCTCCTGTCTGTTTTTGGTTTTGTTGCTTCTTGTGAGAAACGTTGATTTGATGTTGAATCTGCAATAATTTGAAAAATACAATCATTATTTAAGTGCTACTTCCAGTTTCTCAAATGTGTATAAATACATAAGAAGACATTTGAAACTGAGCTTTTGGATCAGCTGACGTATGAAGAGAGAAAATGATTCATGGAGACATGAATCCACGATGGGAATAATCATCAATTGCAGCTTCCAGCTTTGAATATTTAGAACTTTTATATTTCCGTCAAGTGAATGAGTCTGAATGAAAGTGTGTGTGTGTGTGTGTGTGTGTGTGTGTGTGTGTGTGTGTGTGTGTGTGTGTGTGTTGTGTTGTGTTCTAAATTGATGCTGTTGTGTCTCCTGCAGCAGTTCTGTGGTGTTCTGGGTCACACATTTATGGAGTTTCTGAAGGGCAGTGGGGACTACTGCCAGGCTCAGCACGCTGCCTATGCAGACGAGTGAACGGCCCAACTCGCCCTCGATCCGACGCGCGTGAGCCGCGAGGAAGGGAGGGAACCCCCGGGACCGTTGGCAGGACCGGGACGCCTCCCAGAACCAGCGACACCTCGGCCTGGATGGGGTAACTTCACCCGCTGCACACCGCCCCCGTCGGCTCTCCGCCTGGCCAGAACCGAGGTGGAACCAGCCTTGTTTTTCCTCTTCCTTTTCTTTTCTTTTGTTCCAGAGGAGAGGGCTTTTCGCTTGTTTTTCTGATTGTCCGCCCCTTTTTTTTTTCGGCCAAAAACTTCCTAAATTTTCCACATTCTCTCTCTTTTTTTTTAATTTTTTTTTAGCCAACCTTGAAGAAGACCGGAGGACTTGCGTCTCTGGGTTTCTCGAGGCTCGTCGGACCTTTCTGTTCTGACATTCCCTCCGACTCTAACCGAGCGTTTACATCCGTGTTTTTACTCTGTGGAGACTTTCCTTCTTCTTCTTCTTCTTCTTCTTCTTCTCCTTCTTCTTCTTCTTCTGCTTCTTTTTTTTACGTTTGTCACAATGGCTCGTATGAACAGACCGGCCCCTGTGGAGATCACCTACAAAAACATGAGGTTCCTCATTACCCACAATCCCACCAACGCCACCCTGAACAAGTTCATCGAGGTGAGCCTCAGCTGACGTCTACCCTAACAACAGACACACGTTGCAGACTCACAATCAAGTTGCGTTGCTTGTGTGCGTCCGTGTTGCCTGAGATCTCTTTCTAATAACCCGTTGATGCATTTCTTCTTCTTTTCTTTTTACAGGAGCTGAAGAAATATGGAGTGACCACCGTGGTGAGAGTCTGTGAGGCCACCTATGACGCCGCTCTGGTGGTGAAAGAAGGGATCCAGGTTCTGGTGAGTTGAAGCCTCCGGACCTTCGTCACCGTAGGACCGCATCAGGACAAAGTGCATGTTCTGTCCCTGCAGAAAACCCCCCCAAAGCAACCACAATGTTGAGCTCACAGTTGAGTTTTTTAAAGACTTTATAAATATTTCCTGTTACTCCGCTGAAGTGCATGCTGGGTACGCTGGGTCTCTCGCCACAGATCAGATGGAGAGAGGGAGGCTGGAGATGCTCCACACAGTTCAGATCGCTTGAACATGTTTTGCAAAATGTCAAATGACATTTTGACATTTTGCAGCTGGTCCACACTTCTTTTGTTTTGGTTTCCAAGAAAGTGGATAGATGACATCATCATCATCCCCCCCCCTCTTCTCTTCTCTTCTCTTCTAGGATTGGCCGTTTGACGACGGAGCTCCTCCCTCCAACCAGATCGTGGACGATTGGCTGAACCTGTTGAAGCTGAAGTTCAGGGAGGAGCCGGGCTGCTGCGTGGCGGTGCACTGTGTGGCCGGGCTGGGGAGGTGAGCCACAGAAGCGTTATGCTCTAAGTACTATGAGTTATGTTTTATGTAAGTATTAAGAGTATTACGTTGTGTATTATGAGTATTACATGCGGGAGCTCTGCTGTGGCTTTTCCTTCAGAAATCCACATTCAGCTTTTCTCTGTTGAACAAACACGATGAAGACATTGAGCTCCAGGAAAACTTGGAAAGAGTAAAAATATGTATTTTCTAATGAATAATATGGAGAAAAAAAGCCTCTTGCATGTTATTAGAAACCATAACTGTTACACAAATGTCTCATTTTGATGCGTCGACACATTATGATAATCGGTAGATGTCTCATTGAGTTATTATTGTGATTAATAAACTATAGCTTGGGTCGTCTACAGCTGATCTGACAGACAGCTGAACTCGTCAGAGACTAGAAACACATCAGTGATGTCATGGTCTCACGTTTTACTGAATGTTGGAGGTTAACAATGGTCGGTCAAACTTTATTTAAACCTGTGACGGTTAACGATGGAACCCGGACGAGCGGTGCTGACTGAACAGAACCTGCCGTCTTGTCTCTCGTCTCCCTCAGAGCTCCTGTTCTGGTCGCGCTCGCCTTGATTGAATGTGGGATGAAATATGAAGACGCTGTCCAGTTCATTCGACAGTAAGTGAGACGCGGGACAAAGTCCACCTCAATAGTCAAAGTCCAAAGATGAGTTTTCAGGAAGCATTGTTATTATTTTTTTATAGATATAGATATTAAAATGATGATTGTGAATACTTATGCCCATGATAATCCTGTTTTAAGCCCTGATTTTTGCCTTTTTATTCTGGAAAAAAAAGCCAATATTTATACTAAGCCGTTAACTTGGCTGATGAACATTAATATTCATGTTTCCATGCAGTCCTGCATTAAGCACACTACGTAAATAAAAACATGCTTACATCCAAGTCTGGTATGACACTTCAACGTTTCTCCTTTTGGAACAGAAACATGACCCACAACTACTTTGTAATATTGTACATATTCATATTAGTGTGTGTGTGTGTGTGTGTGTGTGTGTGTGTGTGTGTGTGTGTGTGTGTAGACACTGCACAGAAGAAGAGTCTTTTATTTTGAAAGCCGATGCAGACGTGTGAGGCTGAAAATAAACCTGCAGCAACAGATATGACAGGATAGAGGTGTTATGAACACACACTTGGGTCATTGTGACCAGGATGTGAGCCGACGGGGCCCTCTGGTGGTCAAACTGTGTAACAGAGACCGCTCACCCTCTGACATGCAGTGTTTCTGCCACACACACACACACACACACACACACACACACACACACACACACACACACACACACACACACAAGCTTATCTTACCAAACTCCTCTGATCACATGAAGGCAGCATGAATACAGACATCAGACATCACCTCACCGTCGTCTCTGTCTCTGTCTGTCTCCTCCAGGAAGCGTCGAGGAGCGTTCAACAGCAAGCAGCTGTTCTACCTGGAGAAATATCGTCCAAAGATGCGCCTGCGCTTCAAAGATTCCAACGGCCATCGCAATACCTGCTGCATCCAGTAGAGCCCCCCCCCCCTCAGTTTCCACCTGGCTAGCTGACCACCTGGCAGGCTTGTGTTCTTAGTCATTGTGTTGAAGTATTTTACTTTGGGAAACCACGTCAAACTGTCCCTCTGCTCTCTCTCCAGGTTCAGAATCAAGTGTCAAAAAAAAAGAAAGAAAAGAATGAGTTGTGTGAACTGGAACCCCCCCCCCCCCCCCCCCCCTTAAAAAGAACCCCATTAAGAGGGTCAGCGCTGAGTCGTGTATCATTGTAGAGATGTTGGATTACTTGTTTGCCCAAAGGTTCTCGATTGGCCCGTGTACGTTTACATCTTCCTGAGAATGTGCTAAAAAAACAACAACAACAACAACAACTTCAAAACGTGAGCAAAATTTTCATCCCGTTAAATTCTTTCCGGTCCCGTTTTCCAGACTGAGGAGAAAGAGGAACGCCTTCCTTCAAAATCAGATGGTTCATCCATAAATGCCTTACAATCGAAGTGGAACGAAGGCAGTGGAGGCGGGAGGAGGAGGAGGAGGAGGAGGAGGAGGAGGAGAACCGCCCCGCCGGCGTTTAGGAAAAAGGTTTCATTTTTCTACTCGGAACAAAAAGAAAAACTCTAAAAACAAACCTAGAAATCGTTGCCTTTGTCTCGTGCAGGAAGTCTTACACTCACTTATGCCCTTTCAGTAACTATTTTTTAATATACAACGCTTAATTGTTGCAATATTTGTCAATTGAAAGTCTAGGAATTGTGTTTCTTTTCTCTATCAAACCTTCTGTTTACTAATTAACTGCCATGTCCAAAATGTTTCACTTCTTCTTCTTTTTTTTAAAATCTGTTTTGCTTCAAACTGGACTTCCAACGTCTGCGATATTTTGTACGCCTTTTTATTTGATGTCTGTAACTTAAAGACTTGGATACTTGATGATTTTATGTATTTGAAAATGTGTACTATTATTATTATTATTATTATTATTAGGTTGGCTATTTATACTATCAATGGATGTGTGATTTAGTACCGTGAGCGACAAAGTTGTACCTGTTCACCAACCTGTGAGAGTACATTAATAAATGATACACTGAAAAACAAAGATGGCCGCTCATTGGTCAGCGGGTATGAATTATTATTGTCATCATCATCATCACACTGAGTCTGAATGGAGGTTCATTCACTGTGGAGATCCAGGTCCACCTCAAACTCAAGTGACATGTATTAGTCTCACAATAACCATAAACACATTAGGAGATAATAATAATAATAATAGACACTTATGTGTTTGTTTACTACAGACTGAATCAGCTCTTTTATGTATTTTGGTTAAGTTAAATGTGACATTTACATCAATCAAATGTAATCGCTGTATCGTTACATTATTACAGCAGGAAGAAATATGTTCTTTAAAGACTTTCTATAGACCAGGGAATATTTAATATACTTATTTTATACAAACCAGTTGAGAATAAAGAAGAATATATTACATTAATTATCTGTGTTTTGGTGCAGTTTAGTTTGATTGTTTCTAAAGTTTTGGGGGTAAAGAGAATCCTTTGGTTTCTGGTCTCGCTCTCTACATAACGTCATTTTATTTATGCAGACAGAGTCATATTGAGTCTATATTTCGTCTCTGTCCAGTAACCACCAGGTGTATTAAAGCGTAGTCCTGGTTGTTTTTCGGGCCGTTTATACTCGTCGATACAAGACATGCACGAGGTTATCAAAAGGTGTTTATTTCCTCCTTTGTACAACTCGAAGACGTCGACCTTGAACCTTGATATAATAAATAAGAAGTCATACAAAACTGCCAGAGAGGTTTCCACAAAAACAAGAGCAATTATCAAACATGTCCTACATTTAGAGGGGGGGGGGGTTAAAGTGGACAAACAACAGAAACACTCACAAACAGAACGTTCGTCTTCCAGCTGTATAATTTGCGTATTGACACATTTACATGAACGTACAGAAGGCCAGAGAACACGACAGCTGATGTTTGTCCACTTCATGTCAGTTTATAACCACAAAGATCGGCTTCAGGACGACTTAAGCGACTTTTCCAGATGAGCTCACCAAATACAAAAGACAAACACGGACAGATGTTCCACGGTTCTGGTTCTGGTTCCTCCTCCGGCTCCTCACATGTCACCGGGGCCCTTCATGCCGGAGTCCTTTGCGGAAACCGGTGACGCCACCATAGGGAGGACGCACTGTGACGACTCGCAGTAGCCGTTCACGCCGGCGGTGCCGGGAGGCCCGGGGACACCGGGGACACCGGGGACGCCGCGGGGCCCCCGCTCTCCGTCACGGCCGTCCGAGCCGTAGGCCGCTCGCCCGGCTTCACCTGGGAGAGAGGAGCGGAACGTTAACACACACACACACACACACACACACACACACACAGTGTCCGACGATAAACACCGACTTGGCCTTCGTTGAATAATGCTGAGTGTGCACCAGAGTGTAATATTGAGGACGTTTCGTTCTAAAGTCATGTTTCTTAGTCGTGACGAGTCGTTTACCTGGTTGACCGGGGGCACCTGGCGCTCCTTTGGGTCCTCTCGCTGTGGGTCCTCTGTCCCCTCTGTCCCCCATGTCCCCTGCACAGAGGAAACGAAAAACCATCACCAGGAGGGACACACATAATTGAATTTGCCAAATTTAGCCGAGAGTTCGCGCTCAGACTTCACACGTCGTCTGTTCCCTCGTTAACGTTAAGATGAACCTGACTGATCCCGGAGGAGGAAGTGGGTCAGAACAGGATATAAATAACGACGAGATCAAACGATTTTCCCGGACAGAAAGAACCTTAAAGTCACAAATCCACCTTCTGATCTGGAACTCACCTTTGGGTCCTTTGCGACCCAATAGCCCAGCTGGACCCTTCAGACCGGGCAGTCCTCGAGATCCGGTGTGTCCGGGGAAACCGTTCTCTCCGGAGGGGCCCGGAGGTCCAGGTGGGCCGGGGGGTCCGGGTATTCCGGAGATGCCGGACTCGGGCCTGCTCAGGCTAGCTGCTAGCTGGGCCAGCTGCTCTGTGACACGGGAGGACACGGGAGGACACGGGAGGACACGGGAGGACACGTTGGACGTTCATATTCAGAAGCGTTATCAGCGTTCATCTGAGCTGTCTCTCCAGCATAAAGTAGTTCCAGGAACACTGTGTATTATCTTTTTTAAATGTCATTTTTCCATCATTATATGGAGCTTGTTGAAAGGCAGGAAAGAAGGACTTTCATTTAATAAATAGAAATTCTAGATTAGTCTAGAAAATATGACATACATAAGGATGCACCGTTGACAGACACTTACCATGCATCACTCTCATGCAGACCTGCTTGATGTGCGTATCTGTCGGTGATTTTCCCTGAACAAAAGAAGAAGAAGAGGATTGTCGACAGCGATGAGCACATTTGTTCACTTTTATCGGTGAATATCACAAACGTGGCCCGGAGGCGTTGCCTCTGGAAAACCGAATGTTATCTACTCTCATGAAAGTAAAGCTTAGACGTCATGATAATGATTTATACTCTCACCAGAACTCAAGGTAGTCCAGAAGAGTCCTTCAGTTGAGGGAACATATTGCAAAAAACAGAACATTTTGGAGATAAGACGCATCTCACCGCTGGTCCCTGCGGCCCCGGCAGGCCTGGTACTCCCATGTCGCCCTGCATGCCGCGCGGTCCCGGTTGGCCCAGCTTGCCCTCTTTCCCCTGCTGACCTCTGCCGCCCTCAGATCCTTTATTCCCCGTCTCTCCCGGCGGGCCCGTCTGCAATCAACCGGATGATTAACAGATCCAGACTATAAATCTAACAAGGAGCATCAGCTGTGGCAAACTCAGAATGTCCCGCTTCACGTACAAAGCTGCAGTAAAGCCACAGATTGAGCTGTTAACGCTGTCGCAGGATGTAAACAAACAATGCAAATTATATCAGAAAAGAAATAAGGATCTTCTGAGAATCTGAAGAGCTGTGATGGTCTGTTTAGGAGAACATACCGATCCTTTCTCTCCTGGTTCTCCTTGATCGCCCTGTAAGGGAAAAGATTTGTAATTTATTGCAGAAAGTTGCGACTGAAAGGAAAAAAAATGATGTACAAGACTTTTTTTCATATCTTAATGATTTGGACTTTCCAGAACTACACACTGACAGGTTGATATTTCTACCTCAACAAAACAAATACTGCTGACCGCGTGAAAACAGTCGCCGATCACTCACCAGTTCTCCGGCATCTCCTGCTGTTCCTTCAGCACCTGCAGATCCCTAAAATGGAAATGCGTGACAGCGTATTTTGGCATTTAGTGCGCTACAACTCAACACTCTGTAATCTGAGTTTTGATGACGGGCGTAGTAATATTGCGGTCTATGAAACGCACCTGGTCTCCTTTTGGACCATCGAGGCCGACTGCTCCCTGAGGAATAAGAACATGAGGAGTATTTGATTATCTGATACGACTTAATGTTCTTCAAACGAACACATCTGTAGCATCTGTTCTTACAGATATATTACGATACAGTACAGCCGTTTGGACTTTCAAAATCTTTGGTGGCAGCATGGATCTAAGAGGAAGGGGAAGTTGGCTGATTGACTTCTCTGCTCTATGTGCTCTAAGCCAATGAAGTGTCCTAAACCTGCATTCTCTCTAGTGTCCACCAGGGGGCGACTCCTCTGGTTGTATAGAAGTCTAGTCTAAAATGACTCTACTTCTCTCTTGATTTATTCCCTCAGTAAACATTGTAAACATGAGTTTATGGTCTCAATCTCTAGTTTACAGTCTTCTTCAATACAGCATGATGTTCATTTAGTACATTATGCTCCATTTAGAGTCAAACAGACCATAAAGCAGGGGATGCTTTAGGGGCGGGGCTACACACTGATTGACAGGTCTCTACCACGGCGTTGTCCGATCTTGGAGTTGTTTGTGTTTTGGTTCTACAACTTTCACCCTTTCAGTGTGTTTTCAGTTCATGACAGTTAATTGTAACCTTTTCGGTCGCCTAAAAATATCTTGGTCGGTGTTCCCACCACAGCTCCACACTAACTCAACCATAGACAGAAATAACGATCCAACATAAGTATGGGGTGTTTGAAGGAGAGACAGTTTTTCTAAATTATGAGTCGGGGTACATTTGAAAACAAACCTCATGTGATAGAAATGACAAAATGCATTGATCCAGCGCCTCTTTTGGCTGTTCACCTTTGAGGTTCACCTTTGAGTAATTTTGTGTCTCTTACCCTGTCGCCCTTCTGGCCATGATAACCAGCAGGGCCAGGAAGTCCGGGAAGGCCTGGGTTCCCTTTGCCTCCCTGTTAAAACACACACACACACACACACACACACACACACACAAATAAACAGTTAAATACACAGAATGTACACACACACTCCAATTCATAACACAAGGCCGACTGTGTGAAGCTGTAGAAGAGTCACCTCCCCCATCTTAACCTGAGAACATCCACAGAAAAAATAAAAACATGTCCAGCTTCACATCATCTGATCTGTGAGGCTGGGAGGACCTGAAGACCCCCCCACCCCCCCAGTCATCAAACCATTCCCCCCTCCCTCACATGTTTCTGGGTGTGTGTGGGTTCTGATTGTGGTGTACAGTGGGCCAACGGGTTTCAGGCATTCCTGGGGAACAGAGAGCTCTTTCAGGGCTTCTCAGCTTCTTTTCCTGCTCTGATACCCCCCCCCCCCCCCCGAGCTGCAGAAACAACCCTTGGATTTCTGTAACAAGAGGCCATTCATGCCCGCTCACCGGCGGATTACAGACTTAACTGCAGCCACAGAAGTTCATAAAAGACCTGTCACTCTTTAATAAAAGCACGGCACGAGGCTTTAGCTCCCAGATGCGAGGTTTGTCTTGGTGAACGATCCTCGTGTTCAATAATACCTTCAGGATAGGAGCTGGTATTCATGAACACCGATTGCTCCCTTTGTATTTCGGGGCCCTGATCTTCGAGTTTGATGTAGAGCCGAGGTTTTTGCAGCAGCACAAGGCTGAGCAGAAAGGTTCAGCTTTAGCACTTTAGCCCTTTAGCTGTCACTCACGTCTACGGGATTATTATGTTTTGAGTTTAGCTTCAAAATATATATATATATATATATATATATATATATATATATATATATATATATATATATATATATATATATATATATATTTATCTGCTTCACGATCCATCCATGGTCTAATCTTTTCCCGTGACAGTATTACTATAATCCTGTTGTTTTCCTCTCAGGTTTAATGAGTTCGTCCAAAAAAGGAATGTTGTTGACGCCCATAGTTTGTTCGCCTTCTCTGAAACTTTGTGGACAGACAGGAGTTGACCAGCTGATTATATCTCTATGATTATAACAATACTCTTTTCTTCATATTCGTGATTCAGGTTTTTCACGAAGTAGTCTTCTTCTTAGTTTAAACATAACATAAGCCATCATTTCACAGAGAGATGCATGACGTATAACTAATGTTTGGAGTACCACAGGGTTCTGTACTAGGGCCTCACTACTTTTGACACTTTCCTGTGTATTCAAATGTATTAATCTTTATTTGTTGTAACTAAGGATGTAGTTAATTGCCAATATTGTATAGTGGAAAATGTGGCTTTTATCTACATTATGACTTGATAAAAAATAAGCTGGTTTATATTTACACCTGGTTTTAAAATGCATCTGATGGAGACTTACTTTCATGCAGAGCACTTGCTCTTGTAATTATGTATTGCTGATGTGTTATTTTTTTCCCCACTCAGTATCATCTCTGTTTCCAGCTGTTGTTGCTACTTCTGTAAAATCTCCTGTGCAGTGATTTCATCCTCTGACGCTGCGTCGGCCGTTGGTGTGGTGTTCCAGGTGTAGGGGGAGATCTTATCCCTGATACTAGACTAAGTCTTACCCTGGGTCCTGGTGATCCTAGTGGCCCGTCAGGCCCTCTCTCTCCTCGTCCACCCTGAGAGAGAGAAAAGAAAATTACATGATGATGGAGCTACTGGACACACAGCAGGAAGTCAGTGTTTGGGTCAGAAACTCTGAGGATCATTCAGATCATCAGGATGAGTGACAGGTGCCGGGGGCAGGAAGTGAAACCTGTTTCCTGTCCCAGGAAGATAAACTGTGTCTCGCAGATTTAAGTTGAAACGTAGATGCAGCTGACTCACTGGTCCTCCTCGGGCTCCGACTGGTCCCACTTCTCCCTGGTCGCCTCGCTCGCCCTGGAAGCAAATACAGCATCGAATCAGATACTTATCAGAGCTTCGGAAGACAAAATGTCAGTGGCATCGCTTTGTACTTCAAGTGGAGCTTGAGATGAGGAATTTATCCAATTCTTAAGATATCTTAAACCGGTTAAAAGACTAAATTTAGTTTTCGTCTGGTTTTATAATGTGCTTTTATTCTGAAATTAAATTAGTTTTACTGTAACACGTGTTTCAACCTGCTTTAAACTTACTTGTTTCCCCGGAGACCCCATCACTCCTACAATGCCGGGATCACCCGTGGTACCCTGGTGACAAAAAGAGAAAAACTTTAAAAAAAACGTACAATCTAGAAATAGTCAGAAGTAAAAGTTGTAGTGTTGGAAATATCAGTTATTAATCAAAATAAAAATGCGATCATACCGCTGCACCGCTGACTCCTTTTTGTCCGTAAGCGCCTGGCAAACCCTACATGAAGACAGCGATGTCAAACATCAACAAACCGCTCACACTGTTAGTGGTGAATCAGGGATGCTTCTGGGTCAACGGTCACACTTACAGGAAGTCCTTGTGGGCCAGCATCACCTGGAGACCCATTTTTAGCTGTAAGACCCTAAAAAAAAAAAAATAGAAACAAATGTTGAGATGACATACGTTCTATCTAAAAGCACAAAAACACAAACAAAACAAAAAAATATCTACTGCTGTAAAATATATAAATAAATGGTTGGTAGGTACCTTGGATCCTGGCAGACCAGGTATCCCCTCACGGGCATCTGGACCAGCGAGGCCCTGTGGACCAGAAAGAAGTGAGGTTTGATTGAGAAGTTGATTGATTGATTGATTGATTAATTGATTGATTGATTGATTGATTGATTAGATGAAGAGCTGCTCACAGGCTCTCCTTTTGGCCCTGGCACTCCTTTGATTCCCGACGGACCTTGATCCCCCTATAAAGAATAAAACAAGCAGAAATGGTTCAGAAGTCCATAACTTTACAGCAGCTCAACTACGTCACCGTTTGTTTCTTGGTGTAGGATCTTACCAGCACTCCCGCTGGTCCGGGCTCACCTATGGCTCCTCTTTGACCCACGTCGCCCTGAAAGACGTTTTAGTGTCAGTATTTATGTCTTCATAACAACAGAGGTGAGACAAAGACGGGGACTCACTGGGCCTCCCTGGATCCCACGAGGACCTCCGTCACCTGGTTTCCCACGAGGTCCCTGATTGTGGAGACGGAAACATTTGTCGTCGTCAGAAAAAGTTGAATAGATATTCAAAAGATATCAGGATTGGATTTATGTAAATGTTGTCTTTCCGTTGGATGAAACATAATGAACGTTTTCTGGATTGTTCATCCTAACACACGCTCGACCACTCTCACCCTGTCTCCTTTGGAGCCGGTTATTCCTTGGAGACCTCTTGGTCCACCTTGGCCCTAAAAATCACTCAGCGGGTAGAAGGAGAAGACACAGAAAAGCCCCATGTTGATGTGTTTGACTGTGAGGAGGAGACATCTCATTGTGAAGCATGCTGAGAGAGAGAACGGTGGAATAGTTTACTGGTAGTCCTTGAGCTCCGACTTCACCCGGCAGTCCCTGTTCGCCTTCCTCTCCCTGAAAGACAGCGTAAAGTTACGTCAAGCTGCGACAGACACCGATCCATGTTTTCGTCTGCTCTCTTTCATCTTTGTTATCTGTTGCAGGAATGAGATGATAGAGGCTGTGAGAGGGACAGGATGTTACCTTGTGTCCTTGTCTTCCGGGCTCACCGGATTCCCCTTTAACCCCCTTGTGGCCCTGCAGACAGACGGGCAGGAAGCAGAGATGGAATCCAATCATTGTGTTGTCACGAGAAGGTCCCAAGTCCTGAACTATGAGTTCAGAGTCTTAAACAAGTCCTAATTCACCAAACGTAAAGACGGTTTGCAGACTGGGATTTGCTTTTTTGTTTACCACCGCGTAGTTTTTGTACGCAAACTAAATCATCTTTGGTATCTTTTCTTCCAGCTGGTCTTCAGTAAAGTAACGTGAGTCCTTCGTGGTTTGTGTCCTGACACTCAAGTCCAAGTCATGTGACTTCTTGTAAGAAGTGACATTTGTCATTTAGTAGAAACGGGACAGTGAAAAGGTGCTAATGAGCAGTCAACGAGGGACCAAAGTGATGTCAGCCCTCCGTGACGTTTCACTCACTTTCATGCCGGGGAGACCAGAATGTCCGTTGAGTCCGGCGGGACAGGCGTTGGGACACTGAAAAACACAACAGCCTATTTGAGGTCATGGAAGAGCCCTGCCACTAGGGGGCTCCACTGTCCAGTGACCCCCCCATGAGCTAACAGAGAAAGCAAACGAACAAATGCGTTTGATGGTTTACTACAATGTGTTTGTGCTTTACTTTATCGTTGATGATTATGAGAAAATACCTACAGCAACAATTACAGAACTTTGACCAAAAGACAGGTTTAAAACCATGAAATCAGATAAACAACATATATATGTCAGCCATGTTTATGGGTTTTATTCTTCTTCCTATCAACTGTGAATCATCCAGAATAGTCTTCATTCTCGCAGTTTAAAGTGTGCGCACAGTGTACAGTTGTAGCAATGTTTAACAATATACTAAGTGCTTTTATTTTGACGAGGCACAAAGCAGTTTTGTTGGAATGGTTGTAAATGAATCTGCTTTGGGATCTTACCAGGTCCTCGCCCTGATACACACCCGGAGGACCCTAGAAAGAAACGCAACACAATGAACTTTACATCATTCATTCATTTTGTTAACAAATAAGAAACACATTACTTTCAAACAGCGTTGCTCATCGAGAGTCAGTGTTTGTTTTTATAATATTTTAATAATAATAATTACCCGCGGCCCAGCAGCACCAGGAAGACCCACTTGACCTCTCTTGCCTCTTGCTCCCTGTGAGAGATTTTAAAACGATTAAAGATTTGAGAATAACAGCGGCTTTTACTTAATGTTTACGTTCTTTAGACCTTTTAAAATGTGTTCATTGCTTACCTTTGTCATGTGCAGTTGTGAATATAAACATGACAAACTTCACATACTAAAATCATACATGTACTCACAGGTTGTCCAACTTTGCCCAGTTCACCTGGTAGCCCGTCTGTACCCGGGATGCCCTGTCAGCAAACAGCAAAACACTCTGATGAACAATCTGATCAATGAAGCCTCGAAAACACCGAAACACTCTTTAATATATGTCAAGTATCAATATGAATACAGGTAATACCACAGTGTAGTAATACTCAGCTGCTATATACATTTACTCCACGACAACTTTACTAGTAGTAGTAGTAGTAGTAGTGGTAGTAGTAGCAGTAGTAGTAGTAGCAGTAGTAGTAGTAGTAGTGGTAGCAGTAGTAGCAGTAGCAGCAGTAGCGGTAGTAGTAGTAGTAGCAGTAGCAGTAGTAGTAGTAGTAGCAGTAGTAGTCGTAGTAGTAGTAGTAGTAGTAGTAGTCGTAGTAGCAGTAGTGGTAGTAGTAGTAGCAGTAACAGTAGTAGTAGCAGTAGCAGTAGTAGTATCAGCAGCTGTGGAACAAGTGGACTGTAATATGTTTTACTCACCCACACCCACTGAATATGTTGTATATATACTCACATCCAGCCCGTCAGGTCCTACACCCTGTGAGAGAGATCAGGGGTTCAGAGTCAGATTGAGATCAATCAACAGAAATCAATCTGGTGAGCAGTGCTGTTCAAATGAATGCAGCCTGTGTCTTTGATGTTATTACTTGTGCTGACACAGTGAATTCAGTGTATAGCTTCACATACATTTGGCTTATTGTGATAATATGTACGGGTTATTTAAAACACAAAAGTAAGCTTTTCTTCATTCATCCATTAAATGTTTGATCTAGAAAATAAGAACAATGTTCATCCAGTCCAAAGAGATCTCTTTGAATATCTAGTTTCTTTGGTCCAAAACACAAAGATGTTCAGTTTATATGATATAAAACATAGAAAAGCAGGTCGTCTGCATAGAAAATGACTATGGTGATTACTATGTAATGTAATTCTGGTTTATATTTGTACTTACCGGTTCTCCAGTAGGCCCACGTGGCCCAGAATCTCCCTGAAAACAAACAACAACAAATCCGTTGAATTTGACAGATATATGGAACAATATATGTTTATTCAACAGAAAGATGAATCCAATAGAATGCAGCAATGATCATCTTACTTTTGGTCCTTTGAGGCCCACTGGGCCTGGATCTCCAGGAGGTCCAACAGGTCCCTACAAAGATGACATCAAGAAAAACACACAATGATGAAATCAAATGCTTTAAATACAGAATTCAACATGGTGAACGCTGACCTTTCCTGCAACACATTCCTTTTTCTACAAAATTCCCAAATATCAAAAGAAAACTGCCCGATCTGCCCGACTTTGAATATGTTGGGCTAACCTGGGAGTTTCATTACAACATGTTCGACCATCTTTCGCCTCCTGTTTCTCACAGGGTTCCCAGATCTCTGCATCTAATTTGGTGTTTAGATTGTCATAAGTATTGACCTAAAATCAAAACTATGGAAATGAGTCATAAAATACAACAAGAAATGATCCTCTTGAATCAATGACGTGAATTCAAAGTTAGGAAACTTCCTCTGATTACTTCCTCTGCCTGCGTTTCGTCTTTGGAGACTAAAATGATTTTGATAATAGGAGGAGGCGTGGCCTTCCTTCCATTAGCTCCTCCCCTCACCTGCCATCCTCCATAAATAACTCTCAACAACACTCTCCACCTGGTCAGAGGCCTCAGCAAGGACAGGAAACAGGAAGACACCGAGAAGCAAACAATCAGCCAGAGACCGCAAAGAGTACACACAATAACAAAGAGCTGTGTACTTATCTGTGTACTTATCTCCTCAGTGCATACAGTCTGGTGTATTTTATGCTACTGCAGGTCTAGAAAACTCCATACACATTTTTTTGGGGGGGGGCTTTTTTCCACAAGTTTCAATCCACATGAAGCTCTGAATCTGTTCTCAGCACCGTCAGCGCCGCAGACACACTGAGTCCATTCTGCACCGCCTTGTCCGTACTTGTCTCTGGTGCAGCCGACCCCCCCCCCTCTCGATGTCTCACACAAAAAGGACCCCTGTTTCTGTCAGGAAGCGACTCGAGACTCTCCCCTAAATAGCCCAGATTGGTTTATTCAAGGAACTCTCAGTGGAAGCAAAGACAAGCTGCTCACACAGCAGCAGCAGATCTGAACAGCTCAGATCTGACAGAGATTCAATACGTCCTCTTGTTGGAGAGTTTAAGCTGCCGACTCAACGGAACCTTTGACGTAAAGAAAAACATTTCTAACCAGGTACCAGTCTGAGCCGAAACACCGTCGCTTCACTCACTTCTGCGCCCGGAAGGCCTGCAGCTCCTGCAGTTCCGTTTCTGCCGTTGTCACCATCAGGACCCTGGAAGCAGAAAGTTCACCTCACGTCTAACGCACCGTTCGATTGGGAGCAAAGTCAGCGGAACGTCTCAAACACTTCTGCATGTGAAAGGGAGAAAATCAAAAGTCCACTCACCGGTCCTCCGTTCACTGTGGAGTCTTCTCCTCTGTCGCCCTGGAGATGCACGAGGAACGTAAGCAGATGAGGAGGAACAATTAAAGAACTTGTTGAAGACTATTTGCTTGGTGCAAAGATCAGACACTCAGGTCCATTTGATTATAAATTCTTGGAATTAAGGGTTCCTATAACCTGGCATATGTTCAATTCTGCTATTTAATAAAACACACACGCATGCTTCATATCGTCTCCACTAAAACGTGATCCCTGGACGTGTGAAAAGGACTTTGAAGCAGCATTTAAACCTTCATGTTGATAAGAATATGCGAAAATAAAAAGAACCCGAACTACTGACTTGTTGGTGCATCGTGGGTATTTTAACTCGTGAAACCCTGATTGTGGTTCTGTTTCGTTTTATATTCAGGGACGAAGAAAAACAGCTCTTTTTGTTCTGATCATGATACATATACAAGTTTATTTAAATGGAGTTTTTGAAATAATTTCCAGCTCATAGCGCAGCATTTAAATGACCTCGCTGCAGTTTCATAAAGCAGCAGCTTGTTGGGTGGCTTGACCTCAGAGCAGGACGTGATTCTGTACGTAGACGGGATGAAGTCGCGTGAAGGACTCCATCGTTAAAACAGCTCAACAATAGAGAGCCTGCTTCACTGAAACACACTGATCCACAGCTTCAGCCCCACATCTCAAGAAGTCTGCGATTCTGAAACAGGCGACTCACATCAATGCCGTCCACTCCGGGCACGCCTGCTACTCCGATCGGCCCCTGGGGGCCTCTGGGACCGACCGGGCCCCTCTGCAGAACAAACACACACATTAAAAAAAAAAAAATTAACTTTTTACTCTCGCTGAAATTCATCTCTAAATCTCTCCCAGTGACTGCCGGAGGAGCTGCAGCTCACACAGAGTCTCATTGTTCGGGTGAAGTGAGGGGAAAGGTCAGGAAACTGAACCTGGTTCCCCATTATAGTCCCATTAGACCAGACTGCTGGTGCTGACTGGACCTTATTGGTTCCAGGTGCGTACACTGGGATGAATGGACCCCAGTTTGGACCACTTCTTAGATAAACTTCATGACATAATTGAAGTCTTTTGTAAATAATGCTGGGGGTTTTTTGCTGAAAAAACACCTCAAAGTCTCCCAAATTCAACATTCTCGAGTCACTTACTGATTATAGAAATGGATCGTCATGAAATCAACAAACATGGTCAAAGAAAATCCAATACTAAACCCATAAATGAATTAAAGTACACTTAATAAAGACGGATTTTAAGTAAAAGCACTACAGCAACACACACAGGTCATTTTAAATAGTGAATATAGTGAAAGATAGGAGGAAAAAGGTTCAGTAAAGAACATTAAGTCTACTTTGAACAGCAAAAATAAGCTTTAAGCCAACAGGAATATCAAATATGACAAGAGATTCACAATAATGCCACAGACGTT
Source organism: Cebidichthys violaceus (assembly GCF_023349555.1). Classification (NCBI taxonomy): domain Eukaryota; kingdom Metazoa; phylum Chordata; class Actinopteri; order Perciformes; family Stichaeidae; genus Cebidichthys; species Cebidichthys violaceus. The sequence goes on from NW_027176594.1 coordinate 170,576, forward strand.
GGCCTCAGAGTCTCTTTGTTAAATTATTCGTACGCTTCAGAAGTAAAGGACCATAAAGTACAACATGCTCTCTATAAACGCTCCACAGACTTTCCCCCGCAGGATTAAAGAGCACCGACATCTCCTCACCTGAGCCGAGCAAATCAGCATCATCTGCAGCAAAATCACCAGCAAAGACTCCCGACAGATCCTAGAGAGAGCCATGGTCTTTCCCAGGGCCGAGGAAGACGCTCAAAAAGTCCCTGTTTTCCCCCAGATTAGACGGCGCTCACGGACGGTCCACCTGTCAGTCTCCCCCCCCCTGACTGAAACCCCACCGCCTGCTGGAAGGGGAGGACGTTACCAAGTCCTGATTATTCATGAGAAGCTCTAAGCAGGAGGAGGGGGGGGCTTCTCTAAGCAGGGTGGAGTGTACTTTACTTTGAAATGAAACTGAATTTGATGCCCCGAGTCAGTAGAAAGTGACAATAAAATGGTTGATATTGTCCTTTATGGCTTCAAGATTTAGTTAGAAAAGGGGGATTTAGAGGAGAAAGGGAGGGGGGGGGCTGGAGTAATTAAGTTATTGTCACATGTTCAGTCATTTTTAGGTTCATCATCCAGGATCCAGCTGCTCCACAGGACTTTACATTTTGTAAATGTTCATGTAAAGATGTCGGCCATTATTATCTGACCATTGAATTGTTTGTCATTTGCTGTTTTACTAATGGACGACAACTGAACCCATGTTACAATCTTTCAAACTTTCACAGTTCGTTGTCTTGGTGCTGTGCTGACTAACCCGTAGTTAACAACTAACCAACCCGTATCCAGTGACGTTAACACACCAGTTAAAACGCCTCTAACTAGCTAACACCGTTCATATCCTCTGCCCCGTTTGACTGCTAACTGTTAGCCTAGCTCGCTTACGCCCCCCCTTTAATACAAATCTGTCACTTTAAGGTCAATAACCGTTCTATTAGATTGTTGCAGCAACAAGTTGGTCGTCAGAAGTTGCTTCAAAAATGTTTTCTTGAACAAATTTACTTCAGTGAGTAACTTCCCAAATATCCTAAGTAACAGTGCAACATGTTCCGTTTCTTTGTATAAATGGTGTTATTTATTGATGATTTCTTCTTTTTTAAACATTTAACATCATGAAAACACAAACAGCATATATTACAGGTGACTCTGTGTCGTCTACGGGGCATCGGAGTAGGGCAGTTTGTACGGGTACAGAGGGGTGTAGCGCTGGTCGTGCCAAAGCAGCTTGTCCTCCAGAAACTTCACCGTCTGCAGAGTGAGGACCACGGCTTCGTGCTTCAGCATGCTGTGGACGTTCAGTCCTGACAAGAGACGAGAGGAAATACATGGAAATAACATGGAAACCACGCTCTCCTTGCACACTTTTTTCAGTGGAACTTTCAGTATTAATGCAACTTGTTCCCAATAAAATACCAAAAAAGTAGCTTCTGGCTCCACAGCCTGTGTGGCATCAGAGAGAGATAACTCACCAATTACTGGGATGATGTTCACCGTCTTCAAACCCGCCGTCGCCTGAAGGATGTTTTCGGGAAAGTCTTCATTTCTGAAAGCAACGACGACGACGTCAGCAGACCGAGCGAAGCACAAAAGTGGAGTTTGTTCTTGAGCTGAGGATACTCACACGTCGACTATCAACACCGACTCTCCCCAGCGCTTCTCTCTGATGAGGTCGAGCAGGTACCGAGGGTCGGGTGTGGGGATGTTCAAAGAGTCCACGATGTGAAGGTAGTCCTGCGACAAACAAACGCAATCAGAAAACATGATGAGCGGTGGTTTTCAGGGTTAGCAGATATAGAAGAAAAAGCCCCAAGAACGGCAAAGACACGGCAACAACATCAAGTCCACGGGTCTGAGGTACCTGCGCCATCTTGGAGCTCAGAGCCACTTTGAGTCCTTGAACTCGAACTTTCATGGGTAACATGTAGAAGTAGCTGGTGGGCCCTCGGGGGCCTTTGGCGACCCCACCTGAGAGAGAAAGACACACCACCTGTCAGACCTCCTCTGAGTCACAACTTCAGAATCATTTGAGAGGAAACCAGCTCGATATAGAAAAAATATAGAGTACATCCAAAAAAGCTCATGAAAAAGGTCATAGTATAGTATAGTATGGTATGGTGAAAAAAGTAAAAAACAGCTGACATTTAGCTGATGAAGAAAGAACCACAGTCACCTCCTTTCCATATCGGGGATCGGATGCTTCCATGGCGAGCTCGTCCACTTCCTTTCTGGTTCCATGGTTTCTTGCCTCCACCTCTGACCTCGGACCGGATCTTTGTGTTGGCGTGGCTCTGACAGATCAAAAGAACCGTTAGTGATGTGGACATCAAAAGAACCGCTAGTGACTTGGATATCAAAAGAACCGTTAGTGACGTGGACGTCAAAAGAACCGTTAGTGACGTGGACGTCAAAAGAACCGTTAGTGACGTGGACGTCAAAAGAACCGTTAGTGACGTGGACGTCAAAAGAACCGTTAGTGACGTGGACGTCAAAAGAACCGTTAGTGACGTGGACGTCAAAAGAACCGCTAGTGACGTGGACATCAAAAGAACCGCTAGTGACGTGGATATCAAAAGAACCGTTAGTGACGTGGATATCAAAAGAACCGTTAGTGACGTGGATGTCAAAAGAACTCACGGAACATAAATAAAACATTCAGAAATGAGTGAATCAGTAACTTACAACTCTTTTGTAGTTTTTCTGCCATGTTTCCACCTGGTGGAGAATATCGAGCCTGAGAGGAAACAAACAAACGGATGAACTGAGACTTTCCTTCTGGTGTTCCACTAGACACTAACAACGCCCTCCGGATGAAAGATCACCTCGGAGGCACCGCAAACACATCCGGGTGGAGCTCAGCCAAACCCAGCGGCTCGCTGTCCCGCCTCTCCAGAGTCTCCACCCACGCCCGGACGCCGCTGCGATGAGCGGGAACGACGGCGTCGCACTTCCTCAGGAGAGGCAGGGAGCAGTCTGCAGGAGGAGGAGGCCGCTCTGCAGGAGGAGACACACGAGGAGATGTGTGGATATGATTACTGAAGTATAACTGAGTGACTTATTGATTGGGACACATCATCACGTGGGACTGGTTCATTACAGAGAACAGTGAGTTATTGAGAAATAGTGCCGTTTGATTCCATAACAGGATTTCTGACGATGGAAAGTAGTTTATTAATAAAATGTTGAGACATTTATTTATTCAACAGATGGAGATTTATTATTTGATTGATGTATAGAGCTGTCTAAGCTTATTTATTTGTAATTAGAGGAAGAGCAGCTACTGTTGTCCCCGTAGCTAGTGAGGCTCTAAATAAACTAAGTGTTTAATTAATGAGTCTGATCTCACAGGAGAACTGATTCTAGATATACATTCTGAATGCAAAGAGAAAAACTCTTATTTGACGGTGAGGAGGATCAAATTAATGTAAAGATATTAAAATATCAGGTGAAACAACTACAAACAGCAACACGCAGCTGACACGTGGAGACTGAATCCATATTCACACGAGTTTGAACCCACTTAGTCTGGAAGGATCCACCAGGTTGGTTGGCAGCAGCAGGTTGGGAGGCAGAGCGCTCTCACTGCAGAACGAGGAGGAGAGCTGAGGAGGAGACACCTAGTTAGTGGAGCGGCTTAAACACAAGAACACACAAGGAGAAAACTGATACCTGCTAACAGTCACAAGCACCTGATAACACTGCATCAATACACGATCAATACATATTTATGTCTTGTTTACTTTGTCTAACTAGCAAACAAATGTTTTGGTCTATGGACCAAAATATTGTTTTTTAATATCTCTGAATGCAAGTGAAGAGGAACGTGTGCGGGAGACATTTTATTTGTTTAGCACTAAACTATAATTATAGAGCACTTAAGAGAAATACGTCATCAATTAATAAGAAAAGTGATTAAAAATGATCTAACTTATTTTAAAAAAGGACTAAATATAAGTTTTAACATTTCAGGGTTTTAGTCTAAATATTTAACATGAAATTAAAATATTCAGGCCATTCTTCTTGTTCATATTCCATTGTGTTATTCACTTAAACTCAGATGTCTCACAGGTTTATGATTATTAAACATGTGAGTGTAACGTCAACGTATTACTCACCCTTTTAACGACTCCTCTGCCGCAAACCACCAGCGTACAACGAAGCATTTCTTGTTCTGCTGTCTTTCCAAAAGTCTCACAAATACACTCACAGCATCTTAAATCATCTTTAAATGCACATTATAAACGAACTCGGGCCGGTTTGAAGCACTGAAAAAGGTCGCGGTCGCGTATTTTCCGTGTGGCGGTGTGTCGGCGCGCGTTGATGACGTAGGGCCGGGCACAGTCGTGACAACGGTTGCGGCCCCTAGTGGCGGGAGGTAAGAACTTCAACCAAGACTGTTAAAAAAAACAATGAAGCAGACTTCAAATAACATGTTTCTTAAAGGATATTATTTAAGTCACAACACTCACAAGCCTGCATTGACATTCAAACTAGTTATCGTTAGTGGTGGAATGTAAGTAAATTCACTCAAGTACTGTACTGGACATTTAAGGTACTTGTATTTCCATTTATTGCCACTGTCTACTTCTACTTCTATTTCAGAAATAACTATTGCACTTTTGACTGCACTGCATTTGTCTAACAGCTATAGCTACTTTGCAGATTTAGATTTAAATCAACTTAGAAATGATGATGTATTATTATAGGTTGTGTTACCTAGCAGTATATATGTAAAGTCATTTTTAAAAAAGCCACCTTTATCCTCTGCAACATTAAAGTGAAGAACGCAATAATGCATAAATCATTATAATCCAATGATGTAATGTATATGTTCCTGACGTGGGCCATTCTGTATAATGAGTACTTGAAAATATGAATCAGGAAACAAATATACAATTCTTTTGTTTATTCTTTCATACAAAAAAATAAAATGATATATGCTGCGTCCATAATAACCCATTTTAACAGCGTCATGGTCACTAAAACAGCTGGTCAGGTTTTAAAGTTTAGAATATATAGTCAGCTTAAATAATCTAATTATCATTATATTATTGCTTTAAAATGATGAAGCAATAATAATATAATAATCTGATTAATATATTATTATTGCTTTAAAATGTTGAAGCAAAAATGTTGAAGCACAAATGGTTATAAAAATATATATAAACTCAGCTATATACTGTATATCTCCAATGAATATAAAATAAATTGAGTTTAATTATAGACATACAGTATGATATAAACATATGCACAACTTTGGGTATTTAAACATACATCTTTACATAGTTACAGCTTTTGATCTTGGAATAGTAGCCCCAAAAAAAATTTAAAATTTCCTCCTTGAGTAATAACATCAGCAGTAAGCTGAAAAGAAAATTAGGAGATTTTTAGTGGCAAAATATAGAAAGAAATAATTCCTTCTCGTGAAATACAACAAAGTATGAATTACAAAATGTGGAAAAGGAATGAATTTACATATAAAACAAGTGCAAGAATGCTGCATCGTAAAATAGGCTTCGTCATTACGAAGCAACAATATTGGCTTTATATACAAACAAACAAAAAAACTTAAATAAGGCAGAAAGTAAGTGACACATTTTAAAACTGCATAAGTCCTCCAATAAACATACAACAGCGTAAGTCACAACATACAAACATAATATAAAAAGAACACTAAAAGAAACGTGGTTCTGCTTATGGAAACAGCAGTGCTTTAAAACCTACATGAGGTCGGACAAATACAAAGTTCCTCCTTTTTGGTAACGTCTTGCTGGGACTTCAAGCTCCATGTTTCGTGGACGAAAGTCAGGACCCCCAAGCGTGTTATATTTGTTGTGTGGCATTCTTTGATTTTGTGCTTGGTTGGGAAAAGCAGTGACGAAGTATGCGTCTGAACTGTCAGGGACTCTAATTCTTGGATCTTGAGATGAATGTGTCAAACGCGCGTTAGGTACCTGCTGCATGGATCTGTGGTGCCTTGCATACATATCAGTGCCAACAGAAGGCATTCTATTGGTTCGTCTGGGGTCCCTCATGTCAATGTTAACACCTGACGGGGTGATCACCTGTCCGTAGCCATGTGGTACCTGGAAGTCAGGTTGTGCACCTCTTGATCTAAGCACATGATCCTTTCCTGTGAAATCATCAATGTTGAGATCTGGACGGTGGAAATCTACGTGTTGGCCGAAACCAGCATCCACCTGAGGGTAGCTGGACCTCACTTTGTGCGTAGTTGGATGTCTATCAGTGTGATGAAGTCTGGCATCTCCATCTACGTTCAGGTCGGGCATTCTCATGTTAACCCCTGGGATATCTGATCTGCGATTCCTATAAGAAGGTTCTCTGAAATTGGTTGAAAGATCATCAATGTTAAGATCTGGAGATCTGAGATGCATCTGTGGATTCCGCATTGCCACTCTTGGCATGTTTTGAGCAGTAACATTTGGACCTGTGAAATCCCCTCTCAGCTGTTGTGGTTTCATATTCAGATTTGCATTTGGAGGAGAAAAATCCAGATTTGTTGGTCTCTGAGATGCACCAAAGTCAATATCAGACCCTATCCCATTAATATCTGGACCTGCAAACTGAGGCATCTTGAAGGAAGGGAGTTTGAATTTTCTGTTTTCCAAATCATAACCGGTTTGAGGACCCTGGAAGTTTCCTGAGGGAACATTCATGTCAAAGTTTGGACCTCTCATTCCTCCTTTGACATTAGGGGCAGTAAAGTTCACGTCAGGTCGTCCTAAGTTACCATTTATCCCTAAATCAGGACGTTTAGCATTGAGGTCTAACTTGGGAGCTTTGAAACTGGTATCCGGCAAATGTACATCTGGCATATTTAGACCATGGCCTTTCATCCTAGGTCCTGAAAGATTCATATCTGGTAGTCTTGCGTTAGGTCCAGAGAGACTGAGGTCTGGTGTATTTACACTTGGCATTTTAAATTTTCCTTTTGGACCATTGACATCTACATTTGGGATATTTAAGTCAGGCCCCTGTAGGTCCCCATTTATGTCAACATTGGGGCCCTTTGGCATCCTGATCTTGGGCTTTTTGAAATTTACCTCAGGGAAATCCATGTTGACATCTGGAGTGTCCATATCTAACTTGGGAGCTTGAAGGTCCATTTTCGGTAATCCAAATTTGGGGACATCAATTCCACCTTTCAATTTTGGAGCTTTGAGATTAAAATCTGGAGTTTTAAGGTCTGACATTAAATTCAAATTTGGTCCTTTTGGTAATTTGGCATTAAGATCTGGTGCCTTGAAGTCAAAGTTTGGGCCATCTAACGTTGGACTAGAAAATCCCACATCAGGCATTTTCAAATGTGGCATTTTTAATTTTCCAGATGGGCTGCCAAAATCAACATCTGGCATTCCAAAGTCACCTTTGGGCCCTTTAAGGTTGATGTTGGGTGCATTGATGTCAATGTCTGGGCCATCGAAGTTTCCATCAATCTCAGGTCCTTTTAAGTTTGGTAGATTAACTTCAGGCATTTTCAAATGTGGCATTTTGGGAGCTTTAAAGCCCATTTTAGGCAAGTCCAAGTCAGGGGCTTCAATTCCGCCCTTTATCTTTGGAGCTTTAAGATCAGTGTTTATGTCCATATTTGGTCCCTTTGGACCTGAAAGATTGAATTTAGGCATTTTTAATTTGCCTGAAGGAGCCTTAAGATCCCAGTCTGGAGAATGAAGCTCTGGCATTTTCATTTTACCCGATGGCATGCCTAAGTTGAGCTTTGGGCTTTTAAGATCGACTTTAGGCATGTTTATGTCCGGAACACTTAAACCACCACTGAGATTGGGACCAGATATGTCTAGATCAGGTGTTTTGAGGCCCAGGTTAGGGCCATCAAACTTTGGACTAGAAAGCCCCAAATCAGGCAGTTTAAACTTTGGCTTTTTGAATTTACCTGATGGACCTGAAATATCAAAATCTGGCATTCCCACATCAGCGTTAGGACCTTTGAGGTTGACATTGGGTGCATTTACATCAAAATCTGGGCCATCAAAGTTTCCATCAATCTTAGGTCCTTTTAAGCTTGGGAAGTTAAATTTGGGCATTTTCAATTTGGGCATTTTAAATTTTCCTTTGGGTGAACCAATGTTAACATCTGGAGCGTTAACATCGAACTTAGGAGCTTTAAGGTCCATATTTGGAAAGTCCAAGTCAGGGGCATCAATTCCACCCTTTATCTTTGGAGCTTTCAGACTCAGATCTGGTGAATTCAGATCTGTGTTTATGTCCATATTTGGTCCTTTTGGTAATGTACCTGAAAGATTGAATTTAGGCATTTTCAATTTGCCTGAGGGAGCTTTAACATCCCAGTCTGGAGAATGAAGCTCTGGCATTTTCATTTTACCCGATGGCATGCCTAAGTTGAGCTTTGGGCTTTTAAGATCGACTTTAGGCATGTTTATGTCTGGAGCATTTAAACCACCACTGAGATCGGGACCAGATATATCTAGATCAGGTGTTTTGAGGCCCAGGTTAGGGCCATCAAACTTTGGACTAGAAAGCCCCAAATCAGGCATCTTAAAATGTGGCTTTTTGAATTTACCTGATGGACCAGAAATATCAAAATCTGGCATTCCCACATCAGCGTTTGGACCTTTGAGGTTGACATTGGGTACATTTACATCAAAATCTGGGCCATCCAAGTTTCCGTCAATTTCAGGTCCTTTTAAGCTTGGGAAGTTCAATTTGGGCATTTTCAATTTGGGCATTTTAAATTTTGCTTTGGGTGAACCAATGTTAACATCTGGAGCGTTAACATCAAACTTAGGAGCTTTAAGGTCCATATTTGGAAAGTCCAAGTCAGGGGCATCAATTCCACCCTTTATCTTTGGAGCTTTCAGACTCAGATCTGGTGAATTCAGATCTGTGTTTATGTCCATATTTGGTCCTTTTGGTAATGTGCCTGAAAGATTGAATTTAGGCATTTTCAATTTGCCTGAGGGAGCTTTAACATCCCAGTCTGGAGAATGAAGCTCTGGCATTTTCATTTTACCCGATGGCATGCCTAAGTTGAGCTTTGGGCTTTTAAGATCGATTTTAGGCATGTTTATGTCTGGAGCATTTAAACCACCACTGAGATTGGGACCAGATATATCTAGATCAGGTGTTTTGAGGCCCAGGTTAGGGCCATCAAACTTTGGACTAGAAAGCCCCAAATCAGGCATCTTAAAATTTGGCTTTTTGAATTTACCCGATGGACCAGAAATATCAAAATCTGGCATTCCCACATCAGCATTAGGACCTTTGAGGTTGACATTGGGTACATTTACATCAAAATCTGGGCCATCCAAGTTTCCGTCAATTTCAGGTCCTTTTAGGCTTGGGAAGTTCAATTTAGGCATTTTCAAATTGGGCATTTTAAATTTTGCATTGGGTGAACCAATGTTAACATCTGGAGCGTTAACATCGAAGTTGGGAGCTTTAAGGTCCATATTTGGAAAGTCCAAGTCAGGGGCATCAATTCCACCCTTTATCTTTGGAGCTTTCAGACTCAGATCTGGTGAATTCAGATCTGTGTTTATGTCCATATTTGGTCCTTTTGGTAATGTGCCTGAAAGATTGAATTTAGGCATTTTCAATTTGCCTGAGGGAGCTTTAACATCCCAGTCTGGAGAATGAAGCTCTGGCATTTTCATTTTACCCGATGGCATGCCTAAGTTGAGCTTTGGGCTTTTAAGATCGATTTTAGGCATGTTTATGTCTGGAGCATTTAAACCACCACTGAGATTGGGACCAGATATATCTAGATCAGGTGTTTTGAGGCCCAGGTTAGGACCATCAAACTTTGGACTAGAAAGCCCAAAATCAGGCATCTTAAAATTTGGCTTTTTGAATTTACCCGATGGACCAGAAATATCAAAATCTGGCATTCCCACATCAGTGTTTGGACCTTTGAGGTTGACATTGGGTACATTTACATCAAAATCTGGGCCATCCAAGTTTCCGTCAATTTCAGGTCCTTTTAGGCTTGGGAAGTTCAATTTAGGCATTTTCAAATTGGGCATTTTAAATTTTGCATTGGGTGAACCAATGTTAACATCTGGAGCGTTAACATCGAAGTTGGGAGCTTTAAGGTCCATATTTGGAAAGTCCAAGTCAGGGGCATCAATTCCACCCTTTATCTTTGGAGCTTTCAGACTCAGATCTGGTGAATTCAGATCTGTGTTTATGTCCATATTTGGTCCTTTTGGTAATGTACCTGAAAGATTGAATTTAGGCATTTTCAATTTGCCTGAGGGAGCTTTAACATCCCAGTCTGGAGAATGAAGCTCTGGCATTTTCATTTTACCCGATGGCATGCCTAAGTTGAGCTTTGGGCTTTTAAGATCGACTTTAGGCATGTTTATGTTCGGAGCATTTAAACCACCACTGAGATCGGGACCAGATATATCTAGATCAGGTGTTTTGAGGCCCAGGTTAGGGCCATCAAACTTTGGACTAGAAAGTCCAAAATCAGGCATGTTAAAATTTGGCTTTTTGAATTTACCTGATGGACCTGAAATATCAAAATCTGGCATTCCCACATCAGCGTTAGGACCTTTGAGGTTGACATTGGGTGCATTTACATTAACATCTGGGCCATCAAAGTTTCCATCAACCTTAGGTCCTTTTAGGCTTGGGAAGTTAAATTTAGGCATCTTAAATTTGGGCATTTTGAATTTTGCTTTGGGTGAACCAATGTTAACATCTGGAGTGTTAACATCGAAGTTGGGAGTTTTAAGGTTCATGTTTGGTAAGTCCAAGTCAGGGGCTTCAATTCCACCCTTTATCTTTGGAGCTTTCAGATCTGTGTTTATGTCCATATTTGGTCCTTTTGGTAATGTACCTGATAGATTGAATTTAGGCATTTTCAATTTGCCTGAGGGAGCTTTAACATCCCAGTCTGGAGAATGAAGCTCTGGCATTTTCATTTTACCCGATGGCATGCCTAAGTTGAGCTTTGGGGTATTAAGGTCCAGTTTGGGGCTCTTAAGATCAACTTTAGGCATGTTTATGTCCGGAGCATTTAAACCACCACTGAGATTGGGACCAGATATATCTAGATCAGGTGTTTTGAGGTCCAGGTTAGGGCCATCAAACTTTGGACCAGAAAGCCCAAAATCAGGCAGGCTAAAATTTGGCTTTTTGAATTTACCCGATGGACCAGATATATCAAAATCTGGCATTCCCACATCTGCTTTAGGACCTTTAAGATTTACATTGGGTGCATCAACATTGATGTCTGGACCATTCAAATTGCCATCAATCTCAGGTCCTTTTAGGCTTGGAAGACTAAATGTAGGCATCTTAAATTTTGCTTTGGGTGAACCAATGTTGACGTCTGGAGCATTCACATCAAACTTTGGAGCTTTGAAGTCCATGTTTGGTAAGTCCAAATCAGGGGCATCAATTCCACCCTTTATCTTTGGAGCTTTAAGATTTAGATCTGGTGAAGTTACATCTAAATTTGGTCCTTTAGGCAATTTGCCTGAAAGGTTCAAATTTGGCATTTGAAATTTGCTTGAGGGAGCATCAATATGCATCTCAGGAGCATTCAAGCCAATATTTGGTTTCTTCATTGCTGGTACCTTGAATTTACCAGAGGGCATATCTAAGTCGACGTCTGGTCCACTAAGATCTAGTTTGGGTTTTTTAAGGTCCATGTCAGGAAAATTCAAATCTGAGGAGCCAATAGCTCCTTTGAATTTGGGGGCTGAGAGATCAAGATCAGGAGTCCTTAGCTCACCATCAAGCCCTTTAAGCTTTGGTCCTGACCGTCCAAAATCTGGCATTGTTAAACTTGGCATCTTTATTTTTCCTGACGGACTTTGAATATCAGCATCCGGCATTTTTAGCTTTGACCTTGGGCCTTTCAGATCAAGTGAAGGTGCATTAATGTCAAACTCTGGCTTAGACATATCTACATTAAGACGACCTGATGGCACATCTGGTCCCTTTAAATCTCCATTAAAACCAGGAACTTGAACGTTTGGCAAATCAAATTTGGGCATTTTAAACTTAGGAGCTTTGTATTTTCCAGATGGAACTTTAGTGTCAACCGATGGCATTCGGACTTTTCCTGAAGGCATGTCAATGTCCGGCCCATGTATATCAAGTTGTGGTACATCAACACCTGGCATTTCTATGTCTAAGTCAGTAGGTCTCCCAGCCAGCCTGAGTTTAGGTGTCTCTACATAACCGGAAGGATTGTCCAGATTAAGATCTGGGTTTTTCAGTCTGTTGGAATACTTGAGACCGAGTTTACCCGAGGGACCATCTGGGGTTCCTACATCTGGTGTCTTGACCTCACCTTCTGAACCACTAAAAGAAGGTCCAGAGAGGCCCAAGTCTGGCAGTTTGAATTTTGGCATTTTGTATATATCAGTGTTTGGCAGTTGTATACCAGCTGTAGTGTTTGGACCCTCTGGTAAAGTTCCAGACAAATGGAAGTCTGGAGCGTTAAACTGTGGATTTCTAGCATTGACTTTCAGTGTTGGTACCTGAGCTCCACTTAGAGCATTCCCATTCGACCCGAGACTCATAGGTGGAAGGTTCAGATTGCTGTCATATGTTAGTTCTCCAGCATCATCCGATTGTGAATCAGCATCAATATCTGTGGTCAGAGGCTTGGTTTTCATAAGTCCAAAGTCAACTCCGAGGCGAGGCAACCCCATGTTCTTTAGGTGGACCTTGGATGAGCCAGGTTCAGTTGGCTCCCCGGACACAATGCTCTCCATGGAACCCAGCAAGTCACGTTTCATAAACTTCCTGATTTTGGCATTGTAGAGTTTGTTGTAGGAATCCTTCAGCATCTAGAAATATAACCACAAGTTGGTGATTGGAATGTAATTATAATTCCTTTTGTTCGGTATTAATCCCATTTGACTTGACAATATCTGTGCTTCACATACCGTCTCAGGACTCTTGGAGCACTCGTCCAAGTTTCCGAGGCTCTTGCTCAAGTTGTTCCTGGTGAGGACTCGGACCTTGTCATCAAACGGCTCCATCACCTTCAGTACTTTCAACACCTCAGCTTTTGACAGTTGATCAAAATTTATTGTTGCCCCCAAAAGTTCATCCCCTGAAAAATAAAATGTACGTGTGTGCATAAGACGAGGGTGCAGATCACAATGTATCACCTGAAGCATAGAATCCTAAACCTGGCACTAACAATGGCGGGGCATTGGATACTGAGTTTTAAATGCATCTTGAAAGTCAAACTACAATCCATTTACAATTACCATAAGGCTCAATAAAAAACAAAAAGACTGAAGTAGTGAACTCAACAACAACAGGTTCAGTAGAAAGTCAAGGGACACACCTTCCCTCAGTCCTTGATTGGCTGAGTTGTTGACGCTGGAAACAAAAAGCCCTCCCTCCTCTGATCGCTCCAGTGTCAGGGCATCGGAGAGACTTTTTCCCCGTCGGTGTGACGGCTGCAAACACAGACGTTTGATAAAGTGTTAAAAACAGAAGCTCGTGTCAACAGGATGAGCTTCCAACAGCAACACGCAACAGAAATTTCACAAAGTGTAGATGTTTCGTACCATGAAGCTTGAGTCTCTGTCAGTGGCGTTGAAACGACCCTCTTGACTAAACCTATAGAGGAGAATAAAATGTTCATTAAACAGATTTACAGTAATTCTTCGACACTTTCGAGATACTGTACGTTTGTTTCATGTTAAAGCTTCCGTAACAAAAACAGCAGGAACATGAATTGGCCTTCAATGAAACAGACGATCAAACTCAGCGGTGGTGAAATATAACGAGGAATATTTACTCCAGTACTGCACTTAAGTAAAAGTTTCACTTACTTGTACTTTACTTTGGTATTTCGAATTAATGCTAATTTATCCTTCTACTCCACTACGTTTTTGAGGCAAATATTGCACTTTGTACCATTTTTACAGCATTTATCTGATAACTTACAAAATATAAATCAACTAATAAAGTATGATCTATTTTTGGGGATAAATCTACCAGCATAAAAGTAGTTAAAATGAACTGCAACAATCAAGTGATGAACACATTAATTCACATAGAATTGTAATCCAGATATACAGTAAATGTTACTGAAATGAGTCATTTTGCATAATGAGTACTTTTACTTTTGGTAATGCAAGTATATGTTGATGCTAATATTTTGCAGGTGGCAGAGTGATACCCAGGTGTGTCTCTCAGGTATTTGAGTTATGGCTTGAGAGGAACAGGTTTATCGAGAGCGCCGCGAATAAGTGTTCTGTTGTTGGGTGTTTCCTTCTTTTTTAAGCACACAAAGTTAAAAACAAAAAGAAAAAAGACCACACCCTCCACTTTCTAGTGTAGAAGAAGACTGGCAGAGCTCCAGTAAATCCAGACACGCTATGTTCTAAGATCATGTGAAAGGATGAGCTGGATGAATGATGAACGCTTTATTCTACAACAACAGCAGCAGCAGCGAACTGCAGCTTTAACTCCACACATCAAAAAAGATATTTAAGGACTAGATGAATAATCGTCACGGGATTATTTCAATATCAATGTGATATGCACGAAATAATTAAAAATGTCAGAATGTTAAAATGACGCTCATCCCTTTTAAGGCGCATGAGCAGAATTTTAAGAAATAGAATTTTGTCAGGTGTTTATGATGTCAAGCTGTTATTAAAAGTCAACATTCATTCAGACAAAATAACAATGAAATGATGTCATGATACAACGAGATGATGAAGACAACAATGTCCGTATTCAAACAATCAAGACACAGAATATTAGATAGTCAAAATGTACTATACTCTAAAAAAAAAAAAAAAAAGAAAGAGTGGAGTATTTATGTTCAGAATACTGATACAGTGTGAAAACCAGATTAATGGCATTTAGCTCCCACTACAGACGGCTGAGTAAAAGGAGGCGGCGGATTTACTGCTTAGAAAGTTACATATTATACATTTTACAGGCAAGCCAAAGTGCAGCTGCCTGCAGATATGAAAGGGAAAATGTTCAGTCAGTAGGAGCTGATGCACAACAGAGATAACGCTTCATTAGCAACATGTTGAGCCATCAGCACAATTGGTAATTCAGCAGCAGCAGCAGCGGAGGACGTGTAGTTAGTAATAATAAGAGGGTGAATCTAACGCCATCATAATTTGACGTAATATTCATATTTTTCTCATGCTTCTATGTTTTGTGTTTGTGCTCTGTGTGTTTTTAGTGTCGAACAATGCAGCATGATTTTCTATGAACATAATCGTCCCTCGTTTATGTGCTTTGCAATGCGTCGTTTCATGCGCCTCTGCACGTCTTAACACGTGACCGTGAAATATAAGGGTTTCTACGGATATCACTATTCTCTCTTTCTTTTATTATTGTTTCTGCATGCTTCAGAAGGATGCGACACTTTGTCATTTTAATCGTAAATTCCGTTGTTTAGGGTGACTTTGTAACATCTGTCCAGAGACCACGGATGGACGGCGCATTTACAGTGATGTTATATTAACGTGCACTGTGCCTAACGAATAAATACATAAATAAATATATCAAATATGATTTGCTCTGTTTCTTAGAAAGATTGAAATATGAGAGTTACGATAAAGAAGTGTGGAAGAACAGAAATCTAAAAAAATAAAACTGTGTGTGCAAGACAGAAGAATACAACCTTTCATCTGCACACGCTGCACTAAAAGTTGATTAAAAGTTAAAGACGCGTTTCAACAGTTTCTGTAGTCGAGATGGACGCTTGACAGAAACCACCCGGATGAAACGGCGCCTGAAACTGAAACACCGTCCGTCACCCAAAACCTGTCTCCCGAAGGACACGGCACCACCCAGGGAGAAAAGAACGATAAAAGAGACTGACCTCAGGGTCCATCAGGCAGCCGTCTGGGCCTCCGCGTCGGTGTTGGTGTTGATGTTGATGTTGTGTCGGAGAGTTTTCAGCGCAGAGTTGCGAGTCCTGCTGTCTGCTCTGCAGGTCGTGACTGAGGAGAGGAGCTGCAGGCAGGTGGACCTCACCTACCTCACCTGAAGCAGGCGAACAGGTTCCACCTCTGATATCCCGCCTCCATCAACTGTCAATACACACACACACACACACACACACACACACTAACCTCACACACCCTCGTGCAAACACACCCTGACTACCACACACGCCTGCGGCTGATATGCAGACAAAACACACTCAACAGAAAGACGAAAGTACAACTTGAGTCCTTGACCTGCTCTTCCTCAATCGTCAACACATCTGTTCCCACACTCTAAGCACACACACACACACACAAACCAAAACAGGAAATGTAAGACAGAAATACATAACCCAAACACCCCCCCCCCCCCCCTCCCCACTGACAGCCTGATGAATGTCAATGTGAGAAAAATGCTGCCCTGTGCCAAGGGGAGCGGCAGGCGTTCCCTGTGTGAGTCACTCTGATTACAGCCAAACACCGTGAATCTGGGTGGAAAGAAAAGGAGAGAGAGCTCACTGGTGTTCACACAGTCCTTATGTAATCACACCTGGGGAAGATTAAAAAAAAAAAAAGGTACGGCAGCGGCTCCATAGGGACTCTGAGGTTACAGAAGAAGTGTGTGACAACAACGTTTATTACAAAAGCAGCTGGTTTATTAAGAGTACCTTCATCATAACGCAACAGAGTAGACGAAAGAAATCCTTCTCAACTGAACAGCATTCACGTGTTAAAGGGTGTGGTTCTACGAAGTACTTCATACTATCCGGAGTCAGTGTATTACTACAGTAGATTGTGTCTAAAACACGTCCTCAGCAGTACTTTACTTTGCTGGTTCTATGAACTCATCTGCTGTAGTAGAACACTGGAGAAGAACCTCACAGACACACTTCAGAACATCTGAACTGTCCCTTTAAATACGTCACATGTCATCACACGGCACAAACAGTAAGCTCAGTGTATTCAGTGGCTCTTAACTCATACATGTGGTAATACATGCATATGGTAATACATGCATGTGGTAATATATGTGGCAATTCCAGAAAAATATACAGTTTTTTCGTGCTCAGTATTTTAAGAAGAAAAGGAAAATGTCAGATAAAGGGAGGAGTCAGCACGACCGAGCCGCAAAAACGCTGTTCCAGCCAATCAGCAAGAGGCGGGGCTTGTGCTCGTGCACACGGGTGCATGAAGAGAGAGGGACGGTAGTGTTGAGTTCAAATAGCAACAATCGTTCTCGCTGACTCCGCCCCCTTAAAGCAGCGTCAATTGAAAGAAACTAAATGTCAGAACATCCACAAAACCCACGTCGCCACTTCCAGGGTCAAACAGAACACTGGAGCAAGGCACTGCCCCGCTTCTCTGCTCCAACAGTAGAGTCGGCGAGTCGTCGGCGAACCTTTTCCAGGATGAAAATATAAAAATAAAATCTTTGTTCCCTCCTTCGTAGTCTGTTTTAGCCGTCTCGCTCTCCTCTCCTCTCCTCTCCTCTCCTCTCCTCTCCTCTCCTCTCCCCTCCTCTCCTCTCCTCTCCTCTCCTACCGACCAGCCTGAGGAAGACGGAGCGGTCCGTTTGGGTAGAGAGCGGCCGGGGTGTCAAACTCCACCACCTTCCCAGCATGCATCACCAGCACCCGGTCGCAGTCCATGATGGTGTTGATCCTGGAGACACACGAGAGTTTAAATCAGGGTTAAACCGGAGCGGGAGCTTAATATTACAGAGAAACAGAAATGAACGTATCGCGTCAGAAGAGCCGTCACCTGTGCGCAATGGTGAGGACGGTCTGGCGCTGGAACGTCTCTCTGATGGTCTGTTGCAGCAGTTTGTCCGTCTTCTGATCCACGCTGGCCGTGGCTTCATCGATGCACAAGACCTACACGAGGAGAAGCATCACGGTCCGGAGCTGATCTCATCTAATCCTTAAGACGTCCACAAACTCAGACCCGGTTCTCCAAACACTTGCACGTGAATTATCATCATTAACGGCCGTATTTGTGCAGCCGATGCCGTTTAATGATCATAATTACAGCGTTAGACGTTATCGAGCACCGAAATTAATGAACCTTTTTGTTCATCCATTGCTGCCGTTCTGGAAAACTACTCAACAACCAGATGCGGGTCGCCCGTGATGTGACGGAAAACCGATTGCCAAAAGAACGCAACTTTGTTTGCACTGTAAACACATATTGAAAAGGTGAAATCTTAAAAAAAAATAAAAAAAAAATAAAAAGCTGCTCTGTGTTGGAGTGACACAGCTGAGGGCTCACCTTGGCCCGGGTCAGCAGAGCTCTGGCCAGACACAGCAGCTGTCTCTGTCCCACAGAGAAGGATCTCCCTCTCTCCCCAACCTCAGCATCCAGACCACCTGACACACACACACACACACACACACACACACACACACACACACACACACACACACACACACACACACACACACAAGGTATTGAATCCTCATCACCATCATTTCTCATTAAAAAGGAGTTACATCCTTCTGAAGCTTTTGGGGTGTGAAGCGACACAAAGTCCGCTGCAGAGGACGCTGCAGAAGACGCTGCAGCAGGTCGTGTTTTCTTTCCAACATAAATTAAAAATGTAAAAAGAAACGAGCAAGGAAGAGGAGGAGGAGAAAAAGAAGAGGTCGATAGGTGGATTGTACCGAGAACTTGATCTCAAGTAACCTGTCCTGGGTGCACCCTTACTTCCTTCCTTCCTTCACTTCACTTCTGATCACCAATCACTGCCACAGAAGCAGATGAAGCCTTTGATCATGCCACCACACAGGAATGAGACAAAATAAGGGTGGAGTGCATTTTGCGAATTAAAGGACAGTGAGTCAGGCGGATTAACTGAAAACAGACAC
Organism: Cebidichthys violaceus; assembly: GCF_023349555.1. Lineage (NCBI taxonomy): Eukaryota > Metazoa > Chordata > Actinopteri > Perciformes > Stichaeidae > Cebidichthys > Cebidichthys violaceus. Next base: position 189,399 of record NW_027176594.1, read on the forward strand.
GCCTGACGTCGAGCGTCGCTCTGCTCATCCTTAATTAAACGTGTCACCCCCCCCATCTCAGTGCTTCATTAAATGACACACCCCCCTCCCTCCCCGCCGGTACACCTCTCACCCATCCGGCTGACCACGGAGCCGAGGTGGCACTGGTCCACCACATCCAGCAGCTGCTGGTCCGAGTGTCGCCCACACGGGTCCAGGTTCTCCCTGACGGTCCCGCTGAACAGGAAGGGGTCCTGAGGGATAATGGCCAACCTGGACCTGCAGAGGGCGCCACCGCAACACACACACACACACACACACACACACAACATGACTCGTTATGACAAACGAGGATGATCTGGATTGAGCACCAAAGACAAAGTGTAACAGAGGGAGACATTATTCATAACTATACTCTGATGGTATCTGTATCAGTCCACCACCGCATACCTGAGCTGAGCCAGGGCCACAGTGCCGATGTCCAGCCCGTCCAGGAGAATCTGACCCTGGTTCAGCTCCACCATACGGAACAGGGCCAGGAACAGGGTGGACTTCCCGGAGCCCGTGCGTCCCACGACGCCCACCTTCTCCCCGGCGCGCACCGCCAGGCTGACTCCGTCCAGGGCGTTGGGGAGACCGTCCCTGTAGGCCAGAACCGCCCCGCGGAGCTCCAGGCAGCCCTGCTCGGGCCACGCCGGCGGCAGCTGACGGTGGAGCACGGAGGAGGAAGTGAAACATAATTTAATTCAAACTCCTAAGGGGGAACCTCATGTTGGGAACCACTGCTCTAGATTCATGTGCTCCATTAATCCCCCTCTTTACTTGCTGGTTATCAGTTTGGGTTCGTGGCGGTCTCACCTGTGTGTTCTGGTGCTGCGGCTCGGTAGGAAGGCCGGTGGAGTACTCCTCAGTTCTCTCCACGCTCACCAGCTGCATCTCAGTCTGGGTGAAGCTGAATATGAGGCCGCAGAGCAGGAGGGTGATGGACAGGGCGTAGGACAGGGACAGACCCACCAGACCTGAAGACAGCGACACACACACACACACACACACACACACACGTCACGGAGAACCGACCCACCTCATGCTACTGGCCCACAGCCACCAAAAAAAATTCAGCAGACTCACCTGGATCGACAGAATCATACTGGTGCTGGACGACAGCGAGCACCCCGAGGCCGGTGACCACGGCGACGCCGATCAGCTGCAGGCGGATGCTCAGCCACTGCGTGGCGGCGTTGCTGAGGAACAGGCAGCGCTGGTTCTGCTCCAGACGCCGGGCGAGCTCCTCCTCAAACCTGCGACGACGAGAAGAGTCTGTGACCGGGCTTCAAGCGACGCAGGGAAGCTGCCGCAACTCATCTCGGAGTGAAACCAGAGCTACGCGGATTAGGAACTCGATTGTCGGACCGGGAAGCAGAGGGGAGTCTCTCACCTGGCGGAGCTACCGCTGGCCCGGATGGTTCCCAGACCGGTCAGCGTCTCGGAGAAGTGCGAGTAGACGGGCGACAGCGTGATGCTGCACAGGCGCTTCAGCTCCCGGGAGGTGTGCCGGTAGAAGCGCTGCGTGCCGTGGTAGACCAGCGCCAGGGGCAGCAGGAGCGCCAGCACCCAGGGGAGGCCGTAGCTGATCACCACCAGCGTGCCCAGCAGGCCGAAAACGTTGGCCAGCAGGATGTTCAGGATGAACGGCAGGCTGTCGTCCACGGTGTACAGGTCCGAGGAGAACCGGTTGAGGATGCGGCCCATCGGGGTGGTGTCGAAGAAGGACACCGTGGCCTGAGGGGAGGAACGGGAAGTTAAGATGAACCAACCAAGCGAACCCAGCGACGGTTTCAGTGACATCCTCCCATCAGCTGGTCTAGAGTTTCATCCTGGTCCTCTGCCAAACACAAGGAGACACTCGGTCAGCTGACGCACCTTAAGGACCCGGTCCAGGAGTCTGTCGTGGATGGCTGTGGCGGCGCAGATGGCTCCGTAGGCAAAGAGGAAGGCCCTGAGGGCGGTGAAGATGGTGTTGGCCGCCGCGACGGAGCCGTACACCGTCAGGTAAAACCGGACATCGGAGCTCACGTTGCCTGAGGGGAGCGTGTGCAGTGAGGACAGAGGAGACCTGAGCGGGAACACGTCAACGTCACTAAGATTTCAGTGAAATGATTTCATTAAGACTTAAAAATAGACTTTGAATTAAAACTTCTATTGATTGGACAGCTTACATTAACCCTCCTGGTGAGAAGAGCAGCAGGTGTGGTGAGCTGAAGGCGCACGAAGCGGAACCGTTTGTTCCGGTGGAACCGTTGTTTTTCAGCTCTGAGATCCAGTGAGACAGCCACCAGTCAGACACGTTCTTAGAGGCTGAAGCACAACAACAAAAAACACACAAATTCTGTGAGGAACACCTTGTTGAATCTGTGCTACGAAGAATTAAGGCAGTTCTGAAGGCAAAAGGGGGTCCAACCCGGTACTAGCCAGGTCTGCGGACCGTCATCACTGTACTCTGATCAAGCTGTAGAAGAGCGGTGGATCCAAACCTTGCATGAGGAGCAGCGACATCAGGATGGAGGCGGCCAGCACTCCGCCCACAGCGGCCCAGTAGGTTTGGTAAACTCTCCACGCCAGCCCGCCCGCCTGCTTCTGCTCCGCCCCCGACGGGTCAGGGTCATCACCCGCACACAGATCAGAGGAGAAACCCGGCTCCTCCTCTTCCTCCTGCTGCTCCTCCTGCTGCACGCCATCTGGTTAAAACCAAGAGGGCGGGACGTGGAAATAATCAGATTACTATAAAAGACCACAGTGTACTGAAGAATGTACACAGAAGTTCTGAGCCTGCTGTAACAACACATGTACATTAAACAGAACCGATGCATAGACGTAAACATAAATAGGCTAACATGCTCACATGCTCACAATGCTAACATGCTCACATGCTCACAATGCTAACATGCTCACAGTGCTAACATGCTAACATGCTCACAATGCTAACATGCTCACAAGCTAACATGCTCACAATGCTAACATGCTCACAATGCTCACATTCTCACAATGCTAAAATGCTCACAATGCTAACATGCTCACAATGCTAACATGCTCACAATGCTAACATGCTCACAAGCTAACATGCTCACAGTGCTAACATGCTCACAATGCTCACATTCTCACAATGCTAAAATGCTCACAATGCGAAAATTCTCACAATGCTAACATGCTCACAATGCTAACATGCTCACAATGCTAACATGCTAACATGCCGATCAGCATCTGAAGAAGAAGAAGCTGCATCGGCACATCCGCACTCTTCAGTCACTCCAGGTGAACAAACCTTTCTCTCTCATGTTGTGGTCATTCTTCCGTTTCTTCGGCACCACCTCGACCAGAGGAAGGATTTCTGCCGGTGTGCCTGTTAAAAAAGGAACCCAGTCAGAACTTACAGGTTCTACAACAAAGCTTGCAGCACGTTAAAGAGCACGTTCCAAATAAACTCATTTGTGAAGCACACTTAAAAGGGACAGTTCAGATGTTTAGAAGTGTGGTTGTAGGAGGTTCTTCTCCACAGACATGAGACATTTCCTCCCGTCTGAGCCGGGCTGTTTGTTCTCTTCTACCCGTTTTGATGATCGCTCCGTTCTCCATGAGGACCACCACGTCAGCTTTGTCCACAAACTCCACGCGGTGTGTGCAAAGGATTCTGGTCTTCCCCCCGAGGAGCTCCATGACGCACTTCTTCATGAGGTGTTCGGCCACATCGGCGTCGACTGCTGCCAGCGGATCATCGAGGAGGTAGATGTCTTTGTCCTGCACAAAAACAAAAAAAAAGGACGGCGTCACATGATGCACCTGCTGATGTTTTCCAGGATCTGTCTATTTCTGTAGGTCCTACAGAGGCATCGGTATTAAATGTTTCAGAACCATAATGCAGCCTATTGGTATCACACTGTGAAGTGCTTTTGTCTGCATGTCTCTCCGTGTGTGTGTGTGTGTGTGTGTGTGTGTGTGTGTGTGTGTGTGTGTGTGTGTGTGTGTGTGTGTGTGTGTGTGCAGAGGACTGACCATGTAAACAGCTCTGGCGAGGGCCAGACGAGCCTTCTGTCCTCCGCTCAGAGTCACTCCGTTCTCTCCCACTTCTGTCCTGTCGCCGTTCGGCAAAACCTGAAGAGGCGAGTCATTTAAACGTATTAAATAATCACACAAACTGTATTCAACGCTGACATTTGTTTTGGTGACATCAGGCTCCAGGTTGTTAAAGAGTTCTCTCTCTCTCTCTCTGGACCAGAGTGTCAACCGTACGTTGAGGTCGTCGGAGAGGGCGCAGGCGTCGACCACAGCCTGGTAGAAGGCGGGATCGTAGTCTTTGCCAAACAGGATGTTGTCTCGCACCGACGCATGCTGGATCCACGGCTCCTGAGACGCCAGACCGAAGCCGGCCTCTCGGTCCGCGACGTACACCACCCCGCTCAGCCTGCACCCAACGGGAGAGGAGAACACCGAGCGTTCGTTTAATCTGAGCTCAACATCACGGAGTCCAAAGCGCTGTTAAAGCCGCTTCTGATGACAAATCAGGTCGATTTTAAAGTGCAATATTTACTGAGACGATTGGAAGTATAAAGAAGTAAAGTCTACCTGTTGAGTTCTCCAGTGAGAGCAGCCAGTAAGGAACTCTTCCCACAGCCGACCTTCCCCACCACAGCAACCAGAGAGCCCTGAGACCAGAACGCGGCACCTTATTAAAAATGGATTTTTTTTACGGAGACAGTGAACTCCTCACGTGGAGTACTGCGTACGTGTTGACGGAGGGATGCACCTTGGTGACATGCAGAGTGAGGCCGTGCAGCAGCAGACTCCCTTCAGCAGCTCCAGCTTCACTTCCTCTGTCTCCGTCGGGCCCCTGCCAGGAAAATGTCCCCTGGCTCAACAGGATCGATGTCCGACTGTCTTCAGGAGACACTAGGGCAAAAAGCAGGATTCAGAGATCAGCTGTCCTGTTGCAGAGGTTTCTGACTTTCACATTTAGTTTTCATTCATTTCATTTGCGTACCGAGGGCGTAGTACGCCAGCAGGTCCTGATTGCTCAGCTTGAAGAAGCGTTGGATTCGCTCCAGAGACACTTTGGCCTCCAGGATGCCGTTGAGCACCCAGGGGAACGAGTTGAGAGGGACGATCAGCATCCCCACCAGAGCGAGCGTGGTGAACACCTGCAGGGGGGACGGACGAGATTTACCGCCGAGACGTCAGACAAAGATACAACCGGCATCAAGAAGGAAAAAACACTGGAATTATGAATTTCCAACTAAACTAGGTTTGTCAGGCTCATGAAAGCGGACTGGTGATGGTGTGCCATGGGGGGCCGACAGTTGGTTTGAATTCCAACAAATCACTACAGAGAAATCTATAAGGATCAGGTACAAGGTACACCCCCCCCCCCCCCCCCCCCCCCCCCCCCCCCCCCCCCCCCAGGCTTCCCCACCTTGGCCGCGGTCAGCTGGTGTCCCAGCAGCACGTAGGTGACGAAGGTGAGGATGGAGATGACCACCGGCAGAGCGGCCCAGGTGTAGACACACATGGCGTCCAGGTACTTCAGGGCCTTGAGGTGGGACAGCTCTCGGGCGCGACAGTCGGCGACCTTCTGGGTGAAATGAGGCTCCCAGGCGTAGAACTTGATGACGCGGATGCCGAAGAGGATCTCCGTCATCAACTGAGAGAGAAGAGAGACGAAAAGTTAACGAGGAAAAAAAAAAAAAAAACGACATTAGGAATGAATTCACTCAAATCCGGCAGGTTCTCACCCTAACCCGGCTGTCCTTGTGCCGCAGCATGTGTTGGTTGTTGCTGAGAATTCGTGAGGCGATGAACTTGTTGAACGGCACCAGCAGCAGAGCCACGCACAGCCCCCCGAGGAAAGCCACGCCCACCTGCAGGTACAGCAGGTAGAGGGTGATGGCAAACTGCAGGGGCAAGCTCCACAGCTCGTGGAAGCTGCTGAAGAAGTTGACCACGCGGTCGGTGTCCGTGCTCATCAGGTTCACCACCTCTCCCAGCGCGGTGCCGGCCAGGCTGCAGCCGCTGACCTGCAGGGCTTTGCCGTAAACGGCCGACACCAGAGCGGCGCGCGCCGACAGCGCCACCTTGGAGACCTCGAAGACGAAGATGTTCTGGAGGAAGGAGGAGAGGAGGGTGGTGGCAAAGAGCCCCAGAGCGCACCAGGCCCCCCAGCTGACCGGAGCTCCCTCGTCCTCCATGAAGTTCACCAGACTGCTGAGGAGCAGGGGGCCCGCGAAGCTCAGCATGTTCACCGCCACCTTCAGCACACCGAGGGCGTAGTAACGCAACCCGAACGCCTTGTGCAGCACCCTCAGCAGGCCTACGTCACCCTGCAGCTGCAGCGGTTCCTCCCGGTAGTGTGAACTCCAGGTGCCGCTCAGGAGGTTTCTGCTGACCGGCCGAGGCCACTGATCCCGCCCGCTACCGACTGCAGCCCCTCGTCGGCAGGCTTCCCAGCACTGGTGGAAGTATCGGCACACCACAGTAGTCCGAAGTTTCCGAGGGAGGTGGTAGACATCGGCCGGTCTGTCCAGCTCCCCTCGCTGCCCTCGCCTGAGGAGAGGAGTCAACCACAGGTAGAAGAGCCGAGAGACGCAGCCGCTCCCGTCCTCGGCCACCATCTCCCCCGTATCCGGCCGGGGGCTCTCCGGGAGGAGTGGGGATCCATCCGCGGCGTTGACGTACAAAGTGTACCCGGCATCGCCGATGCAGGGAAACGCAAATGCCAGAAGATAAACCAGAAGGGGGAGCGTCCGGGCTGAGGCGAGCACAAAACGAGCAAATTCAAGAGGCTCCGCGAGGTTCAAATATTCCTGATCGTCGCAGTAAATCATCAGAGTGACGACCAGGTTCGGGACAGACAGGAGAACCAGCAGAAGCAGCAGAGGAGGCCCTCTGGTTCTCCCGAAAACCGTCCTCCGGAGCACCGTGACGGCACCGAAGTGGACCAGCCAGGCCAGGACGGCGCAGCCGTCGGCCAGGACGTCCAGGTACAAGTCGTCCCGCTGCAGGAGGCTCACCAGCACCGCGTCGGCGGCGAACAGCAGCGCCGCCAGCAGAGCCGACGCCCGCCGGAGTGTCCAGCCACAGGGGGGGGGCGTCTGGAGGAGGTCGCGCCTACAAAGCAGGAGCACAAATACAGAAAACACAACAGAGACGTGATGAGAAATGAACTGTGGACAAGAAACGCCAACTTTTAGATCGGTAACTTTATTTAGCCCAAGTTTAGGGTAAAGAAGAGATTGCATGATATTAATCTTTTGTGTTTTTAATCTAAAGGTATAGAACAAATCTAAAGAATACGTTAGAACCGGTTACCATTCAGAACCAGCTTTTATAATCAGGCATGGGACGTTACTGTCGTCTCGCATTTAATTAACAAAATAATAATTATAAAATATAAAAAAAATGCATTTTCAACATATAAGATAAGCAAACACACAACGCTCTTTTTCTAACTGCTTTTCATTATTATTTTTGTATTATTATTATTATTATTGCTCTATTTAAAAGAGCATCGAGCTGCCCAGTTCTACTTTCAGGGACTTAATGTTATCAAAGATAAATATAGAATCTGTTGACATTTCTCTGAAGTGGACAGACAAACTCTAGCGCATGAATAAACCGTCTGGACAGACCAAGAAGAGTGAAGTCTACGTTTTGCGTGACCCACCTTTGCATGCCGAGGTAGCAGGCGCTGAAGACGGCCATGCCCGCGTGAGGCAGGGCCCCGAGGACCAGTTGGTTGAAACACGGGCTGACGTGTCCATCCTGCCACACCGGGAAAGGATTCTGCTCGTCCGAACGGCAGAAGCCCGCGAGCAGCTCTGCCGGTCCAAAGACCCTCATCGCTCCTCCTGCTGCACCGCCGTCATCCCAGAAGACACCTGGAGAGCACAAGACGAGGGAGACGCTCGTCATTCATTATGAAAAACAGACTTCTCACAAAAATAATAAATTAAAAAATAAATAAAGGGGTTTATTCGGAAAACATTCCTAAAACTCTGATATTGAAATAAGTATAGTTTTGGTATGTTGACGTAAATATTAGAAAAATGATGGAAGTGTTCGTCACCTATATATATATATATATATATATATATATATATATATATATATATATATATATATATATATATATATATATATATATATAAGTTTATCTCATACAGTGTGGTTTTCTGTTAATTACTCAAACTGCCTTTCAAAAACAAGACACCAACATTCAACACTTTCCAAGAACGAACATATAATAATAATAATAATAATAATAATAATAATAATATAACATGTATATGAACAGACTTCACATGACCTTACTTCACTTACATGAGTTGGTTGTGTTCCATCACTGATGTGTTTCTGCACGTATCGTTAACTACTTAGCAGTGAAGACGACAGACGTGACAGAATGAAGCTGTTTACCAGCTGGATACACATGTAAACAAACGAGGCTAACGTTAGCCAACTAGCTTAGCTAACGCAATACATCTTCTGTAAACTCGCTAACACGAACGACCTGTGAATAAGACACCAACGAGCTGCAGCAGTGATTCATAAAACTCGATAACAACACGAATATGAGATCATTATTCAGGTTTTACCGGTTTGTATCTCGCTAGCCGTCATTACACGCGTCCATTTCTGATGACGCACGCCAGTGTCGCCGCACAAGTTTTTCAAAATAAATGTCCAATGCAGAAATATTTGTATAAAGCAAAGACGTAGATCCTTTCCTTTAGTAAAACATAGAACTATAATGAACTTAAAAGTACTCAATGACAGGTAAAAGCATTTTATTCGAAATGTTACTTAAGCAGTATTATCAGCAAACTGTACTCAAAGTATCAAAAGTAAAAGTACTGGTAATGCAGCAGAGCTCCTTTAAAAGTGTTGTATTATCATACAAGATATATTATTATTACTTATTATTATATTGTTCTGTTTTATCACTAACAAATATGATGTGATCTCTCATACGGGTATTAATACTTGTTATCCGTCCATTTAATTAAATTAAAGTTCTTTCGCTTCGTTCTTCCTCATGTGTCTCGATGGTATTGAATGTCTGTCTCCGTCATAATGAAGGCTGGTGGACTGTTTCAACTTCAGGGACATCGATGGTAATAAAGCAGGACTTTATGATTCTGACCCTGACAAAGTCAGACATGTTGTATCTTTACAAAAGACTCAAGGACTAAACGAAGCACTTAGGAAATTACTAAAAGTGTTTTTTATTTAGCATTTATTCTAACATGGGAGTAGGAAAAAATAAAAAGAGGCGGCAAAAATGGTTTGAGTTGTTTATTGACGGGGGGGTGACTGTAAAAAAGGAGCAAACTTTATGTTTTAGCACCTTTACAAAAGTTATAAAATGAATTGCTGGTTCTCTGGGTTCTCCGTATAACCAGAACAATATACGACACAAAGGCCCGGAAGAAGGAGAAGCTTTAAACTCGCCGAAACCAAGCAATAAAAAAAAATGTCTAAATTTGGAAAATCTCATTATATATTTCATTCAAATTTTGGATCACATTCTACAAACGTTGGAACCTGTGGGTTTTAAATCAGTGCACATTACATCATGATGTAACAGAAGTTTAAAAACACAAAAGGAATTTGACAAATGTTACCTGGAAACAGACAAGAAAAGAAAACATCTTTAAATACGGGCTGCAGCTTCCTAAGGCGTCTTTAATTCAATAGAAAAAAGATCGAGAAGTCGTATACAAAGCAGGAATGAAGCTATACAATGTCACATTATATTTTATTCCTCACACACTGTACAAAGGTCGCTTTCCTTCAGGGCCGACCGCAGCGCTAGGCAGCTTAACGTTCCTGTTCTAATATCCTACATCAACGGCGTCCACCAGACACGCACCGTATTTACATATCCAGACATGAAATACAAACATAAATATGAGCAGGCTCCGTCTAATCCGTCCTCAACGGCATCGCGCGTCTTCAGACACATTCTTTGAAAAAAAAAAAAAAAAAAAAAATACACCAAATATTGGCCACCTACATGTAAGCTTTACGCAGTATCCGTCGCCCCCTTGGGAAGCACTTTGATGACAACTGGTTCAAAGTGCTTTAAACAAAAACAAAAATAAATTTAAAAAAACACATCTGACTTCAGCTTGTTTTTTTGGTCAAAGTTGTTGGATGTTGAAGCGAGGCAGCGGCGTCCATTGAACATGTATGTCACAGTATTAAAACACGCCACAGTGGGGACTCAACACGCTGCCTCATTTGACCCCCCCAAAAAAAAAGCTTATTTAACTAGAAGTCTGTGCTTTTTTTTTTTTTTTTCCAAAATAAAAAGGTTCAGACTTCAAACCGACATATCAGAGAAACGGTGAGAGCAACAATGTGTTTCTGTAAAGCCAAAGATACTGAAGCAACGTGTGTGAATACTGTACAGTAGGCCTGACGCTGGTCATCTGCATGACGACAAAAAAAAACAAAAAAAAGGTGTTAATTCAGAATTAAAGCTATCATATAGCTGGGAAGAAAGAAAGTTATTCATGTACAAAGGAGCTGATCAAAGGCCTGAGAAAGAGTTTTACTGTTTTCATTTTTAGGGACGTGATTGTCAAGCCGGGCCAAATAACTGGAAATCTGATCACACACACACACACACACACACAGACACACACACACACACACACACACACATACACAGCGATGCATAGGCGTCAAATCAGAAATCAAAAATCATACCGTGAGTAAAGCAGAAGAGCAGAGTTACTCTGGAATTTAGTTACTTATTTATTAGTACACACAGTGTAAGTAGGGCTGGGCATCATACCGTTTGTGATACCTTACTTTGAGAAGTATAAACATGTTGTTTTTTGAACATTTATGCCACAAGGAAAATGTGAAAGTAAAAAAAAAAAAAAAAAAAAAGAGCAATCTTTTCGTTGAATAAAAGGAGTTCAAAGTAAACGTCTAACCACACGCAGCCATTTAAAGAAGTAAACAGAATACTGTCTGAATGTTTGGACTCAGGAACACGTTAACAGAGTAGAAATCTGGCCAAATATTGGAAGCCGACTCTCAATACTTGACAGCTTCGATACTCAGTGAGACACGTTTCAGGACCGAAAATGTCGACGTCGGATACCCAGCCCTAGACGTACCCGTTGAGGTATCCAAGATGGACGCCGTGTTAGCGACCTGGTTTGGAATCGCAGAGAGAAGAGGAGGGTTTATCACCAAGGTGATCGCTAACATTTCACAGATTTAAACCCGGAGACTAATATTTATCAAACTTTAAAAAAAATAAATAAAAAAAAAAGACTCTTGGATTTGTTATTAACTCAGCCCTGCAGCTCGACAACACAGGAAGTGAAGTTCTCCAGAAAGTTGAACGTTTTTTGCGGTACTTCTCTAATAAAGGTAGAGAATGTTAGGTAGTATACATATATCATAAATTAAATCATCTCTCTCCTTAGACATCAGGTTATTGATGCGGTCCGTGAAACATGACTCGTTGATTAAGGAGACTTAAAAGTGAAGTTACTCAACGGCGTTTCCTTAAGAGAACATGTCTGAGGTATCGGTGGAGTCCTCCGATCACCTGAGACGTCCCAAACAACGTCCTCCTCACAGCTGATGAAAGGTGACATCACCGCGACCCCCACCGACCCGTCAGGTGGTTCATCTCAACACTCCGGTGTTCCACAGGGATCAATCCCGGGTCCTCTATCGTTTCACCTGATCACGATAGGAGACGTGCAGCGCCTCAGGATCTTCCTTCAGAATAAACCAAATGTTGGACTAGAAACTGTCTCCATCGCGCTCCGTCGGCCAAGAAGACATTTTGAAACATTGCCCAGCTTCACACCAAGTTTGAGTGCGACGTTCGATTCGAATTTCGACGTCAAGTCTCTCAGTTTAAGCAAACTAAATTTCCAAATAAAATTATATATTTTTGTTCATACGTTCATGTTGTTGCATTTCGATCACTGTGTGAATATTTTACAGCAGGAGTCAGGATCTTCACTGAGATATTAGTACACTGCTGGAGGAGCGCAGCCTCATCAGTGCCCAAACGATCGTTCGATCTTTCAATTAACAATTGTATGGAAAAATTTTTATAAATAGTTTATTATCAATATTAATATTATGTATAATAGTATGCATACACACACTTTTAAAAATAGTGACGGTAAAACTTCTAAAAGCTTTTCAAAAGTCTTGGAAGTGGAGTTTTTATGTAATATATATATATATATATATTTAGTTAGATTTTCTTTCCTTTTTTTTTTTTTTTTTGAAAGCCAATTTCTGGGATCTCCCAGTAGTCACCGACGGAACAAATGAAGAGAAATCAAGCCGGGTTTTGGGGGGAATAAAACCGAAATAAAAGAGCGGGAAACTGTGTCTGGAGTCCTGGGGTGTTTCAGTCTGAGTAGTTCTGTTCTGCTCGTCCCCCAGAGCTCATAAATAAAGAAGCAGAGCGGAACATCTGCGGGCGAAGCCTTCGGTCGGAGCCAGTTCTGGAATCCACTCGGACCAGAGGATAAAAAAAACAAACAAAAACAAAGATAAACTATTATTAACACATTTGCTGGATCAGTTTGAAGTCCACCAGGAAGGGTTTGTTTGTTTGTTTGTACACCACGCTACACAGTGTCCCAGAGGAGAGAGAGGGGGGACAGGGGACCCTGTCTTTGGAGCGTTTCCCATAAAAAGGGGGAGGAGTCAACAGACGCTCCTCCGGGCCCCTCCTTCCTCTAACGCGGTCGTTAGTCTCAGAGAGTCTGTCTGCGTATATATATGTATATATATATATATATATATATATACACACATACATACGCTCGGTACACAGCTCTCACAGGTTCTTGGTGTTTATGTGAGTCTTGTAATGCTTCGTCAGGTGGTCGCTCCTCATGAAGCGCTTCTGACACTGGCTGCACTCAAAGCGCTTGTCTCCTGTGGGAGACGAAAGAAAGAAAAAAAAAGAGAGAGAGAGAGAAAGGGGCGGGGTTATGTTTTTAAAAAAACGTGCAAACAACACAACATCATTTGTGTTCAAGACACGATCATGTCGTGTTGTCGTTTTTGCAAAATTCTGTACAAGAGAAGAGCATTCTGAATATATTCACGTGTCTTAACTATAAGAATAAAACATAAAACATACAGTCTATGCCAATTCCGAGATATATAATAGATATATAACAGATAGATCATTTAGGCCGATTTATCCGACAGGCTCCAAGACATAAGAATGACAAAACACCGCTGCATCTCTGATCACTGATCTGAGTTTATTAACTGATCCTTCATAATTTTCTCTGGATCTTTCTCAGTTGAGATAACATCACTTCTCTGTAACTCCCTGAGAAGTACTCCATTATGTGTGTGTGTGTGTGTGTGTGTGTGTGTGTGTGTGTGTGTGCTTCAGACCTGTGTGTGTCCTGGCGTGCCGCTGCAGCTCGTCGCTGCGTGTGAAACGCTTCCCGCAGAAAACCCAGTTGCAGACGAAGGGCCTCTCTCCGGTGTGCAGCCGGACGTGAGCTCTGAGCAGCGACGTTTTCCTGAACGTCTTCTCGCAGCCGATGATGTGACAGATGTGCTTCCTCTTCCCCACCTCCCCGGGCCTGCACACACACACACACACACACACACACACACACACACACACACACACACACACACACACACACACACACACACACACACACACACACACACACACACACACACAGTGAGATACACAGTACATTCAAAAGTAATCATGCGATATGTATTTCTGTATTTCTGTCTTTGACACGCTCACCTCTTGTCTGCGTCTTTACAGTTGGGACAGGTGCAGGCCATGCGCCTCTTCTTCTCTCCCGGCTGGCCGGGCAGCTCCAGGGTGAGGGTCTGGTCCACCTGGATGGCCGGCTGGCCCGGCGTCGCCGCCAGCTGGAGCCCTCCACCCTGCAGCGTCTGCACCGTCAGGTGCTGCTGGCCTGACAAACACAGAGACGGAGACACTGTGAGACGCAACGCAGGGCTCCGGACCAAGCTCCTCCTCCAGCTTCAAGTCTTCTTCAACACAGCATGATGTTCATTTAGTACATTATGCTCCATTTAGAGTCAAACACACCATAAAGCAGGGGATGCTTTATGGGCGGGGCTTACTGTGATTGACAGGTCTCTACCAGAGACGTCTACGGCGTCTCTACGTCACTCCTCCACATTTTAAATATGGTCACTTCTGTTCATTTCAGTCTGAAAATGACTCGTACCGTCACTTTATTCAGTGACAGTTATTATAAAACGGTTCTGGTCTCAGTTTATTATCCTTTTCCAGAGAAAATCTCACAATTCTGTCCTTTATGCCATAAAAAAATAAAAACATAAATGGTGCTTTACGACCCCGGGTCTCTCTCGTAAAAACCAGCAGAACCCCAGCAGAACCCCAACAGAACCCCACTTCCCGCTCACCCCCTGCGTTGGTGATGGTGACGGGAACCCCCTGGACCTGGACCCCGTTGATGCTGATCGTCTGCACCGCCTGCGTCGTCGAGGACAGCTGCGGCGTGCTCAGCGACAGCATCCCCCCTGCCGGGGCGATCTTTGCCAGAGTCCGTTCCTTCCGCCCCCCCGCCTGCGTCCTCTTGGCGCCGGCCGGCGGCGAGGCGGCGACCGACGTGGTCGGGGTCGTCGCCGAGTCCTGGATCTGAACGGACTGCCACTCGCCGGACGCGGTTTTGAAGAGGATCTGAGGGAAGAAGTTGTAGTTAAAACTTTGTGCTTTTCATCGCTGCGTCCTGAGGAGAGAGACGACAACGAGTTCAAAATAAATCTAACAGAATACCTTATTATAAATCTATCGTATGGTTCTTTTAGTGGGGAAAGAGCTCCATCCATTCTGCTGAAGTATTATTAGCGTCTGTTCAATAAATATGTTTTTCATATTTAAGAGTTTTCTCATCTCGCTTAGAGGTTAAAGAGGTTATTTTCCACCAGAAAATGTGCGACGAGGACGAGACAGAGGCGCAAATAATAGTCTGTGATACGTTATGAAACGTGACGCTTCTGATTTTTCAGGTTGTTCTGATCTACGACGTTGAAGAATTGCCTAAAGAGCAGAAGTGTCTGATCCAGACAGCTGTCACGTGATCTCTGTTCACTGTTACTCTAAATCAGCTCACAGGAACCCTTTACCTCGACTGTCTCCTCAAAGCGAATAAGAACACCACGTAGATACAGTTAGCATAGATGTGACACCATATCAAATTCTCATGAGAACACATGACGACGTATGACAATATCGCTGTATTCAAATTAAGCTGGTAACTAAATAAACATTCATGTTGTTTATTTAGAACTTACGGTACGATGCGTTGTCACTGACACAGTTACAGCAGAGGGTCACCGATGGATATTTGAGGGTTCTGACATGTTGCTGGAGCGCAGTAAACACACAGCGACCAATTAGCATATGCGTTGTGAATCACACCGCGTGACGCCGCTCAGCCAATCACGACACGTGTGCACAGATTCCGACTCGAGAGACGAGGAATGAGGACGGAGAGCAGAAGAGTAACGCGAGTCAGAGAGACAGTCGGTTCGTGACCATCCACATTATGGAATGTTTCTTTTTTTTTTATCCAGCTCTTATTTTACTTGAAAAGAGAAGAACGATTATTTATTATTAGAGTATATATTATTTATAATTCATCCAGCTCAATTTGAAATTATTTGGCAATAAATATCATTGAGATATTATTCACTTTAGCTTTCTTTATTTTGATTTGACAGTCAGCTGCTACTTCGACACACGTGGGACTAAATCATTCTTGTGTCTCGTTTTGTGACCCGTTGATGAGGAAACTCTCTCTAACTGGACCTGGATGAACCTTGACGTACTATAGAACAGGCATAGTAGCACCATCTATCTGTAGACCTCAGGTTTAAAACTAGACTTAAAGAAACAGGTACTGGAAACAAAGTAAAGACATTAGAACATCTCACATTTTATTCCTTTAGCGTGGTACACAAGAGGGTTCACTGTTGTTGTTTGTTTTTGTTGTATTTTGTAGAAAATGTATCGTTCGCTAACAACGCATCAAACATGCAGCCGATGGAGACGCTGAAATCAGTGTGGTAGGAGGTAAGGTGTGTGTGTGTGTGTGTGTGTGTGTGTGTGTGTGTGTGTGTGTGTGTGTGTGTGTGTGTGTGTGTGTGTGCGGATCTCCAGCACCACGGCGCCCCATTCCACGGTCCGGGGCGGTGTGGCCTTTAAAAAAAAAAATAATAAAAAGGTTCAATGTGTTCTCTGCTCTTCCTAAATGATTGATGCGTGAGAAAACCCAAACAATTAAGAAGAACCAAAGAGCAGCAAACCACGAGGTTAAAGAAACGCCTCGTGAAACAACGTGCGGTGAGAATACGCCGCGCTCACGGTCCGCGATCGAACCGGCAGAACATCAGAACAGTGAGCCAAAGGTCCGGAACACAGTGGACATCTCACACGTTCCACTGGTTAGTCCAAAAAAGGCCGATCCTGCAACATCTGACTTGTTTACAACGTCAGGCTGTTTTCCCTCCCATTAAAACATTAAAACCTAATAACAAATGTTCTCATATCGAAGGTATTCTAACATTTCTGGCTCGCCGTAGCGTCGTCCTGATCTCACCACTTAACCCTCCTCCCACGAAAATACAGCACCATATCTGGGACCCTGGATGCATCGGCACCGTCGGCTTTGAATGACTCAGAGGTCCTCGCTGTGTGGACGGATACCTGCGTTGGCGTCGGCTCCGCTTGAGAGACCTGCAGGCTCGACTGGACCGACTGTCTCTGCGGGACGGGCGGCAGCGTGGCGGAGGCGGCCTGCACCACCTTCAGGGCCTGCTGGGGGATCTGAACCACCTGAGACTCCGGTTTGGACTGGACCAGCTGGACCTGCTGCACCATAGCCGGCTGCCCGGGACTCTGCACGATCAGTAGGTTGTTTCCTGCCTGCAGATAGAGACGGGAGAAGTTACTCCGAGACCACAGATGAGAAGGATTCAGCGTGTTGGGCTGCTGGTGTACAGGAGGGCTGCTGGAATGGAGTCACGCCTGCGATGGTTCAGTTATGGGACCACGTCTCTCGTCAGTAGGCCACCATAAACCACGTCTTTAAGGGTAGCAGGACACGGTGTAACTACAACATGATGAAGGAGGGGTTTGTTTGTAAATGCTTTGGAAACCGGAGGTCTTACAGAAATATAGAAAGATTTTGCAGCCAAATTGAACACGAGGTACAAGTTTCACAGTTGATTACGATTCCTGCTCGACATCGAGGAGGTGGGATCATGGCGCTCTGCCAGTTACACTCGTTGTCTCCTTCACACTACATGTTTTTGTTTGCACGCCTTCGAGCGTTTCCGAGCACGCCATCTGCGGAGGCCGAACGCTGCGGTACCAGCTACGACAAAGCTTTACTTCATCTCGCTTTCACTGAAAACACAGCGACACAACGTCCACATTTTACCGTTCATGTCGTGAAAAGCAGGTCTTCTGCTCTGATGCGACAAATAATTGATCACGCCACATGGGCGGGACATCCTGTTTGCGCTTCCTTTTTTTTTACGATGGACGCCGAAAAGAGCTGTGGGCTCCTGAAGTAGTTCAATATATTAAAAAAGGCAAGAAAACAGTTGATTAGCTCCATCATCGTTCAACTGTTGGCTGAACACAGCACTTGGTCTTTGTGATGCAGGACGGGACAAGTGGAATATATCTCGGGGCTTTTCTGCCAGACGTACCTGGATGATGTTGTCGCCAGCCTCGATCAGGATGGTCTCCATCTGCTCGGCGGGTGGAGAGGCAGGAGGCGGAGGATAAGCAGCCAGAACCATTTTCTTCTTCCTCCCCCGTCCTCCCTTCCCCGGTTTGTGAGGGGCGGCCGCCGCCTCTGTGATGAATTGAGCCCCGCCCACCTCTCCGGTCGCCACGTTGAACGGCAGCGTTATCCCGCCGGGCAGCTGCACCACGTTCGCGGCGGAGTTGTTTGGCTTGCGCGACTTTGGGGAGGGCTTGATGGCTACGGTCTTCTGCGGCGTGACCGGAGCGGCGGCGGCGGCGGGGGCCGGAACGGTCATGGGCGTGGTGATGATGGCCTGGTTGGTGCCCGGTATGAGCTGGATCTGACCGCCCTGCTGCATCATCTGGATAGTCTGGGCTCCTTGGATCTGCGGCATCATCTGGTACTGGATGTTGGTGGGGGCCGAGGCGTTGCTGCGGGCCGGGCTCTGCTGGATGGTGAGCACGATGGGGCTGCCGGGGGCCGTGGAGCCCAGGCCGGCGGGCAGCTGGATCACATTGCCCTTGGCCGAGAGGAAGCCCAGGTTCTTGGGTGGAGCGGGGGCGATGGGGGCCGGCTTTATGGGGAGGAGCCTGCGAGGCTGCGGCTGCGCCGGAGGAGAGGTGACGGGCGCCTGAGCGGCAGGAGGGCCGATCTTACTGCAGGTGGCGGCCAAGAGGGCCAGAGGAGAGGGCTGGGCGTCCTGCATGGAGACAGATCACACACACACACACACACACACACACACACACACACACACACACACACACACACACACACACACACACACACACACACACAGCATTAAAACCAGCCTGAACAGAAACAGTTAAGCTCTAAGAGATACCAGTACTGACTTGATGCCCAAATGTGACAAATTAATACAAAGCTGTACTGAATTGTTACAGATTAAAATAACGGTATCCGACACCCGATCAGCCTATTGTTACAGATACCGGTGCAGCATCCCCAGGCAGAATAGGACCATATAAATCCAGGTATACAGGGAGAGTAATTAAGAGCAAAGTGACCGGACACGTCGAACACATGATCACCATCTCATCATGTCATCACAAACATTGCTGGCCCTGCTTAGACAGCATTCAAAATCAGATCGTTATCACTAAAAACCCCAAAATAGTTGCCCCTCTGAGCGCTCTAAAGGGTCGAGGGCCGATAGTTCATTCATCTCAGTCGCTCTGTACGACCCTGGCGCCGTGAACGCACCGTGGGTCACTGGAGACAGTGAAGTCAGGGTCCGGGCTCGTTTACTCACTTGCGATGAAGCGGTGGAGGGCTGGAGGTATTCACTGGGACTGACAGCAACGGTGGTGGCCATGCTGTCCTGTTGTTCTGGAGAAAACACAGAGAGACACACAGCAGAGTCACATTCAGGCCGCCTGAAAGCGTCTATTTTCAGCGGACAGGCTGCTCAAGGACATCGCGGCACATTCCTACAAAAACACAGAGAGAGAGATCGAAGACAGACGAGCTCTGATGACCAACGTTAAACATCACCAGCCACGCAAAAGAAGCCGACAATCAGAGCGTCCACTTGCAAATATCATGCAGTATAACTCAGAAATAAAATGAAAGGAGCTCATGAGTAAACATGAGCTCCTTTAAGACAGCATTTCTATCTCGGAGATGAAGTATTTTACATGTTATAAAGCGACCAGGTACACAGATCTCTTTGACACATTAAGTACTACTGTGTGGCAAAAAGCTACAATTATTTTGACAATTTAATAATCAACATAACGATCACACACACACACACACACACACACACACACACACACACACACACACACACACACACACACACACACGTTTACATATCCAGGACAACAAGTTGTGTTTGAAACATTTTCAAAACAGCTGCGACCCTTTTGGTTCTCGTGCAAAAGCAACCGACGTTGTTTAGATGAAACATCCGTCTAGTGAGCCGGTTGCACGACGTTAGTTTACGGACAAACAGCTGTTATGTTTGGCCCTCGAAAAGTAAACAAATATCAAAATACTGATAACAAGCGAGATGCTCTGTAAGCAAAGAAACGCAGTCTAATGACCCAGATCGGTTGAGGCCGGTACTGTCCAAGAGATGTGTAACACAGCGTGTTCACAAATTACTATCCTATATTTAAAATATATATACGCTGAAATACACTGAAGCACAAAAGACTCAACATGTGTCATCTTTCACGAACGTGTTAACAAACTGAAATATGAATATTTGAGTACGTCACAGTCAAGGTCGAGGCACGTCCGCTGGAAAACAGCAGGTGACACGAAACCACATGACAGCCACAGAGCCAGCGCTCTGGGAAAGTACCGACTCATCACAGATGTGCTGCAACCGGACTGTGATTGCACCCGTGAGCAATTAAGAAGAGCAGTTTGTGCCTCAGAAGGCAGAGTATTAAGGTTACAGTTCAGACACACAGTGAAGCCTTCGTGCCACAGAACATTATTAATCAATATGTTCAGCTGTTCTGAGAGTATTTTCACAGAATCCTCTGAGACTCTTCTGACAATCTGAATTAAAATAAGTCGTGTGCTACAGGACAGGGAGGAAGGTTTAGCAGGGAAAAACACCACAAGAACAATACGGAGTTGTTATTTTGCATGAATATACAAAATAATAGAAAGTAACATCAACACAGATCAATATAACGGAGGACAAAACATTTACAGTTTGCTTTGCTTTGTGCAAACATGTTCCTTACAGCGACCATCTTTGTTTGGATTTGTAAATTGGGATTTTTATCATGCATCGGACAGAACGTTTCACCTCTGACTGATTGTCAAAGACTCCCATGTATGTGTTTTCTGTGGTAAGGAACACAAGCTCAGCTCGGCGACTCCAATGTAATCGTACCATGTGACGGTCCTTTACAGCCGCATTCAAATGAAGAGAGTTAAAAACACGAGTCGGTTGTTATGAGGGAGGTTCCTACAGTACAAAGGGTTGTGAACATCGACGTGAACCGCTTCAGTCCACCGCCTCGTCTGTAGAAAGTGAACTTCACCCTGACAGAAAAACAAACTGCTGTGTTGTGGCTGCTGATCAGCAGACCAAACAGGAAGCGTTGCCTCTGTGCCTCATTAAGCAGATGCTCTATAAATGCAGCTGTGGCACCGACACCTTCCACTCAGAGATACCACAGCATGCTGGGGGACTAATCGCTCTCTTGCCCAACATACTTTTTTTGGCAGTGGTGGAAAAAGTATTTAGAACTTTTACTGAAGCCAAAATACTAATACCACACAGTTTAAAAATGCTCTATCACAGTTGCATTTATGTGCATGTTGCCTTTTACTGCTGTAGATGTTGCAGTTGTGCTGATGATCTTAACTCCTTTGTATACTGTTGGGTAGTTTAATCTACAGCAATACATCATATTTTATAAGCTCATTATACGCTTGTAACGTCTCTAAAAAGTCAACTTGTCATGACCTCAGAACAACAGCCCCGTTCTCCACTTTGTGACTGTGAATTTTGAATAGTTTATGAAGCTCAAGAAGATTTTTTTCTCAATTTATAACGTAAACACTCCATCCGTCGTCTTAAAGTCTCCACATCTGGAGATGCATTGGTTTAACCGGTCAGGGTATGAAAACTGTAATCTGAGAAGTAACTAAAGCTGTCAGACAGAAGTAGAGTAAAAAGTACTACATTTCCCTCTGAGATATAGTGGAGTATAAGTATACAGTTGCATACAATGGAAACACTGAAATAAAGTGTATATGGATTAAAGCCACCGAGCATGAGCTCCATCTTTACCAGCTGCCACATTAAAGCGATGAACACATTAATACATCAATAATTACAAAAGCAGTGACATAATATAAAGTTACGTGATTCTGAAATGGGACATTTCTGCATTATTGTACTACCGTAAACTATATTTAAATGCTAATATTCATATACTTGTGTACTGTGACACTTTACTTTGAATAAGCTTTTTGGATGCAGGACTTGTACTTGCAAAACAAAGTATTTCTACAGTGCAGTATTGCAACTTTAAGTTAGTGAGTACTTTCGTGCACCACTGCCAGTAATGCACACATATTTAAAAAAGAAGAAGAAAAAACAGTGCGGCCTCAAAATAGCGCCGCCATCTAAAAACACTGCTGGTTTGCTGTGGACAAGCAGCTAACGGTAGCTAGCTAGCAAGCTAACACAGCAACACTAGACTAAAGTGGCTAGCAGCTAGCAGCTAGCTTAAGCTGATTTGGCCCGAGTGCAGCTTAAAGTTTGTACTTTTAAACGAACCAAGATGGGACCGTTAGTTGCACCATCACTATGTTTTATTGTGGACTAGATGGGCGGGGGAGGGTGTGAGGGGGAGGGAGGGCGGAGTGAGTAAAGAACCACAGCTACACTCGCATATTTTGGCTAGCTGAAGCGTAGCTAGCTTGCTAGTCAAACTCTCTTTGAATACGTTACAGGAGAAAAAAGGCAGACCCTTTTTTTTTTACCGGAAGTGCTTATTGTGGTTCACACAACTGGCCGAGCCACCCACTAAAAACACATTTATTCGTACCGCATAACGTCCAGTGCGTTTCTGTCCAATGCAAATACAATGTTTAACGAAGTAGTAATATAAAATACACCAATGTTTTAATTCCTACCCACCGCTCATGACGACATTCGCTCTCCGTGAGCCTTGAAGACCGAGCCCCGTGGAGGAATCCGCCCACGCTCTCGCTGTGCACCAATCCGCGGACAACGGAGCGGTCGAGCGACGCGCGCTCCGGCCAATCAGCTCGAGCTCGGGTCCGTCGTGAGTGAAATTCAAGCGAGCCAATCGGCGGCGCGAGATTTCACGCACGTCACTGCGAAGGACAAGGGGAAGGCTCGACCAATGGGATGTCGAGATTCGTGCTAGGAGGCGTTTTCTAAAGAAGCGAGCCGAGAACAAACCGAGGGCCCCTATCACAGCGAGGCTAACGGCTCCACTGACGGCCCCGACGACCAATGTGAGAGGGGAAGGGCTGCTCGACCCGAACAAGAGCGACAACCGCGTCCATCAATGAGCTCTGAGTCACCGGAGCGTGTTTGAACTGTCCCGTGTTTCATTACGAGGATCAGTCCGTTATGGTGCGATAACACACGCTGCAGTAAGGATTATACATGTGTTCATTGTGAAGCTTTGGCCTGTTAATAGTTCATCACAATCAGCTTTATTGACCATGTACGTATAGGTGTACATTGCTCTCAACGTACATACACAGAATATACAAATAAACAAGAAACATATAAACACAAGGACATTAAAGACAATAAAGTAGAGCAGAGAAAGTAAGCATATACACATGTAACTACTACACTACTTAATTACTGTGTCGATAAAGGTACAGGCCACATCTGGCTGTTCTTCATACTAGTAGCATGAGGTTCCCACTTGTTGGAATAAGTATTTCAGATCCTTCACTTTGCCTAAAGGACAGTACTCACACCATACTGTCAGAAATACTACATTTAAAATGTGAAGGAAAGTGTCCACCTACACTACATCATCATTACTCATGATAATGATTAATGTAGGACTGGATTCTACTGTTATAGGTGTGGTGGACCTCATTTTAAACTTTTAACTGGTGATTATTTTCTGCATTAATCAATTGAATGTTTGATAAAGTAGTGGAAAAAAGGCCGTCACAATTAGCCCAAAGTGACTTCATAATGATTGTTTTGTTCATTATTATTATTATTACTAACACATTAACGTTTCAGCTCGGATTTGTGAAGCTGGAAACATGGAATGTTTTTATATGAAAAATGACAGTAAATCTTCTGTCAATCATTTCAGCTGTATTGTACAAACCGTTGGGTCGTTTAACAAAAGCATCTTCTAAACAGTTCTTCTTATATTTTTGTGTGTCAAAAATCATCATTTGTAAAGTAATCGATGCTGTCAGATAAATGTAGAGGAGTATAAAGTATAAATATAAAGTATAAAATGACATGAAAAGAAAAGACTCAAGTACAGTACAAGTACCTCAAGTGTGTACTTAAGTACAGACGGTATTACATTCCACCACTGCCTGGCTGTAACAGAGGCCTGCTGTGTGTTGAATCCTTTTGTTATTCAACACAAACCTGCACAAACAGTAGCTTGACCCTAAATGGCTTTTTGGCATTTGATCCCAACAGCCAAAGAATTAACCGTCAAATCAAAAGTTAAATCAGTGTTTTTTTTGTTATTCCTTTTTTTAAAATTCTTCTCACAAAGATGAATCGAACTCAGACGTGTCTCCCTCGGACTCGGACCAGATCTGAACACCGAGGACTCGGCGCTTGTCTTTCCGGTCCGGTGTCGGTCACGGAAGGCCGGCGCTCAGCCCCCGGGGGAAACGCTCCGGTCGCGGCCGTCAGTCCCGTCTGTCGGCCACATCGGCCGAGTTGCCCTCCAGCCAAACGATGAGCTTGTCCTGTTTGAGCACTCTTTTCACATCCACAATGCATGCTGGGCCCTTTTCATATAGACCCCCCCACCACCACCACCCCCACCCCCCATAGAGTGCACTTGACCTTATTCACCATATAGTGTCTGTTTCCCCCCCATCCGTTTATCCTCCCTGCATCACTACAAGCTTCTTTTTTAAAGTGCTAGTCCTGCTTTTAGCTATAAAGCCCCTTTTTTTTTTTCTCCCTCTTCACCTCAAGTGCGCTGCAGTTAGCGGTGGAGGATGCAGATACACTGTCTATCACCGTCTCCCCAGGCGCCTCTGTGGAGAGTCTCAGGGAGAAAGAGCTGCATAATTTAACTGGGATATCTCACTTTCTCATTTAACGAGCTTCACGAGCGAGAGCCCGGGCGTCGGCTGGAGAGCGTTCAGCCTTAAACATTTCAGAGAGAACGGCCGCCGTTACAGGAATGACACAGTTTCTGTGCGGTTGAAGCACGGAGACAGTGTTAACTCACAGTCACAATCAGCTATTTGGATAATCAATTAGTCGTTTGAGTCTCTTTTTTTTACACATTCAAGCCGCTGTTTACGTCAGTATCTTATAAACTAAATATATAAAAAATTGTGTCTATTTTTAGGGCCAATAAATAAAGCAAGGGTTAATATAAAAAACATTTGAAACCTGTTTGTCAGAGCTTTAAACGTTGCACTTAAAGGTTCATTCTTGACTTCCCAAACAAAATAAAAATCTCGTCACAAAAGTCCAACTTTCTATTTGTTTCTGAAGCTTTCAAACCCATCGTGCTGCATTTTGTTCAGTTGCCATGGAGATGGGTATCACGGTGACCTAAGTATAGACTTCATCCATTCATCAAAACATCTCCATGGCAACCGAGCAGCTCCATACTGCCGAGCAAGGCCGTGTCAGAAAGTGTAAGGCGGGCCTTAAATGTATATTTGTCACGTTAAAAAAAAATTATTATGGACAAAAATAAATGTTAAGAAATCCAGAGATTTATCCAAAATCCTGCCCTTCATTGTATTGTTTTTTTCTTATTATAAAATAATTATGAAAACTTGAAACTTATTCAAAAGAAGAAAAAAAACGATGCCACACACACCTGTTTTATTTTTCTTCTTTTTTTTTTTTTTTACTGAAAACACTGAGCCAGTAGTCCGCTTCAGCAACATACACCTGGGCATTTCAACAAATAAAACTGACAGGTAGAGATGAGTCACGGCAGATACACACACACACACACACACACACTCTGAGGCAGGGCATTGTGGGAAAATGAGGCTCATAAACTCCCCAAATACGGCAAAGCCAAATTCAGAAACCTGCTTCTGTGAACTCCACATTAGGTTTGTGTTTAAATTGCAAAAACTCTCTTCTGTTTAAATCAAAAGAAAATGTAGACGCTTTTATTGTTGTGCATGAATCATAAGAACCTCTGCTGATGACAAAATAAAATAAAATTATTTGTATCATCTCAACATTATAGAGAAGTGACATCGTTCCCTTTTTGCGTTCTTTTTGCCTTCAATTCCAATGAGCTGTTTGGAATAAAACAGTTTCAATATGAGCTATTTTGTTTTTTTAAATTGCATTTCTCTATTTTCTTTGGTGTATCTTTCACTGTTTCTATGAACACCTGCCCAAATGGAAACAGCAGCTGTGGAAATCATGTCACGTCAGAGCAACAGACAACGAATAATCTACCGAAAAACAGCCTCAATAGACCAGAATGCAATGCAGCTGCAGCTCCGGGACGTGGCGCTATGAGCGTAAGACGCGGTTCATCAGATTTAAAAACGACAGCACTCATCTAATGGTGGTCAACGGGCATTCTGGGAAATGTAGGAAATCACTGCAGTACTACATTCCAGAATACCTTCGGACATCTGAAACTGATCTAACAGAATGTGAAGGTGGAGATTTTCAAAGCAGCAGGACACTGATACTCTTTTCTGTTTTTTGTTGTTGGTATGATAACCTACTGTTTTTTTTTACACTGACTTAGAGGTCAGATGTTTCGGAGACTGTTGAATGAACAACAAAGGTACAATCCACCAGGTTAGAGGAGTGACATCAAAAGATGCGTTTACGCATTTACCGAAGTTCAAGGTGGAAGTAGTGTGTCCCAATTAAACTCATACTGCATGCAACAGTACGTGCTTTTTAAGGGCAGCTGCAGTATGTTCTGAAAGTAAAGAGAAAAGGTAAACAATGTGTGTGGAGGTGTCATCTTCAACAGACAATTGCCAAACAGCTGCTGTGTGGTGGGATGCACTACCAACAGGGACTACGCTTTTATAGAGGATACAGAAGAAGAAGAACGGGAATGTCAGTTTAGGCTAGCTATATTTCCGTTTGCTAAAACATTCGGACAGACTATGCAACTTGTGTTACAGTGGCATGAGAACAAATTTGCAAGTGCCTTAGCTAACGTTAGAATAAGCTAATGTTAGCTAGCTACAGTAAGCTAGCATTAGCTCGCTAACAGCTAACTTATCCCATCATCATTTTAGTTTAATTTATCAACTGCACCTCTGGTAGACATACGGTGGTAAAATAATCGTATTAAGTGCTGATATCTATTGTCTTTAGTCAGCTAAAGGCATTTCGTTAGCGTTTCAGCTGTCGGTTGCATATTGTGGCGCCAAATATTGTTTGCGCTTTGTCTCCATGAAGTCAAAGAGGAAAGAAAACTTTGACTTCTGTGGGCTGAAAAACACATCTGGCTACCATGTCACAGCTGGTGATTCCCATTTGAAAGCTAAACAGGAAACACCTTGTGTGACAATCACTGATGTGGGCGTGGCCCCGAAGCGCCACCCACCAATTAAGGGGAAGTAAAGCAGAGCCTGGCCGGTTTCCAGACGCCTGAATCACCACCGCCCACGTGTCGGGTTCGAACGGATCTGGGTGTTGTGCTCGTTGAAGGCTGGTTCTGGCATGGCAGGTATGGCAGAACAGTCAGGACTGAGATTAAAAAGAGCTGGATGAGACTTACGCTGTGCGTCAGTGGACCGAGTGGATCTGCTAGCAACCGCGACTTCCGTGCTAACATGACATCAGTGGGACAGATAGATCTCTCACTACTAAGTAGTTGAGGCGAAACAAAACACCCCTTCTCGCTAAACAGAAATCCTAACGTCCAACTTAATCGCTGAAGGAAAATGAAGTGGCAATTCGGTCTTAAAATCAGGCTAAAACACAAAACAAAACACCAAAATGAGGAGATGTTTAAGTATAAACTTTAAGATGAGAGGTTAAGATTGCATCAAATCCGTCTGCGTAAAACAAGCAAAAATAGAGAAATAGAATTGAGTATTGAATTCAATTTTAAACCAATGTTTTTATGTCCGATATGTCTAATATACATCTGCAATACATTAGCATTGTAGCTAACATTACAATTTAGTTATTTCCAGGCAGAAACAAACAAATCAGGTTCCCCAAAATGAGATTATAGGTCCTCCAACATGGTGACTTGCTCTCTTGCTGCCCTGCCTCTGTGTGTATATCTCTCCTGAGGGCGACTTGTAATCCATAAACCCTCTTTTTGACAGCATGGAAAGGAAAAACAAGGAAACGGCAGCAAACAACAGTTGTACAAATTGACCAGTGCATTGTGTGTTTTAAAAGTCCAGTTCAGTAGCTGTCGGGAAATTTTGCCAATGAAGTTCATAATTCTCCTTTTGTTTCAAACCGACACGTTTGGCAGGTGAGAACATGTCTGCAGTCCCTCTGAAGACGAGGCTGAGTCCTCTGCACCTGAATGTCTCAATGACTGTTTTCCCGCCGTCCAGCTGCAAACACTCGTCCCTCTTTCTGTTAGTCCAAGTCAAGAGAGAGGCCGGTCCATCCGAGTCCAGCTGGAGACCCGGAAGCATCCAGGGACTCTGATTGGCTGATGCTGGAAGACTGGCAGACCAGTACCGATCAGTCCTCCATACAGAAACCTGGGCAGAGATACGGGGTTTCGATGTTATCACATATATTAGGAAAACTAAATTTCATATGAATTCATTGTTATAGTCACATGATTAACTACATTCTCCCTTTCACCCATAGACTGTATACAAGACATGGTCATCGTGACGTCACTCTTTGGTTTGTGGACTGATGTTTTGAAGCGTCAAGTTCGCTGATTTTGCCATCGCCATCTTGGATCACTGCCGATGCCATGTTGTTGTTTTCTTAGCCGATGAACAGAAGTGACCATATTTGTAATGCAGAGGAGTGACGTAGAGACGACGTACACGTCTCTGGTAGAGACCTGTCAATCAGCGTGTAGCCCCGCCCCTAAATCATCCCCTGCTTTATGGTCTGTTTGACTCTAAATGGAGCATAATGTACTAAATGAACATCATGCTGTGTTGAAGAAGACTGTAAACTAGAGATTGAGACCATAAACTCATGTTTACAATGTTTACTGAGGGAATAAATCAAGAGAGAAGTAGAGTCATTTTAGACTAGACTTCTATACAACCAGAGGAGTCGCCCCCTGGTGGACACTAGAGAGAATGCATATATATATATATATATATTCACAAACACCCAACCGAGACTCACTTGAGCTGAGAAGATCTCTGCTGCTACGTCTGCGACTCGGCCTCTTGCGCCGCTCCCACCACCCTCCGGATGCTCTTGATTGACAGGTACGTCTCCTCCTCGGGGTCGTAGTAATAAAACTTACTCAGGTAGGATATTAGCGGTCTGGAGAGAAGTGACGACGAACGCGGGAAAAACAAAGTCAGCAAACAAGCCAAGTGTCCCCGTGTTTGTCATATTTGTCACATTTTGTTCCGTGAAATGACAAATCACTCAGCATTAGCATATGCTACAGTGTTAGCATTTAGACAACAAAAGTCAGTTAGAGCCTAAATAGAATCAACTTAATAAGGTTAATTGTGAGCAAAGAGCCTCATGTAGCAAGTCCTTTCAGCATCAAAGAGGCGGAGGCAGACTTTGGATGACACCTCCTGACACAGTTGGATGCGACCTTCAAAATAGTTCACACAACAGGTGTGTGTGTGTGTGTGTGTGTGTGTGTGTGTGTGTGTGTGTGTGTGTGTGTGTGTGTGTTGGGCAGGCGGAGCGTTTGAAGGAGTACCTGGGCAGTGGAAGCTCCTGGATGTGGTCGATGCGGACCATTTGTCGGATGCAGAAGCGACAGAGATGTTGTAGTGACTTCACGTTGCTGAAGCGAGACACGGGATACAGCAGCTGAACCGGGGTGGGAGGAAGCCCTGCAACACACACACACACACACACACACACACACACACACACACACACACACACACACACACACACACACACACATCATCATCTCCGGTTAAAGGATGAAGCTGGTGTTTCTCTGTGTGGTGTTGATAGTAAAAAAGTACAATATTGGCCTGGAGACACATGCAGAATTTATTTTCAGTCCTACTTACGTCGAGGACAAACCCCACACACGCATTCTCACAATCATAAACGATGCTCAGGCTGCATGCAGACATACAGACAGAGTCTCTCAAGGCACTTCTCACTAAGTGGCAGCACCACATCCATCTTTGATCAGATATTTATGAGCCATATTTTGTCGTTACCTGGGACTCTGGAGCGGAGGAAGTAGAGGAATTTGCCGTTCTTGGAGTGCATGATGGCTCGCTCGATGAACTCCACCACCGAGTGGCAGCGGTCCTCAAACTTCGGGTGACACCACAAGCTGAACGTCCCTGGAGAAGCATTTGAACATATATAAATCATGAACCACATTAATTATGAAACGTCGTACAGTTACAGTAAACATCACAAGACCATCCGGTAGAAGTTAGCCGCCTCTAATCGGCCTCTACGTTTTTTTAAAATTGAGATTCTCTTCTTGCAGAGAAATGCTTTTTTTTTTAATGAAATCCTGGAGTGTTTATGGAAACTGAATAAATAACAAAAAATGTGCACATTCTGCACATGCTTTTCTCTGGACAGCTTCTAAATACAGCTCCTTATGCACGGCCACATCGAACCCTAATCCATGTCAAGCTTCTTCACTGAATGAGCGATAACCTTGACCCAAAGTCAGTGGAATTCGTCCTCCAGGGACCTTCAATATATGTCGCAAATTCCACAGCAATCCATCTAATAGCTGTCCAGATCTTTCCCTCTGAATCACAGGGGTTCACCCTGAGGGGACTTTGAATATCTGAATCAAAACTGAACAGCAATCCACTCAATAGTTGTTGAGATAGAATGTAAAATGTTTCAAAAGAAGCTTAAAAGACGATTCAATTGTTGTTTTGCGATGACTTTCTTTGTGTGTTATTGTCCTCGCATTCCTTCTTTCAGGTTTTATATTACATCTTGAGTTTTATTCATGTGGCATTACTGTTGTTTAGGAGTTAAAGCAGGTGTATGAAGCAATATCCCCTGAACAACACGCACTCACACACAATACACACAATCACATGTTTCTAATGTATGGTTATTGTTGTTATTATATATATCATATCTTGTAAAAAATACTTTGTCGATAACAATATTACGTAGTCGTATCTTATGTCTATAAATCTTGTGTACTCTGTAATATTGTGAAATTGTAATTATTATACAGGTGGAGGCTTCCAATGAGCCCAGTGGGCTTTCTGCCTCTTCCTGCACTGTGACATTATATTATATGTGTTTTGTTATTAAATTGTGCAAAATAAACTAAACCTAACTCAGAATTTCAGAATAAAAGCCTCTGATTTGGACAGAGAGCCTGCGATCTACAACCGGCCGAGCAGAGAGAACAACAGACTGAATAAGTTGCTGCGTGTGCTTGTTGACTTCCTGTTGACTTCCTGTTGACTTCCTGTTGATTGCTCGCCTCGATTCCCGTCGGGCCCTGATGCCTTCACGCACACACCATCGCGTTGATGTGGATGTGTTGTGTCAGTCGGGGCTGGATGTCTGAATAATGAATGTTTTTTTTTCCCGGCATGACTCTATAGCTTTATTATGGTGACTCATTAATACAGAGCCGTGTTTATGTATGCATGTGTGTGTGTGTGTGTGTGTGTGTGTGTGTGTCTACGCATGTATCTTTCATGAGTCACCGTGGTAGTTTGTCACACATGTGGTGTTATGGGAGTTGTTCAGGTGTGACCTTATTGGATCTTTACAACGTCATGTTTGACACTATTTTTGACGTGTTTGTGCCGTTTTTTGACGTCCTATTGTTATGTTCTTGTTGTTGTTGCTGCGTGAACAACGTGTTTATGGATACAGACACTGACACTCGTAGGAGGTCATAAGTGATAATTGAGAGGAATTATTGTTGTACGAGTCTAAACATCGTTTTTGGGGAAAATGCTGCATAGCATAAAATCCTGGAATTATCATGTAATAAAGAACATAATCACACTTTTTCTTTTTAAATGTATCCTTTATTTATGCGTGGACGCTTGTAATTATATTATTCAAGATTGTTTGTTTGTTTTCCACACATAAAAGGACGTTCACGACGAAAAGAAGCGTGTCCCAGGCAACACAAATGTTTCTTTCTTAACAAAATATTTAGATAGTTATAATAATAACGTTAATTATTTTGGCCAGGATAATCGTGACAGGAAATATTCATATTGTCCTACTGTCTATTTTGTGTGTGCGTGTGTGTGTGTGTGTACTTGTACAGCTATCTTTGTGAGGACCACTTTGAGTTTGAGACCTTCATGATGAGGACATGTTGGAGAAGTGAGGACATCTTAGCTTGTTTGAGGGTTCAGACCTGGTTTCTAAGCTTTACGTTATAGTTAGGTTTAGGTTTGAGTTAGGGGTATTTAGGTGTGATGGCTAGGGAAGGCATTATGTTAATGAGTGTCTTTGAAAGAGGACATCTGATCTGGTCCTTGGTTTTAGGTTATACATTTAGAGGTATATATTTTTTGTATGTATATACCTATACATACACATATATTACTGTATACTCCTTGTAAATATAATTCAGTTTTCCTCCTTATTTCTTCCTTCATTGCCACTTGTGTAGTTTATTCTAATTTATCGTCTATTTTATTGTTTGTATTCTATTATATTTAAAATGTTTAGAACATCTGTGTATGTGTGTGTGTGTGTGTGTGTGTGTGTGTGTGTGTGTGTACGTGTGTATGTGTGTAGCGTGGAGGGGGCCTAACGCGTATAATGACAGGTGGCTGTGATGCTTTGGGTTAAACCATAAACTATAACAGTTAAACTAATATGAATGTCATCATCTGCACGCCTGCAAGTGTCTGCAGCCTCAAATCTAGAACTGTACAGATCAAATCACGTGTGAACACATTCATCTGTGAGGATATATCCGCAATATTGCTGTCCACCCTTCTGTCCAGTGTGAGTACAGACGTGTGTGTGTGTGTGTGTGTGTGTGTGTGTGTGTGTGTGTGTGTGTCTCACCTCGGTAGTGCTCCATGCGTGTGTGGTGTGTGACTCCCTGCGACCTGAAGCTGAGGCTCAGGATGTACCGGGGGTCTGAACTGTCTCGGACCAGGAAGGATCCGTCCGGTTTCCCCTTCAGCTTCATCTCCGCGTCCTCCCAGTTCATCGGACCCCAGTACCAGCCACACTGGGGAGAAACCAAACAACAACCTTCAGGGAAACCCTGCGAGAAACAAGGACTCAAAGGGTTTTAGCTTCTCACTACGTTGAAAACAACAAACGACGGCCGACTGATGTTATACTCCTTTAATTAATGCCGTGAAGGCCTCATTGGGAAGAACTCTTGTCTCAAAAAAGTATAAGCTTCAAAGCTTCCACTGTGTAATGTCAGATTGCTATGAATTGTGGGTAATTCCCTTAAGCAAAGTCTGAGAGGAGGACAAAGAGGGGAGCATGTTTGTTAACTTAATCATTAGTTCAGCAGATGCAACATGCTCTACCGCTAAATAAAAGACAGACATGATAATATATATATATAGGAGTCTTACCTTCTCCAGTTCTCTCAGACTGGCGGTGAAGTTGCTGGCTTCAGACCGTCGCAGGGCGCACAACATGGGGGGCGGGGCGTGTCTGGAAGGGGGCGGGGCATCAGCCGGTGACGGGGTCGAATGAGGGAGGGCCCGAAGGAAGGCGTCTAAAGCAGAGGAAGAATGTCAGAGAACATTTAAAGGTGACCAGACATTTCCAAATCTTTCTTCTATTGTTTCTTTTAGTTCAGCTGACATACATTACTGCTGTCTATTTTCCACCATATCCGGACGTATTTGTGGAAACGTAAGGATGTTCTGAAGAGCCCATCGTGCTGTTAAGCGTGTATTTAACGTCAACAACCCCAGCTGGCTGACTTAAAGTGATATTAGGAGCAACTTTAATGCCGACCCACTCTCATGCAGTAATGCACTAATCATTCATCAATCAATACCACTTAGGTATGGTTATCACGGCGCACAAAATAAATAAAATGTAAAGTTCTTCTTATTTGTATTTAAAACAGCTCATATGAACATAAATACATTAAAATGAGAGCATGGAAGAGACGACTGGTCACTTCTCCCATCAGCTCGTTGCTTCGTGATAAACGTCTCTAAGTAAATGATCCGTTGATTGTTTCGTCTCCTACACCAGAGACTCCGTCTGCTTCGTTTGCTCCACAGCGGCGCTCACTTCCTGCTTAGAGCGCCAGGAAGCGACGGAGTAGATTCAACGAGACGTCTTACCATTGAGGCTGAGACTGTGCTGGATGGTGGCGTGGGAGGGAGGAGGAGGAGGAGGGAGAGGCAGGGGGAGGGACTGCAGGGAGGCGCCCATGACACTCACTAGGAAAGGACCAGGCTGAGGCCCGGCTATGTCATCTGGAGGAAGGACAGGAAGGGAAGGAAGGAAGGAAACAAGAGCAGGAGAAGTGTGGGATGGAAGGAAGGCGGTGGGACAGGAAGGAAAGGAGAAAGCAAGGAAAGAAACAAGTGAAGAAAAGGAGAGGGATGGAAGAGGAAGGTATGACAGGAAGGAGAGGAGAAAGCAAGGAAGTGAACAAGTGAAGGAGAGGAAATAGGAAGTAAAAGGAATAAGAAGGGTAGGAAGGAAGGACGGAAACAAAAGCAGGAGAAGAGTGGGATGGAAGGAAGGAGATATGACATGAAGGAAAGAAGAAAGCAAGGGAGGAAGGAAGGAAACAAGTGAAGGAGAGCAGAGGGATGGAAGACAGAGGTAAGACAGGAAGGAAAAGAGAAAGCAAGGAGGAAAAGAAGGAAGGAAAGAGGGAAGGATACAAGGGCAGGTGAGGAGAGGGATGGAAGGAAGGAGGTAGGATAGCAACGAAAGGAGAAAACAAGGTAAAAGGGAAGGAGGTAGGACAGGAAAGAAGGGCAAAAGCAAGGAAGGAAGGTAGGAAGGAGGGAAGGATAAAAGGGCAGGAAAGGTGATGATGGAAGGTAGGAGGTAAGACAGAAAGAAAGCAAGGAGGGAAGGAAGGGAAAAAGTGAAGGAAAAGGAGAGTGGTGGAAGGACAGAGGTAAAACAGCAGGAAAAGGAGAAAGCAAGGAGGGAAGGAAGGAAGGAGGAAGGACAAAGAAAGTTTCAAGAGGGGAGGAAAGAAGTAGACAGAGAGAGGACAAAAGGAAGGAAAGATAAACAAAGGAAGGAAGGAAGGATAGAGCTTTTCAGCACCATCAGACAGGAAGCCTCAGTCCACCAAATTAAAAGACTTCACCTCTTTCTTCATATTGAACAATAAATATTCCTCTACTTTGTGGGTTTACTGTGTTTCTCTATTTGTAACGTCAACAAATATGAAAAGACCAAAACCAACAGTGAACATATCGAATGTCTTCCTCTGTTGTCCAACATCTACTAAAAACACATCAGTGAGCCTCACTGTTGTTCCTTTATCAATATTAACACACACACACACACACACACACACACACAAATACTCACTCGAGCACCAAATGAATCCGCCGCTGAAAATAGTCCCTAAACAAATGCATAATTTCCTGATGTATGTTTGATAAAAAACTACCGGTACCAACTATATACAATCAGGGAAGCCGGTCAGAAAGTACTGAGACTAACACATCGTCGGTTTTTGGTCTTTTCGTGGCATTTTGTAGCCGAAAATATAGAATATTTCTGACATTTTCTTTTAAAGCGACCCGAGAGGACGCTCGAGTCAGCTGCATATGTGGGTCAGAAAATAACACCAGGCTCGGAGCAAAAATATGCATTTGAAAGGTCAGAGATATGAAAACAATGCCCTGACATCCAGGAATATCACTCTTTACATTTCACAGTGTTTACGATAAGCTTCTTGTCCCATATTCACGCTTTAGTCTCCTATCGATTAGTGGTGGCCTCTGATTCGGAGGGTTTGGTTCTTGTGCACTTGCTGTCGCTGTCCCTCAAACAACAAACAATTCAATTAAAGCTCATCAATTGAGTCATTGCTCCCAGATTTTAAATTAAATCTGTACTTTGCGGCTGACCTTTCAAAGCCGACCCAATCAGATTACAGCAGATTACAAAAACGTGTCCGTGTCTGTTTTTCCAGAAACAAAATTGATAAGTAAGACGACGACGGAGAGGAGCCTCTCCTTTTTCGTCCAAGCGTAGAGAGGCTGACTCTGTAAAGTTTGGCTTGAACTGCTGTCTCGCCACCGTGTCGCATCCTCTTGTGCGTCTGGAGAAGAAAACGAGATGCGGAGAGAAAGAGAAGAAGAGGCAGACAAGAGGGAGAGAAAAGTACCTAACAAACTGAGACTTCGGCGTGGAGGTGGGGGAGGCGTGGGAGGGTGTGGCGTGTTCGCCCCTCGCCGCGAGATATCCACATCCACCAGGGAGACTGTCTCACCTGAAGCCGGGGACGCAGTAGCAGGAGGAGGAGGAAAGGAAGAAGAAGGAGAAACGTGAATTAAAGGCAGAAAGAACAGCGGCTTTGTGTTTCTGTGTTGTTGTTGTTTTTTTCCGTCTGTGCCGCAGAAGTGCCATTAAAGCTGCACCAAAGCAGGAAGGATGTTTATGGAAAATTACACCCAGCTAATCAGCCTAAATCACCGCAATGAAGAAGAGCGGCCCAGCCCGGCTAATTGAGGCCGCTGCAGATTCACAGTTCACCGCGGCGACATTCTGCAGTTTGGGGATGTTTCACTGGCAGCGGACGAAACACAGTGAAGCGTTAAAAGCTCCCCCACTTTAGATCTCTTCCTCTAGCATCTTGTTTTTGGGTGGATGTGGGGAGGGGGGGGGCGGTTGTGAAACATCACAGACCGGCTGGTAAACACCAGCACGCTTCTACGCAGGACCCCAACATTTCTTTTAAAACAACATCACCCGCATGGTGCACCTTTAATGTTTTCTGTTTTAATTGGTGGTTCATTAAGCTACAAAAATCATCACATTCAAGGAGCGAAACCGAGATCCAGGAGCAATGTGGGACACCGGAGCGTACTTCTGAAGCCCTGCGGACGCTGTGTGGACGATTCTCATAAAGTCAGCTGAATAATGTCGAGCCGGCTGAGCTGCAGACCTCGTCGCCCTTCTCACCCACGGGCCTTTTGTGTCTTGTCTTATCTGGTGCACCAGTTACAGCGTCCGACTGGTGAGAACAGCTAAAGGTCTCAGCTTTAGAAACACCACAAATGCTGTTCTTTACTTTCACTTTTGATTGTTAGAACGTTACAGGAATAGAGAATCGACACCACTGTCACGTCTGTCTGTTAAATATGAAAGCTGCTTAGCTTAGCTTAGCATAAAGACTAGAAACAAAGGGAAACAGCTAGCCTGGCTCTGTACAAGTAATAAAACACATACTACTTTTTTTTGTACATGTTAAACAAACGAGATGCAACGTGTCACGCAGTTCACGATCTTCATATGAGCTGTTATCTTTGGGTGGATTCAAGCTAGCTTTCTCACCTGATTCCAGTCTTTATGCTAGGCTAGGCTAAGCTAACGCGCTGGCTGGCTGTAGCTTCTTCATATGTAACAAACAGACATTAGAGTGATCTTCTCGTGTAACTCTCAGCAAGAAAGCGAATAAGTGTGTTGTATAAGTGTAAGTGTGGTGTAAAGGTGCAAGTATATAAATATGAAGAACCAAATCAAGAAAACAACACGAATACATCTGAAGTTACTGTAATTCCATAGAGAGCTGCAGGGATGATGTATTTTTCTAGTGCAACAGGAAGTTAGCATCGCACTGTTTCCCTCAACAACAAAAAACAACAGGATTGTTTCTTTGGATTTTGGATTATTGCAGAAATGAATCTCTGTGAAGCGTGAATACAATCTCCACCATAGTCACATGACTTCACGTTAGGCTATAAAGGAACTCCACCACGGTCACATGACTTCACGTTAGGCTCTAATGGGACTACGTCAGTGTGGAAGACACGTAAAAACTTCAAAATTCACCGGAGGGGGATTTACTGACCTATTTTCTGTCGTAGAACAAAACGTTAAAATCTCTTAAAGACCTTAAGCATCTAAACAAAAACACATTAATAAAAATAAAACACATTGACTTCGAGACGAGGGAACCGGAAGTGCAAACATGCTGACTCATTCTCAATGCTGACTCACCGCACCAATGCTACCATGCTGAGGATGAAAAGTCGATCGATCGCCTCTTCGTTTAAGGACTTTATTCAAGCGTGAAGCAGCGTCTATTGTGACGATGAGCGGGGTCGACTGGGACGACACCAAAGAACCTTCAATTACTCAAAGGCTTGAGCAGCAGTGAAGATAATTTGATCCCTGAACAGATACAGCTATCTGCTAACAATTAATTATGCTTTTTTAGAGACAGATAGCGAAAATAAAGGAGTTATTTCCCCCAAAAGTCTGTCTCCGCGGTTCAGTTGGGACACCTTGTTCTGTCACTTGATCACAAATCTCTTTGAGAAAAAGAAAACATTTTTGATACATTACTGAGTTATGGAATTGGGCAAAAGAGTGTTTACGACTTGCAGCCACTCGAGTGAACATTCACTCAGCGACCTGCAGTGGATCTTATTCAGCTAAAGACAAGTCTTTGTCTTGTTTTTATTTGAAGATTTGCAACAAAGACTTAAAAACAATAGTGTCCCAACCGTCACTTTGTGTACTCGTGACCCAACAAGGAGTCAGACAACGAGCATCGACTGACAGGGAAGAAGATAAGCTTTCCACCATCGTGCTTTTTACGTAAACGAAAAACGTTACGCTCGAAGAAAAGTAGCAAAAGAGCCTTTAACACACTGTAGGTTTCAAAACTGTGAACAAAATGTGAGAAATAGTGAGCTTTCCTCTGTTTTCTGTGACAGCAAACAGAATATTTTGGGGGTTTTGAACTGTTGAGTGGGGGAAAAAAAAAAAGCTATTTCAGGGGATTATGATGGGTACTTTCTTTCACAATTGTCTGACATTTCATAGAGATAAAACTATTAATGGACATTTAGTTTTATTGTTGGTTGTTGGTGATTTTTATAGCAAATGTTTTTTTATCTTTTTGTATATGTATACATCTCTTTTTTTCAAATACTTGTGTACATAACAGTCCCGTCAGTTCTTTACAATAATTCGTCCGGCTTTGTTGTTCTTCGCCGTTATGTCTCTTTCTGTGTTGGTGCATTAAAAGCAATGCAAAAAAAACCAAATTCCTCCTATGTGTGATTCTGATAACCGTGGAAATAATCTTGAGTTGCAGAGAGCTTGGAGTGGAGTTTCATGTGTCAACATTTGTTTGTTATACCAAAGAAAGAAAGAAAGAAAGAAAGCGTTTTCTGTGGGAAACCAGAGTTACAACCGAGACCAGCAGCCCTTACCAGTGAAAGCAGAGAGGGAGGCAACGAGGGAGGCGGGGGAGAAGGCACTGTGGGCCCTGGTCAGTCTGGGCTGGCTGTGGCTGCAGGACAGACATCAAGACATGCAGAAGAAGAAGAAGAAGAAGAAGAAGAAGAAGAAGAAGAAGGAGGAGAAGATGAGAAGAACGTTAGAGTGTAGAGAAGAAGAGGTGTTAGTCACTGCAGAGGTTCAGAAAATGTGCTTCTTTTCCAGTATGCGTGCAGTTTTAGGTCCTGCAGCTTATTTTTTAAAGAAAAAAACTTTTTTTCTGTTTGATGCTCTCAGCTCTGGCAGTCCAGACTTCTGAAGCAATGTTTTTTTAATCACAGCCTTCCTTTAGTGTGATGCTGTGAATAATGACTAAGCAGCGAGAGGGATATGGAGGGTGACAAGCCACAAAGGTTTGGAAAAATCTCTGCATCTGATAGCGTGCAGCGCTGAGGACGTTTTTTTGGGGGATGTCTGAGGGGACGGCCGAATATAGCTGCCAGTTGAAGGAGCTAATTCAAGAAAGACTGCCCCCCAAAGAATAAAGTAATAAACACGTCTGGACTAACTTTTCAAATGTTAAACGTTTATCTCCCCCCTTCTTATATCTCCCTGACCCATTGGCTGTATCTCTATAACTTTACGGACTCACATTTTGGGGAGTTCTAATAAAAAAATCAAAACACAGCAGAGGAAACTCGTGAAGGGACACACTATTGCACATATTAATGTCACATCTCGGCCTTGTTTGCTCCCCTGCAGTGATTCCATGTGTCATCCATGCAGGCAGGGTTTGATCTTCTTCTCGCTGACAGAGGGGGAATAAGAAGATCACATTGTAGGACCGATCCACGTAGAGCTCACCTGTCTGCGTCCTGCTCAGCGCCAGCGGTGCTCGCCATGTCCACCAGACTCCCGGCAGAAGACACTGAGTAGGTCACCGAGGGCCTCTTGTCTAGCAGGTGGTTGGAGCCGCTGCAGCTTTTAGTCCGGAACAGTTTACTCAGGCGGATCTTTAACGAGCCCTTTTTGGACTTCCCCGGAACTTTGAGCGTCTTTTCCCCGCCCGCGGCCCACCCAGTGGGAGTCCGCGGCGCGCTGGCGCACCGCTCCGGCCGCCTCCTGGGAGTCGACGCCTGGCTCGGGTTCGGGCTTGTGGCCCACGGTGAGCTCTGGGCCGGCGTGTGCGACTGAGACGTGGCCGAAACCTGGGCGACAACCTCTGAATCCCCGGAGCTTACCTGCGAGAGCCGGCTGGCTAAATTCCCGTGGAGGCTGCACACCTGCGCGCCAAGGTGCGCTGCTGCCGCCGCCTCGGTCGCCGCCGGGGCCATCCCCTCCACCTGCCTCCTCAGCTCCGCCTGGAAGCTGCTGATGGAGAAAGCCCCGGACATTTTCTGAACTATCTCCCGTTTCCTGTTGAGTAAAAACTCGCGGCGTCCGTGCTCGTCATCCGGCTCACCCTCCGGGCACTCGTCCATGCCCAGGCCGGCAACATCCCCGCTCCCCAGTCCCTCCAGGACCAACAAAGCATCGCTGGTCTCTGTCGGGTCATCCCCGGGCTCCACTCCCCCTCCTGCCGGCCTGTGTGCACCCTGACACGAACACTGCGGGAGCTCCCCAGCTTTGAGCAGCATCTTGGGCACCGCACCGACCCCGAGCTCTCCGAACCGCCGGGCCAGCTCAAACACGGCTCCCTCTCTGTCCCTGGAGGCGCATCCCCACTTAGAGTCAATCACGGTGAGAGGGTTGGATCTCTCCGTCAACAAGGGCCACTCGGGCGGGGTAGTGATGAGTCGGTGCCGGCGGCATAGCTCCGCAGCTCCCTGCATCTCCGCGGTTACGACCGGCGGATGCGCTCCCCACGTCCGGTCCAGCAGGTCCTGCTGCTGCTGCTGAACGTCTCCGGGACTCAGGGTGTTGTTATTGACAGCCGGGCCGGAGCGGCCGGACCCCGGGCTCTGGTCCAAACCCAGAGCATCCCTCGGCTGATTCCGACGGTCTAATTCCAAAATCCCTTCCCCGTTCCGCATTATGTTGGAGAAGACCAGCAGCTGAGGCCGTAGGCCGGGGCTGGGGGCGAAGTCAAAGCCCTGGGCCTCCATGGGGCTCTGCGGCGGAGGAGGCGCGGACAGCGGGGCTCGGCTCTCCGTCACCCCGGAGTCAGGTGCAGCCGTGCCCTCGCCGCTCTGCTGGGCTTTGTTCAGGCGGCCGCCGGGATGCTCGAGGCCCGCCGTCAGATCTCGGCTGATATCCAAGCCCGCTTTGACGCCGCTGTGAGCCAGGACCTCCTTCCCCATCCCCAGCCCCGCCACCACCACTCCTCCTCCCGGCGGCAGATTCCCGTTTTCCGCGTCCAAGCGGTCGTCCTCGGCCGCGGAAACCAGGCGCATCAACACGAAATCGGGCGACATATCTTGCGCGTTGTTCATAATTTATTCCTCGGGGAATCGCCAAACGAGAAATTAGTAGGGCGATCTGCTCTTCACATAGCAAAACCGCGGAGATCTCTTTCCTATAATAAAGAAAGGGCCAAGCCGCCGCTGCCTCCCATAAGTAGGCTATGAGCGAAAATGCCAAAAAAAAATATCAGGCGATTGTTTCATCCCTCCTCCTCCTCAACGACAGCTCAGCATCCATCTGGTAAATATCGGGGAAAATGAGCGCAGTTCGCTCCCGGCAGCAGGCGGACCCCCTGGGTCAGACATGCGGTCTGATTTGAGTAAAGAATAAAAGCCAGTAGAGTCTCCTGGTCAGTGACCACAGTCTGCCTCTGTGTTCCCAGCCAGGCCCCACCCGCTCCTCCTCCGCTCAGCCCCATAATACCGCTTTATGAGCGCCGATGATGGGAACTATAAATTAAGACTGTGGCGTTTTTTTTTTTAGTTTTTTTTTTTTTTTAATATCACCGGGCTGTACCTGAATCAGCGCCACATCTGAACAGCTGATTTCGGTTTCCATTCTGGACAGTGATATAAAAAAAATAAAATAATAATAATGATAATTTAAAAAATACTGTATTCCTCTTTCTAGAAGATTCAGTCAGGGATCAACATCCTGTCGAGTTTCTGCGGTGAAAGTTTACATTTTTGTAGCTTTTATCTGCAATATTTTAATAATTCTGCCTCAATGCTCACATTTTTTAAGTGATGTTTGGAGTCTCATATTTATTTATTTATTTATTTATTTTTGGCAAATTAATATCAGTGGGAAGTTCATATCTATTCTATACTACAGCAATTTATATATTTCAAAGATACATCACAGAATATTTGGAGAAATATTTGTCTTCTCATTAGAACAATCAGTTGCACTGCAAATATTATAGAGCCCCCCCCCCCCCCCGATGACGTCATAGTGATGTCATCAGGGTTCGTCATGGATTGGGTTTAAGACGTTTCACGGTGTTATGAGTTTAGGATCGGGAGTTTGAAAGGTCAACTCTGTCACATGACTTATTTATGCTGCAGGAATGAGTCCTTAAACCCGGAAATGAGTTTGAAGTATTGCACTTCCGGTTCCGTGGTCTTAAAGTCAATGGGTTTTTTTTTAATGGGTTTTTGGATGGATGCCTGAAATAAGGTCTGTGGTCAACACAAGCTAAAGAGATTTGAATGTGTATGAGTCAGTAAACTCATCACTCTGGAATTTTGAAGCTTTTACATTTCTTAAGAAAAGGAACAAGTGTCAAAAATTAAAATGAGAAGAGTGTCTATTTAAATCTAGTTGTTCTTAAAGCTTGTTATCGGTGCACAAAAAATCCGATGAAATCATTCAGGTTCACCAAAAACTCCTTCAGCTCAGACTCCAGAGGGGCCTCCAGCAGAGACCGGTCCAGATCCTCCAGCAGAGACCGCTCCACCGTGGACAGACCCAGATCCTCCAGCAGAGACCGGTCCAGATCCTCCAGCAGAGACCGCTCCACCGTGGACAGACCCAGATCCTCCAGCAGAGACCGGTCCACTGTGGACAGACCCAGATCTTCTAGCAGAGACCGGTCCACCACGGACAGACCCAGATCCTCCAGCAGAGACCGGTCCAGATCCTCCAGCAGAGACCACTCCACCGTGGACAGACCCAGATCCTCCAGCAGAGACCGGTCCACTGTGAACAGACCCAGATTCTAGCAGAGACCGGCCCACCATGGACAGACCCAGATTCTCCAGCAGAGACCGGTCCACCGTGGACAGACCCAGATCCGGCTTCACCTGCAGCCTTTGACCTGCAGTCTGAAGCTCCGGTTGGAGGAGGAGCGCTCAGCTCCCGGCAGCAGCAGCGTCTCCTCCTCCTCCTCCTCCTCCTCCTCCTCCAGGATCAGAGCTTCTCCTCTCTGGGAGCCAACACCGACACCACACTGCTGGAGACCCAGGACGTATTGCTGGACCCGCTGGAGGGAAGGGAGGCACGGGAGAACCAGAACCAGGACTGAGCGGGGCAGACTGTCAGACCCTGCTGCAGTAGAATTAGAGGTTTTGTAAAGGGAGTCTGGTGCTTTGAAACACTACCACTTTAGTCCACAGGGACCGCCAGAATCAACACAAAATCAAAGTTCCTCACCGTAGCTTTAAACAAAGTTTGATATAATACTAATACAGATGAGGCTCATGGGAACGCCAATAGATTTGTAGGTATTTGGGCATAAACCAATGTATTGGAAAACTTGACATTTTTACCTGATCATGGTGCTCAGAGGAAAAGTTAAGAAGTCACCAAAGCGATGGAGCGGTTCGAGCAGGTCGTCGACTCGTCACAGGGTTGCAAATATTATGTTTTACTCACTCGTAAGAAACTTGGTCTTTCTCACCACAGCATGATGGAGAAAAACAAAGTAACTCGTAATTTCTTGGAGACAGGGTGTAATGGAGGGTCTAAGGAAAGACCCTATTGCATGATGGGAAGTGTAGATCAGTGTTTTTACAGGTACTAAAAGTCACAATATCTCGCCCACTGCTGCTTCAACTTTGACCATTTATTTATTTTTAAATCAAATCAAAATCCTCTCAAGTTCCCTGACTTTGTAAAGGAGAAATATTGTACTTTTTTTGGTGAGTTTTCATACATACTGTATATACAAAAAAACACAGGAGAAGAATCCAACCTTGGCTGCAGGATTCAACACTGACACACCCAAAAAAAACATGACTGCATATAAATGAGTTGTGAGGCTTTAAATGTTAAATAATAATATTTATAATCAGCTATTTCAAAATATCATTACCTCTATATCAGAGGCATTTATCAAAGGTCTGGAACATCACAATAATGTCTAATGATTTAGTCTCATATATATATTGTAGCCAACAGTTGTATTAACGTCTGTATGTAGGCAACAACTGACTGTCAATTCAATAATATCTCAACAATATGTATTGTCAGATTTCAAATTGAATTAAATAAATACTCTAATAATAAATAAATGTTCTCTCATTTCAAGTAAAATAAGGGCTGATTAAAAAAATACATGACATAACAGAAAGCTTTTGTAAAATGTGACTCTTAAAATAAAGTACTTCATTTTAGAAAAATTAATTTAACTGAATTGTCTTGCAGCTTTAAATTCAGGTCGTTCAGGTATGAAGTGGTCAATCAAAAGAGCCATAATATCCACATTATATATCCATCGAGTTTATGGTCTCAATCTC
The DNA here is from genome assembly GCF_023349555.1 of Cebidichthys violaceus. Taxonomy (NCBI): domain Eukaryota; kingdom Metazoa; phylum Chordata; class Actinopteri; order Perciformes; family Stichaeidae; genus Cebidichthys; species Cebidichthys violaceus. The sequence continues at coordinate 234,044 of NW_027176594.1, forward strand.
TAGTTCCATGTCTTCTTCAATACAGCATGATGTTCATTTAGTACATTATGCTCCATTTAGAGTCAAACAGACCATAAAGCAGGGTGTGCTTTAGGGGGCGGGGCTACACGGTGATTGACAGGTCTCTTACCAGAGACGTATATACGGCGTCTCTACGTCACTCCTCCTCAGTCCAGATGTGGTCACTTAGGTTCACTGGTTGCAAAGAGCCAAGATGGCGATGGCGAAATTGCCAAACTCGAGGCTTCAAAACATCAGACCACAAACCAGTGAGTGACGTCTTGATGACTACGCCCTAAATCCAACACACTCCTCCTTTAATCGATTGAAAACTTTTTCCGGGACCATCGAGAGTCGCGGAAGGTGAGCGTTACGTACAGCTGAACGAACTATTCCTTTAAGATTTCTTACAGGAAACTACAAAATATTTAGCATTTCGGGGTTTCTTGTTCTTTTGAGGTGACTGCAGGGCCTCGAGGAGCAGCAGCTGATCTTCATCCCACTCTGACGGCATGAAGCTCAGACAGACAGTGAGTCTGAACAACAACAACAACAACAACAACAACAGTGACCTGGAGTGTTGCATCAATGCCGTGTGGCCAGCAGATGGCGCTGCCGGCCACACGGCATTGATGGACGATGATGCTGCTGGTGGATACAGTTAATGATGGGAGAGTGGATGAAGGGCCATTAATCCTTACTGTACGTGTGTGTGTGTGTGTGTGTGTGTGTGTGTGTGTGTGTGTACAGCTATCTTTGTGAGGACCAATGACAGCTTCAGGACTCACTTGTTTGAGGGTTCAGGCTTGGTGTTATGGTTCAGGTTAGTGATGGTTAAAGTTCGGGAAAGGGGCTATGGAATGCATTATGTCAGTGAGTATCCTCACAAAGATAGAAGCACAAGGTTGTGTGTGTGTGTGTGTGTGTGTGTGTGTGTGTGTGTGTGTGTGTGTGTGT
>NW_027176594.1:237500-267500 GCF_023349555.1 Cebidichthys violaceus
GGGTTTAATGATCTCTTCGCATGAGTGTGAGCGCGCGCATGTCCGCGCGGCGCGCAGATGGAGCCGTGCGCTCCGAGCGTGAGCGCCGCAGACCGAGCGGCCGCGCTCCTCCTGGACACCTGCTGCTGCTGCATGTGAGGACGAAGAAAGTCCAAATCTCCGCCAACATGTGATGTTTATTTATTTTTTATCCTCAGGGGAACTACACAAGCGCCAAAAACAGAAGGTGTTGTAGGAGTGTGACCTCCCCCCTCCTCCCTCCCCCCTCCCCCCCCCCCCTCCTCCTCCTCATCTTCTTCTTCATCAGCTTAAATTCAGGATGGGTCCTGTTTGGCTTCTTCTTCTGCTCCCATCCCTCCTCAGAGCGCAGGTGACTCCCAGCTTCCCACCGGGACTCTCGGTGGACGCAGACAACAGCACCAACTCTTTGACAAACAGCACAGGAACCTCAAATGTCTCCCCCTCCCCCTCTAGTTCCTTCAGACCCACAGGGCCGTCTGGGTCTACAGCGACGCCTTCAGAAGCTCCCACGCAGGAGGAAGATGACTGGTCACCAGCAGAGACCTTCCTGTACACTAGAGACCCGTTGGCTCTGGAGGCCGCCCACTGCTCCCGGGCGTACAGCCCGCCGGGGCTGGCCGGATCGCTGCCCGGCAGCTTCAGTGTCCCCCTCCGGCCGGCTCTGGACGCGCTGGCCAATACGGCCAACTTCCTCAACATGATCTTCCAGGCCAGTGACCTGCGGGAGAGCACCGTGCAGGAGGACATGGAGTGGTATCACGCCCTGGTCCGCGCCCTCCTGGAGGCCGACCTGATCATCCGGCGGGCCCTGCTCACCTTCGACGCTGACCCGACGTCCCCGGTGCCGCAGCTGGTGCTCTGCGCCTCACGCAACCCGACGGCCAAGGTGCAAACCATCATCCTCCAGGACTTATCCAAGGCCTGGGAGAGCCTGCACCCGCCCGCCCCGGCGCCCGACGACAGCTGGTTCCGAAGCTTTAAATTCCCGGAGTCCAATCAGCCGACGGCGGCCCTGTCCAAGCGGGTGCTCCTCAACGACCTCAGCACCTTGGACACGCCCAAGTGGAGGCAAGGCGACAGCTACGTGACCAATCACAGCGGGGTGCGCTGGGGCAGCACCCCCTTCCTCGACTGTGAGGACGGACTCTTCGTTTCCGACTGGGTGCTCACCCTGTCCACGTCCTTCTACGGCCTCAAGCCTGACCTGACGCCAGAGTTCAGGTTAGGACACACACACACACACACACACATAAATGCAAGCTTTTACACGAGTCTCAATTTTGTCCGATTTTACATTTTGTATACCTTAGTCCTTTGTCAAATGGCCTTGTTAGTTTTTGTCATTTAGTCAATCTCACCCTGTTCTAAATGGAGCATAATGTACTAAATGAACATCATGCTGTATTGAAGAAGACTGTAAACTAGAGATTGAGACCATAAACTCATGTTTACAATGTTTACTGAGGGAATAAATCAAGAGAGAAGTAGAGTCATTTTAGACTAGACTTCTATACAACCAGAGGAGTCGCCCCCTGGTGGACACTAGAGAGAATGCAGCTTTAAGACATGAAGCATCGGCATCACTCGGCTCAACTGGAGGTTGAAATCAACACTATCTCACACTCTAATGAAGCAACATGCTGAACCACTGAAATATGTAAATCAGGGGTCAATTACTTAAGGCCTCTTATATGTTTACAATCTATTGTTACATTCTTCCCGTTTTATCAAACAGCAATCGTTTAGTAGCAGTTTTCTGCAAAACTGGCGCATTGAACTCTCCAGGACTTGACACCAAAATGTCTCCCTCTAACACACAGAAGCGCAGGAAGTTTCAAGAGAGACGGACAATTAATATGATTTCTGTGAAAGCGAATGCTTCCCGTCTCATCTGCAAGCAGGACGCTGCTGAGTCTCTGACAGCATCGATCCTCAACATGCAGAGCAGCATGCTGTGTGCGAGGCAGAGGACAGAAAGACGTCCGGTCGGTCAGCTTCAGACTCTCTTGAGGCTTAAATTGTCCACTGTCGACCAACAACTGTCCATTATGGCTGGAATGAGACATTATGGACCATCTCATGCTGTTGATTATCGATGGAACTTGTGTCCCTGTTCTAGTTCTGCGTCAGCTCCTGTGACCGTCTGATGATATTCAGAATACCTCTTTATTTCTTTACCCTGTGTGTGTGTGTGTGTGTGTGTGTGTGTGTGTGTGTGTGTGTGTGTTTCTGTGTCAGAGGTGTGATCCGTGTGGACGTCAACATTCAAGACATCGACTTGGACCAGTGTGCAACAGGAGACGGCTGGTATGCTGATACTCACCAGTGCAACCGCACCACCATGGAGGTAAACTGAACATCCTGCCGCTTTGTGTTCTTTGAGCTGAACAAGAAGAGAAACAATTTTGTATTTCGTCTTTTAAAACCACCAAACTGCCCCAATTACATATGAACCAATGATCGGTAACAAAAAGTCACAAGTAGCTGGTTTATTTCCTCTGCAAAGGAGGTGATGTTCTCGTTTGTCTGTTGAAAACAATTTAACAGATTTCAATGAAATTTGATGCAAGAAACAAGTGGTTGTTTTTTTTTGGGGGGGGGGGGGGCAGATGTAAGAACTCCTGCAAGAATTTGGTGGCGTTTCACCAAACAGGTTGGTTTGAGAATTTGTGCCGGCCATTATTCAGCGTGAAGCCCCCCTCCTCTAACCTTTAAGCTGCCTCCCAAAAGGGCAAACTGCCCCACAAACAGCATGCCAAGTGTTCCCTCACCTGTGAAGCGACGAAGCCAGTGGACTTTCACAAAGACAAAATGGGTGGTTTGAAATACAAACGGGTTAACGTTGTGCGTGAGGATGCTCGGCGTTGCCGTCATTAATCAGACAAAAGCCCACGGAGATTCAGATTTGATTGTGGAAATTGTGAGATCATTTTAGTTCAAGGCATGCTTCCACTTGTTGCTTATTGTGTCTCTTTGTCTCTGTGCTCTATTGCGGGTCTATGTAGTCTGTGAGCGAGTTGGGATGACGTGTGATACCGCCGGTTGTACCCTGGACAGTGGACACATACTGTCCCCTACCTTAGATTAATGAGCCGCCACGATGAGCCCTTTTTATGAAACGCTAAATCGCTTTCAGTCTATCAGCCTCATCTGTTAATGATTCACAGGAAACAATAGCAATCCATGTGCGGCCCGTGGTGGGGATTTTCACTTTAAAAAGGTCGAGAACTCCAAAGATCAAAAGGTTTGCGTCTTCTTTAGATATTCCTCAATTTAAAAGCAGCAGTTTGGTGCCAGAACGGGACATTTCGGATACCTTTTCTGGTGTTGATCAAAACAACCAACCGGAGCTCTTTTTTTTTTGTTCAGCGTCACAGCACAACGTGGTGCCGGTCTCACCTGAACCCCGAGTCTGACCGGTCACTCACACTGGGCGGTGGCAGCAGAGGTCCTGTGGTGCGTTCGCTGGCAGCTCTGCGCTGGTTTCAGATCCGTCAGATTAACGTTTAACACATAAACACAGACAGAAACTAAACCAAAACGCTTCGGGGATTATGTAGTAATTGTGGCGACATTTCTGACGAGGTTCACTTTCTTTACAAAACAAACAATCGATCGTTAAACGGAAATGAATAACCAGCGGATGAATCCATAATGAAAAGAGGAAATGGTTCTACTTTTAATGCTTTAAGGACATTTTCCTGGTTATACTTGCATACTTTTACTCAACATCTGCAATGCAGGACTTTTACTCGTGACAGAATATTGTTAAAGTGTGGTATTAGTGCTTTAACTTAAGTAAAGTTTCTGAATATGCTACTCAAACTATTTCCCCTTCATTTAAATACTAACTAAACTGTAGTCAAGCTGTTTAAACTGTCTAACTCGTGTTTGTGACTTTTAGTTACAAACACGCTCTTAACTGTTTGTGACCTCTGAAAATGGTTTAAACTCTTTCTGTCTGTGCTCGTTTTAGTTTTTTTGGCCTTTTATCCTTTGCTCACACTTTCACTCTTCCACCTCCACCACCACCACCACCACCTCCTCCACCCGTCTTTTAGCTTTCCCTTTTCCCTGCCGGCCAGTCTGTGCAGACCCAATCCTCCGCCTCTCATCTCAGCCGTCTATTTAAAGATGGATGCGCTGGGTGGCGGTCTGCGGGATGATCTGATGGATTATGGCGATAATCCAGCCCGCTGACATACTTCCCCTTTATGCGCCGCACTCACAGAGGGTCTGAAACACAAGAGAAGAACAGTCCATAAAAAAAAATTTAAAAAATCCACATGGCACCCTTTGTCCCGTCCCGTCCTAACTGGTTTAGAACAAACTTGTACCTGGTTTAAAATGAGCCGAAAGACGCTCCATTCGAGCTGATATGTTTATCGCTAGGTATGCTAACTCTGTTAAAGGAGCTGTCTTCAACGGCCTGAACACGAATATAGCAGCAAACAACTATTATCTATGTTCGGATATAGAGGAGTGATGTCTACCCGAGCAGAGAATGCGAGCGTAGCACCCACCCGCTGTAGTTCCCCCTCAGGTAAACACCGTAAACTCCGTCACCGCTCTCCCCGTAGATTGCACTGTTAGCGCTGTTAGCGCTGTTAGCTGCGAGACGGCCGGCCATGTTGAGAGCCGTTGAGAGGCAATCGAAATGCTCCCAACCACGGATCATCTTGCACCTTTAAGTTCATTGTCTTCGTGTGACAATTTGGTCAATAATTTTAACTTGATTGATTGACTGGTTGACCCTCTTAGACAAACACCTGCTGAGCTCCACTCCTCAGTAAAAATGTAACGAATTAGCTTCATACTTTAAATATACTATGTCCAGTTCTCCATGAATTAACCACTCTAGAGTGCCTTTAGTGGTTCTCAGCTTTCCACGGCATGTCCTCCCTCATCTCCTCTCATCTCTCCTCAAAAAAATCCAGAGTGAAAATGCCAAAAATTCAGAAATAATTTTGCATTAAATTGTTTTTGCTCGGCTGATGTGGAAAAGTTGTGATTTAAACGTTCACTGGGGAGACAAAAAATGGCGTGAAACAAACATGAAACAAACATAAACGGCATATTTACGTCACGTTCTTCTACATTTCATTCCATCATCTTAGGTTTCACCAGGCGGCAACCTCCGGTCTTAAACCTTGCATTCTCTCTAGTGTCCACCAGGGGGCGACTCCTCTGGTTGTATAGAAGTCTAGTCTAAAATGACTCTACTTCTCTCTTGATTTATTCCCTCAGTAAACATTGTAAACATGACTTTATGGTCTCAATCTCTAGTTTACAGTCTTCTTCAATACAGCATGATGTTCATTTAGTACATTATGCTCCATTTAGAGTCAAACAGACCATAAAGCAGGGGATGATTTAGGGCGGGGCTTACTGTGATTGACAGGTCGCTGCCGCTACCAGAGACGTATACGGCGTCTCTACGTCACTCCTCCACAGTCTAAATATGGTAATATGGTTCATTGGTGGCTAAAAAAAAGGACTGATGCATCTGAATCTGAATCTGAAGCTATTTCAAGTGTTTTTTAAACATGCATACCACTGCCTCGTTCAAGGTTCCACTACATTGATGTTAATAACAACGGGCCGCCGTGACGCGGTGGCCGCCGTGGGTTTGAATTAAACACAGCAGATGACTGAATCCACTGACGTACTACGACTGGCTGATGAATTGAGACGCGACCATGAAGAGAATTAAGTTGACCGCTTTGTATAATCCATATCACATTAATGTTCAGCCCGTGCCATTAAGTCTTTGAGTATCTGATAAAGGGGTTGTGGGTTTGTATATACATATGCAAGGCCAGCGCGTGCGTGTGCGTGTGTGTGTGTGTGTGTGTGTGTGTGCTTGGAAACAGGATTTCTCTAGAAAAGGATAATGCTCTCAGTGGAGGCATTATGTATCCATTTAGCTTTTAACTTAGATTAACACACAGAGCATCCAAGTGTGTGTGTGTGTGTGTGTGTGTGTGTGTGTGTGTGTCTGTCTGTCCTGACTAAACTGAAGCTAGCATCAGAGCAAAATATAGTGAGAGAGAGTAAATTGACCTCTTTTTATTTAGCTTCACAGCAGCATCAGCTGCTTCAACAACTACTCCAGATAAAAAATAGAAAATATACATAAAGTCAACAATGTCTGCGCTTTATTTAGTAAACAATAAAAATTACATCAAACCCCTGCATACTTTTTAGTTTCAGTTTAACTCTTATGTTACTCTTCCGTTATTGAAGGTCCCATCATGTCTGAATGCACAAACCTAAACTTTAACCGTACTTAACGTTCAGATAGTGGACATATTATTAGCATGGATTAACATAATGCTGTCAATACAATACAAATGGAATTTAACAGCAGCCCTTCATGGAATAACTAACAAATAATACAATGCAATTGCTGCTTAGGGTCACCACACTATAGTTCTGTTTTGCAGCTCCGTCATTTTCCAAAAAGTTCCTGGAGAGTTTCATGGACAGAACTTTGTCGTTTTGTGCTAATTATAGTGACATAGTTAAATCTAATGTAATCTAATTAATTACTAGTGTGACCGAGAGAGTTTTCATGCTAAGCATGGAAAAAGGGAACAAGGACAATTTTACAAATATGATAATTCCTTTATTAATTAAAACCACATTATTTGCAGAAGAATATTGAGTAAATAATATTAAAATGATTAGTATTAGTAAATGATGGACCTCTCTGACATGAGCCCTACACAATGTTGAGCTTTGCATCTTAACGGAAGTAGTATTTGCTGAAGGGTCGTTTACTGGACTGTTTCGTGTTGTTTCTGGTATTTTGTTGGCTCTCTGGTGTAAAAACGCAACAAAAGCTCATCCTTCTTGTCTTGTTTCAGGTCACAGTTACGGTCGAGTCTGTTCTGTAACTGTGCCGCTAACTAATAAAAGAAGCGCTTAATTAGAAAGCACCGTTTGTTCTTATTGTTGTTATTATTTAAAGGAAAAAGGACAGACAATCTAAAACAAAAAGACAATAATGAGATTAATTAATGTCTCCGTTTCCCGCAGTGCGTACCAAGTCCAGGTCAGGGCTTTCAACTGGGTCAGTACTGCTGCCGCTGCAAAGAGGGTTACTACAACCCAGAGATAGCGCCTCGAGATCCAGGTGAGTCAACAGCTAACCTCTGCTGCCCAACAGGGCAAATCACCTGTTTACTGTCCATCTAAACCCAACCAAGAGTCACAAGAAGATGGTATTCCTGTCCCGCCTTTACTAAACACAGGGTTTGATTTATGCCCTTTGTTTTCCTATATCTATATCTTACTCTTTTATAACAGACAGGAGAAGACCATGACGGAAAGTTAAACTAATTTAACATTAATCTAACTCACCTAGTAGCTCAGGTTTGCAGATTTGCTACCGTTTTATTTAGCATGACCCAACTTTTTAGTATCTTTTAGTTTGTTAGTTGCTTTTTAAGTCCCTCTCACGCTCCCTCCACCACATGCTCAGCAAAAAAAAAAAAAAGAAGCTATAAAAGCTCACAGTGCAGACGAACACAGTTAGCTGGAGTTAAAGGTCCAGTTTGTAGGATTTAGTGACATCTAGTGTTGAGGTTGCAGATTGCATCCAACTGAATACTCCTCCGCTCAGCTCGAAAGAGAAAAACTACGGTGGCCTTGAAATCAAAAACAGTGAAAGTCTCTCTCTAGAGCCTGGGTTTGGTTTGTCCGCTCTGGGCTACTGTAGAAACAAAGAGGAAGAGGACCTGCTACCGATGCAGATATGAGGGACTCATTCTAAGCTCGCGACAACACAGCGCTTCTTAGTTTAAGGTGAATATATACTAATGAAAACATAGTTGTATTATACTTTGATTCATGAGAAAATATGATTATAAGCTGCTGAAATGGTGATAAAGTTGCAAATGAATTATGTATTATGTATATATATATATATATATATATCGTCATGTCACTGTCTTTATAGATCCTACAGGCTGTAGATTGTGTATGTAGACGTATGCGACACATACACGGTACATATCCACCCATTCAATACGTATTTATTTTATTTTCAAACTAATTACACTGTATACAACTGAATCACACATATATGTGATTTGCGTTGATGGTCATTGGTGCTTTTCGTATACATACAGCTATTTTTTTTCACATACTCGTGTCCTCTCTAGTCTTTATTTGTCCAGCTTTGCCGTCGTGTCTATTTCTGTGCAAGTGCATAGAGATCAATGCAAAAGACGAGTTCCAGTGTGCAGTGTACCGTTTTTGGAAGTCACATGTCTATGAGGTCTTCTCGTGGGTTTGCGTAGGTGTCGATGCAGACGGTGGCCCTGTGAACAGCAGCGACGGCGGCGGTGCGTGTTACCCGAACATGCCCATCTGCCTCCCGTGCTGGCCGGGCTGTGAGAGCTGCCAGGACGGCACCCCCTGCTGGGTGCAGGAGGCCTGGCTCCTCAGGGGCGGCGTGCTGGCCGTCCAGGGCGTCTTCATGCTCCTCATCTTCGTCAGCATGCTGGTGGCCTACAGGCATCGTCGCAACCGGGTGAGTCAGGTCTTTTGGCTCAACGGGGCCACCGTACGGATTGGGGTTGGATGGAGGAGAGCTGTTCCAGGCGCTGAGCCATGAAACGTTACGTCAAGATCAAAAACCTGTCTTTCTATAGCATGCTCTATATTAGTTGCTTTTGAATCAATCTTTCAAACTGAATCTTTTTTTTTTTTCAATCGCAGACAAAATGGTTGATTTCATCATTGGATGCAGAAAGAAACTGAAACCTTTGCAAAGCTAGCCTTTGCTACGTTAGCATTAGAGGGTTACTTTCATTTATGTGTTCCGCCTCAACCTGAATCCACTGCTGTTCATAACCAAGAGTCACTCTCATAAAATACACTGGTCAGGTCCTTTAACTGTATATTATCGCATAAAAATACACTGTTTAAGTCCTTTAACTGTATATTATAACATGCAAATACACGGTTTAAGTCCTTTATCTGTATATTATAGCGTGAACAAGCGCCAAGTCGTCTTTTTTACTTTCTACCGGGTCTTTTTGTCGTCCCTCAGAGGATCCGGGCGTCCGGCCTCCTGCTGCTGGAGACCATCTTGTTCGGCTCTCTGCTCCTCTACTTCCCGGTGAGTGTCTGACCGAGCTGAGAGTGTCGGAGATTAGAGCTCTTTACAGATCACCGCACAGCACAGCGCCACGGATTATATCATAATGGACCATTTGTGGGAGGGTGAAAGAGGGTGAGGGCGCGCGAGTGTGTATAAGTGGGAACGGGTTGGGCGGGGAGGTAGGTCGACAGTCTTCATAAATCAATCTTTAGATTCATTTTTTTTACCAATTAATGAGCTGTTAAAGTAAATCAGCCGTGACTTTTTCTCCACCTGACCGTCGATATGACTGCTGAGCCGGTGCTCTACTGCAGGTTATTGATCATTGATTTTGTTTAAGATGTGATGCGTGAACACGTTAATGGGCTGTTCTCATGGCAGCTCGGGATGATTTCAAAAGGTCGTAAAAATGATGGTGTTTTTATTTCAATCAAGTGACATCTCCTCAAAGAGTAATGTCAATTCTTCTTTCAAGCACAGCGGTGGTTCAGTGAAATGGCTTTTGTCGTTGGTTTAGAATGAATTAAAGGAGTTAAAGGTACAGTGTGCACGTTATAATTCACCTTCGCCCCGATCCTCATGTTCACGGAGCAGAGCCTGAACGCATCATAATGTAACGGAACGGAACCTTCGTTCGTTAGCCGTTAGCGGTGCGGCTAACGTTACTAGCTCTCCCCCTGTTGATTTAAACACTGATTGGTTGTTTACAGTTTAACATTATCAGAGATCAGAGACTAGAAACACATAACTTATGTTCTGATCTTATATTTTACTGAATATTTGCGGGTTAGGGTTATATTTGCGAATATTGCGTCAGTAAAACTTTATTTCACACTGTGACGGTTAGCGTTAAGCTATCCGTTTACTGTGCGTTTGTTGAGAAATTCAAAGGTAAATTGCAGCCCACACACCTGACTGTAGTTCTGAACGTCTCAGATGAAAAGTCAGAGTTCACTCTCTCATCTCGGCGAGGGGTCACTGTGGTCGGGCGGCCATTTCATCTACAAACAGATCACCTGCTGAAGGGCTTGTTTTGGTGTGCACCTGGAGAACCAGCACAGTGATAAGAAGTGATGGAAGGCTTCTAGAGGCTGATCGCATTGATCAAAGATTAGAAGTACATGCTGGACAAATTTGACGTACTTTGAGAAATTGGAGAAAATGGAGAACATAATCAACAGATGAAAAGAATCATTAGTTAATTAGTTAAAAATGAGCTCCACCTCAACCAACTACATCAGTTAGACACTGCTTATACATATATATATATATATATATACATACTTATATATGTATGTATTAGTTCTGTAGGTATTAAGTCATAAACCAAAGTGTTGGACAAATTCAAATTGTGACCTGATGGTGGCGCTAGCTGGAAAGTCAGAGTATTACAATTCATCGTGAGGGGAACATGAGTTTGTGACAATGCATCCAAAAGTTGTGGAGACATTAAAAGAACAAACTCATGGAAAAAGAAGCAAAAGAAAAAGTTAGAGGGTCACTTCTCACTCAGTCATTTCGGATTCATAGAAACTTCACGAGGTCATCGAAGAGCACCAGGACTTTTGATTTGACTGGTGTTTTTTCGGGCTCCGCCCACCCACCATAGCTTTAGATTGATATCTATATATATATATATATATATATATATATATATATATATATATATATATATATATATATAATCGAGACCCCAATCTGCCTCTGAGTGCATGCAGGCCACATCTGCTGATTAAAGCTGCGTCCGTCGGGATGTTTACCGCACATCGTCTCTGATTCCATATGTATTCACTCTGAGCGGTTTGATCCGCCCGGAGAGCTTCCAACACAACAATGTAAATTTGCATTCACATTTGAGGCTTTCGGCTGATGCTTTTATCCGGAGTGACGGAGACGGACTGTCACCAGCAGCATGAGCTTTAATTCCGGGATTACAGTCATTCGCTCCGCTGGTAGATACTAGGCAGAGAACCTGTTTTTGAATGGGACTGGACATATTTACAATGCAAAATAAAAACAGATTTAATTCTGACATTATGCTTTTTGTCTATTGATGCTGATGAGACGTGTATGAAGTGTTTATCTGGTCATATACAGTAAGGCAGATGAATAAAGCAGTAACACTACTAATGGAAGTAGAGGTTATAGTAATAACAGCACCAGCAGTTGCAATAGTAGTAGCTGAACTATTACTACTACTACTACTAGCAATACTTAACTTGTGGAGGATGAGGTATTCAGGTCCTAACGGTACTAATACCACACTGTAAAAAAAAATACTTAGTATATGTCAGTATAATGTCCTGAAAAGCAGGATTTTACTGTTTTAGTTGGTTGAGTTTGATCGATTAAGTAGAAAGTGACATGAAAAGAAAAGACAAGTAAAGTACAAGTACCTCAACTACAGTACTTACTTAAATCCACCACTGGTACTTGTACCACTAGAAATAGTAGCAATAGTAGGAGCAGCTGTACTGCTAACAGTTACAGTAGCTCTAGTATTAATTATGCAAATTATGATTATTTTCATAATCAGTTCATTTGTAGATTATTTTCGTGATGTATACATTTTTTTGTTTGGTCTACAGAATGTCAGACAATATTAGTATTAGGAATAGTAGTAGTTGTTGTAGTAGTACTAATATTAAGGGTACCTATTAAGCATTTAATAATTGCAGCAGCAGCAGCTGAGGTTGTAAAAGTTGTGGTTATAGTACTAGTTTTATGAATAGCAAAATCTATAGTAATAGTATTAGCAGCGGTAGTAGAAGTAGTGGTTGTAATAGTAAGTTTAGTTTAAGTTTAGGTTTAGTTTAAGTCATTTTAACATTACTTTTAAGCAGCAGTGATAGCAGTAGAACTACGAGTTGATCGTACTGTACTTTGACTTACAGGAAGTGTCTGTCTCTGCAGGTGTTCATCATGTACTTCAAGCCGAGTACCTTCAGGTGTATTCTGCTCCGCTGGGTCCGAATGCTCGGCTTCTCCATCGTCTACGGGACAGTCACTCTGAAAATGTACAGGTCGGTTTGGTTTCCTTTATTTTACAGCAACATCCCGTTAGAGCTCAAGACAACGATGATTCCTCCAACGTTCAGTTGATTGAAAACGTTCACCTGCTGTTACAAACACTGAGTGTTCGCAAGCGATCGCATCATTCTCCTGACACAGATAATAATAAGTTCAATGCTCAGTTCAATACACTGGTTTTTCTGTTTAATGTTAGTGAACTTTACATTAATATTGCTGCGTAACTGACATTACCGAGTCTGTTCACTGGCTTTAAGCCTCTCCTCTTCTTGTCCCAGAGGAAGATTTAGCAGTGCAATAAACGTTTGTTTTTGGAAATGGAGAGTTTAATGTGCCATTTTCCTGTAAATGTCAGCAAATGTAAAATAGCCTCACTTTAAACTCCCTAAACCTGCAAAGTTAGTTTTCCCGTATGCTCACAGGCATCTACATTTTCTACATTTTGTCTTCAGCGGTGAAACATTGATTGATTTTTTTTTTTTGCCTCGCAGGGTCCTGAAGGTGTTCCTCTCACGCACGGCCCAGAGAGTGCCCTACATGTCCAGCCTGCACTTGCTGAGGATTCTGGGAGTGATGCTGATGACGGTCAGCTGGTTCCTGTGCGCGTGGACGGTCGGCGTCCTGCAGAACCGCGACAGGAACATCCCGGTGTTCATCACAACCACCACGTCGGACGGCCAGGGGTTCAACCTGTGTTACCTGGACCGCTGGGACTACATGATGGCTGTGGGTGAGTGGCAGCAGAAGTGAAGACGAGCCTGGACACTTGAGAAAGAGACACTTTAGATCATCTGAGTTGATGGGCCATGCCCAATCACGTAATGTTAACGAAAGTGAAAAATAATGATCCACCCTTAAGCATTTTAGCAATATCGGAACGCTAGAACCGTACTAAACTCTAACAAATAAAAAAAAAAACCTCTGTTCTACCTCAGCCGAGCTTCTGTTCCTGTGCTGGGGCAGCTCCCTGTGGACCGCCGTCAGGCCGGTTCCCTCAGCCTTCCACGAGCCTCGCTACATGGGCATCGCCATCCACAACGAGCTGCTTCTCTCCTCCTTGTTTCATCTGTTCAGGTAAAACCGTGAGCATGTCCCTGAAGAAGGTACAGGACAGATAACACCCCCAAGATGCCCAAGCAACATACCCTCAGCAATATATTTGCAAAAACTGATGTGACATGATTTTGTGTTTTTTTTTTCTGTATTACCTCAGGTTCACGTTTTCCTCTCTCCATCCTGATTGGATGTTGCTGCTCTCCTTCACGCACACCCATGTGACCATCACTGTGACACTCGCCCTGCTCTTCATTCCTAAGGTACTCGTAGCATCTTGGGTTGCAATAAGGAGACAAAGTAGACAAAAGGTCATCAATCAAGCATTAAGTCATCTCGATCTCTGGAGATATTCTTGCCTTAATCTGGGTTTATTTAAATTAGCCATGCCATCTAGCTAAATACTACCAACATTCTCTTAAGTTAGCAGTCAACTTAAACAATTTAGCATGTGATATATTGTGTTTGAGCCTGTTGTCATGCATATCGTTAGCATGATAACAAACTAATGTTTCATATGTTAGCTTAACATGCTAATTTTTAGCGGTGGACAAAGTAGTCAGATCTTTTACTTAAGTAAAAGTAGTAATACCAAAGTGTAGAAATACTATTTTACAAAAGTACAAAAGTATTAGCATCAAAATGTACTTAAAGTACAAATACACTCTGCAAAATGTTTTTCAATTTCAGAATAATGTATATTATTGAGTTATAACAATCAGAAACGGTTTATGGCCAAGCATGTTTGCACATACAATCATTTGACTCGGCCTTGGTGCATACAAAAAAACTAGTTGATGTGTAAATTATTGTCCTCTGGGGGTTCTGGGTCTTGTTGATGAGCCCAACTGCGGTTGGGAAGAAACAGTTTTTGTGTCCTGAGGTCTTGGTGCTGATGGACCGCAGCCTCCTGCCAGAGCAAAGTGACCTCAAACAGTTTGTAGCCAGGGTGGGAGGGGTCGGCCACAATCTCCCCTGCCCGCCTCAGGGTCCTGGAGGCTTACAGGTCCTGGAGGAAAGGCAGACAGCAGCCAATCACAATCTCTGCAGAGTAAATGATACGCTGCACGTCTGCCCTCGTCCTTGGCAGTGGCTGCAGCGTACCAGATAATTATGGAGGATGTGAGGATGGACTCAATGATGGCAGTGTAGAAGTGCACCATCATTGTCTTGAGGCAGGTGGAACTTCTTCAACTGCCTCAGGAAGTACATCCTCTGCTGTGCCTTCTTGATGAGCGAGCTGATGTTCAGCTCCCACTTGAGTTCGGGGGCTATGATGTAGCCGAGGAATCTGAAGGATTCAAAAGTGTTCAACTGGGAAATCACAGAGGGGGATAGGGGCAGGTGGGGCTGCATTGTTCAGGAAATCCACAGTCATGTTGGCCTGTAAACATGCATGCTATGAAAAGTCGAGGACCATTAAAGTATGGAATTTCTTTTACAAGATTCTGTGATAATGCATCCAATAATTTGACTGTGAACTCAAGTGTATTTGAATGTGTATGACTACAAACAATGTTGTTTTCTGATGCCAAAAGTTAACATATGAATTTTTACTCCTGTGTGTCCTCCACAGTTTCTTTATGTGTCTAAACCGGGGAGAGCGGAGATTGCAGCAGAGGTGTATGAAGATGAAGTGGACCTGCGGCGCTCCGGCTCGTACCTCAACAGCAGTTTTCACTCTGCTTGGAGTGAACACAGTGGAGTGGACCCGGATGACTTTCGGGTAAACTCTCTTGTCGCCTCCGAACGATGTTATCACTTCGCATTGGGACATAATTTACAAAATGTGGAAGAAATTCCTAAGATCACATTTAAATAAGGAAAATAAATGTCCCTTAATTTCAGTCATGATCAGATGTAGACTCACTTAAACAGATCTTAAATGTATTATAATTCAAATAATAAATTAACAGTTAATACAGTATAACCTTTCTCCACCCTTTATCCTTATCCTAAACGGTGTTCTTCTTACATGATAACGTGTCTATTACCTCTCCTCTCACTTGTTGCTCTCCATATCTTTTCCTCTCCTCAACCATTTCCTCAATCCCTTCATCAATTTCCTCCCTTCTTCATATGCACCAGGATGAACTGAGGAAGTTATATGCCCAGTTAGAAGTCCACAAGACCAAGAAGATGACCGCAAACAACCCCCATCTGTCAAAGAAGCGAAGTTCTCGATGTGCTTTGGGGAGATCCATTATTAGACGCATTGCGGAGATCCCAGAAAGCATGAGCCGGCAGTGCAGCCGTGAGGACAAAGATGGATCCTTCCACAGTAGGATCAGCGTGAATCAATCTGAGTCTTTCAGGAGGACCCCAGATAATGTCAGTATCACTTACAAAAGTTCCATGAAATCACCATCACCATCCATGCGCAAGTCCCAAAGTGATCATCACTATGTCAGGGAAAGAGACCCTTCCATGCGTGACTCCATGTTAAAGGCCAACGCTATGAAGAGATCTTCCCGGCAATCTGTGACAGATTCCTTGGATATCCCACCAGGAGTTTGCAAGTCAGCCAGTGCCCAAAATCTGTCAATAGATACCAATCTCCTGCATCCTGATCACACCAGGCTTCATAAGTCCTGGAGTCTAACTTCAACTACCACCCATTCTATGGAGAACATACCGAAGGTTAACAGATCCAGCACAGTGCTGACAAGGTCCCGGCAGAGCATTTCCATTAGTGACCAGACCAGGAGTGCTCTCCAGTCAGAGTCATTTGACAAGGCTGAGGTCTGTCCTTGGGAGGTAGATCAAGAACAATCAGGGGACAAGAACCAGAAACATGTCACCTACGCAAACTCTGAGGAGGGGTTGGGCAATGGGCCAGCATCTCCAGAAGTGCTCGTCTGTCCCTGGGACCATTTTCCACCTGTAGAAAAGAACCCTTCAGAGGATAGGGGAATAGGTGGAACTGACTCCCCCAAACCACAGGCCTGTGTGTCTGCAAGTGCACCAGGCACTCCAAGACCAAAGGTCACAAAAGATCAACGCGTCTTCTCCTTCCGCAACACCAGCAGTAAGTGGCTCGCTGTGAAAACAGTTATAGGATCCTTTGATGCCGGAAGCAGGTCCAGTAAGGAGGGGGGTTTGAATAAAGAGGATTCTGTTTCACAAAAAAGTCAGGAAAGTGCATCCATAACGCCATCTAGTCGACGTCCCAGCAAGGAAAAGAGGTCATTGCAGAAAAGAAGTATGACAACAGTAGAAAAACCATGTCTCGTGAAACAGAATGCCATCAGACTTTCTTCTGGAGATTCTTCTGACAGAAGCCCAAGAAAGCTTGCGATCATAAAATCTGCGGTCTACCCTTGGGACGTGGATGATATGCAAAAAGATGGCACTTATGAAAATGTGTTTTTATCAAGACAGAACAGCAAACGTAGTAGTATTAGTTCTTGGGAAACTGCTAGCAGCTGTAGAACTCCTTCAACTCACAGAAGAGGAAGCAATCGAATTACACCGGTCCCCAATACTACCTACACAGATGTGTGTCCATGGGATGGAGCTGGTACTGCCAAGGAAGGAGAGGGACTTATGAAGCAACAGAGCATTAAAGCAGACGTCTGCCCTTGGGACTCACAGGTATCTCAACAATCTAATGTATGTCCATGGGAATCTCAAGAGCAAGGGAATGTGAGCAGGCGAGGAAGTGGTCGTATTGAGGCGTGTCCTTGGGAATCACAGGATATTCCAGTTATTTATTATACTAACACTTCTAAAGATTCACAAGGACAACAGTCTTTGAAACATAGATCAGCAGATTTATGTCCCCAACCTTCAGTAAAGGAAGATAACGAATATGCTAATGTTTGTCCATGGGATGTTCAGGACAAGGCTGAAGTTGTATATGAAAACCTAAATCCTTTGGAGACCAAAGGAACGCTGGCTGTGCCTCTTCAACAAGAAATTACGAAATCTGGGGTCTGTCCAGGTGCGTCAAAAGAAATTTTAGGCAATGAGCAGCAGCACCATGCAAAATCCCCTGCTCTGCATTTGAGTAGGCAAATGCCCAAGGCAGCAGAAAGTTGTCCGTGGGATTTCCCCGATCCCCCTAAATTCATGGGAGACATTTGTCCATGGGATGAGGGGAACACCGAGCCACCAGATACAGGCTCAACGACACAAATGACTATCAAGGTAGATATTTGTCCCCGGGAGACTGGACATCAAGACAAACCAGCAGACTCACAAAAAGGTATCTCACCTTTGAGAGCTGCTTCTGTACAGACTGATGGGAAAGACAGCACAAGAGTAAACATATGTCCCTGGGAAACTGACCCCCCTGATAACACTGCAGCTACCAGGATGGTTTCACAAGGACCAGAAAGGCTAGCAGATGTTTGTCCATGGGATAGTGGCGAAACAGAATCAGGAAATCCACAGACTCCCAAAACATCTGAGATTAATTTAAGGCAAGACACGGCTCGCGCAGGGGCAGTCAAAACAGAAGTATCAAAAGCATCAGAGAACATACAAAGACTAGGAAATTCCAGGGAAGATGTTTGTCCATGGGATACAGAAGAGCCAAAAGTTCTCAAAAAGCAGGAAAGCACTCTTGGAGATGTTTGTCCGTGGGAGACAGAAGAACCAAAAGTTCTCCAAAAGCAGGAAAGTGTTCGGGGAGATGTTTGTCCGTGGGAGACAGAAGAACCAAAGGTTCTCCAAAAGCAGGAAAGTGCTCGAGGAGATGTTTGTCCGTGGGAGACAGACGAACCAAAGGTTCTCCAAAAACAGGAAAGTGTTCGGGGAGATGTTTGTCCGTGGGAGACAGAAGAACCAAAGGTTCTCCAAAAGCAAGATAGCGCACGGGGAGATGTTTGTCCATGGGAGACAGAAGAACCAAAGGTTCTCCAAAAGCAAGATAGCGCACGGGGAGATGTTTGTCCGTGGGAGACAGAGCAGCCAGGAGTTGACAAAAAGCAAGACGGCACTGGAGGAGACGTTTGTCCATGGGAGTCTGGGGATCAACAAACCTCAACCGAAAGCAAAGTTGATATTCCCAAAAGCGACCAAAATGAAGTCACAGAGAACCAGGGGCCACTCAGTGATGAAGAGAGCCCAGCAGACGTCAGCACAGAGCAGGTCGATGAGTCAAAAGAAAACTTAGCCCTGGGCCGCCGGGATGCTTTGTGTCCCTGGGAGATGGAACGGAGCCAATCAGGTTCATTCACAGACAATACCTCGGACGTCTTTACATGGGAGCCAGAGAATATTCCTGAGGAAGACGAGGAGGACGATGCAGAATGTGCTGCCGAAGCTCTTGTATTTCCATCTGACTTGTGATCTAAATCTAGCCAGCATTTGTTTTAACATCTTACCCCTTCACCTGTTGATGGTCAAGGGGGAACTTTGCAGGGTCAGCTCACAAACAGCTCCCTTGCAGCTGGCAGAGCTGAAAGCCCTTTCTGTCAGAACAAGTAACTGAGCTAATCAAGGACAGAATTTAGGGCTTTGTTATTTCAGGTTGGACTTTTGGGCCATGCCGCTATCCGACGGAGAAGAAGCCTTTGGTAAAGACTTGATGAGCTGGACACAATGAGTTGTGCAAACTTGAGTGACAATACGTTGTCTTTCACCTGAAGTACACATGCGTTATGTCCCTCATTAATAAACCAGCAGTGAACTACAGACAGACAATTCTTGGCTGATGGAAGGGCATCTAAGGCTTTTAGATGAAGTCCCTTTTCTTCCTGCTTCTACCCCCCCATTTTAAAATTGAAATGTTTTTTTGTGTCTTTGTATGTTTTTAGGTGACAATACTCATATATGCCATGAACGTACAGTATGTTGGACCCATGGCTGAGGTGAATGTCACAAAAGCTGAACTAAACAACTCCACATTGCTCATTGAACTCTAAGCTTAACCAGCATTCGCCCGATAAATTCAGTCTAATTTGTTTTTCAAAGTAACAGAACGTGTTTAGTTTGAAGCACTGGATGTCAAATTGCATTTCTGTGTTGTATTAATAATTGATAAAACTATGCATACTTGTTTGCTTAAGTGACTGATTTAATGACTGAATGCCAATGATTATTACTATGCTCTGGTTTTTGATTCAGTCACAATAATGTAAAAATAACATTCCATTACTTAAAGAAACAAAGCCAAATAAATTCATAAATCACCATAAACTTCAAGACATCCACCCTTAAAACCCCCTTATAATAGAGTGAAAACTGCATATCTGTTTTATGATCGAAGCATTTACAAAGTAATGTCAGTACAATTGCAATGGACACCAGTTTCACCAAGATGGGCCCATGAGATAAACATTAAAAACTGTGAAAAATGTGCATATGCATATGCTCCTTAAATGTTGAAAATCAAATTGTACAGGACATTTGTGTTGCAGCTAAACAAACCTGTGTTAAACTCTGAAATTAACTAAATATTGCAAATAATGTGAGTTATGCAGATGAAGCCTCATTTCCAATAACAAACGGAGCTGCCCTTTAGTAGAAGACTAATTGCTAATTAACGTTTTGGTCAACTACAAAAGTTTTTGTCAGGATTTCTTTATGCAGGTGTTGATATTAGTTATTATAGTCATTGCTGGGAAAAAAGTAACATCTTTGACACCAAAGTAATATCCACAAATATTGTTATTCTTGTTCTATACGAGATTCTTCTGCATGACTTCATTGATAACCGGTAATACCGTTTGAAGTTAAATTGATTCATGGTTTAGTCAAAGATATCTTATGACTATTAGATATATATATTATTGACGTCAAGAGTGGCCCTACATTACACTACAACACAACTTTTAAAAGCAGTATTATAATACAAACGTACAATATTAACAGTGTTCTCTGTGGATGTGATTAAGTTACATGTCTATGCCAGCAATTTGTGAAATCAGGTGTCGAGTTTTCCAGCACTTCTGCTACTAAAGTGTCATCCTGTCCCAGACGACTGCAGCGATTCTTTTTTTTCCATTCAGTGATGTCATCGTTTAAACACGGCGCCAGGTTGTTGTTTTTTTTGTTGTCAATGGGAGTGACCTAGTTTTTGAGCACTGTTGCATGTTAGTGTGTCTTTTGAATGGAGCGTGCTGTAATTTGATGTCAAGTCAAAAAAAAAAAAAAAAAAAGGAAAAAAAAGAAAATAATTTGTTGTAACACGTCCCTTGATTTGCAGAGATAAAGAGGCCATGTTCTGTTTTCAATTGTGTATGCAACATCTTCTGTGAAAGATTGTTCCGATAAAGAAAAACATGAATTGGCTGGTATGAGGAGACGCAGATGGGACACTTTATTTTTGTATTTCCTGAGGTCAACATGCAGTATATTCATCACAGAAATAAACCGTTCAAGTTCTGGAGATCTGTACACTTTATTCTTAAAACAATATGAAAATGTATTTCTGTTATTGTTGTACGCTGCGGGGAGAGCAGCAGCAGCAGCAGCGTTATTGGCTGCAGGACTCATCCTAAAACTCACCTGCTGCTTCCATGGTTTCAACAGCATTTCTCAAACCGATGAGAGCCTCCAAAGGAAGCCCGCTTTCCTGCCAAAGTGGACAAACTAGCCACAGCCAGAATTTAAATAGAGATTTGGCGCATGACTGCTCATAATGTCCCAGTGTGGTTTGATGTTGAGAGCGGCGCCACCCGGTGGCCTATTTATTCCACTGAACCGCCTCTGGTTTGGGAACTTCATAGTTGAGGGCCTCAAACTCTTGTCCTGGCTTCAGCTCTGGACCTGGAATCATGACAGTCTGGAGGAGGAAAGAGGCAGAGCAGAGTCATTCGTAAGCAGAGTCACATTTTTAGTCAAATCTATTGAAATCAACAAATAAATATCTCTAAGCGACCATCTATTCAATGCTACTTTTAATGCCGTTTCTTCTTCTTCTTCTGAGGGAAATCAAGCTTCAGGACGAAGATGGGAAAACCAGTTTGCAATGTTCAAAAAACATCGTACCTTCCCTGTATTTTCCTAACATTAGGAGGTGTTTGCCATCTACCTTCAGTTGTTTTCAAATGAAATAGTTAGAACAAAGTTAACTTTTTTACCAGTTACAGACCCCAAACACAGGAGCAGCTGTGTTATTCGTGCCGATTCTAATTCTACAGCTGGTGGACGTGTCCTTTCATTTGTCCGTTGGCCTGACAGACTGTGATGGACAGGTGTCAGAGCCTCAAACAACCACAGAGAATTAGTAAAACTTCAGAGGTTTGCTGCAGCTGATTTTGAAGATATCTGTAGCATTATGCTTTGGGGGAAAAAAGGGAATGAAAAATGTAAAATATAGAATTTAAAATCTTTGATACCGTCAGTTCTGTTGAAGACAATGAAAGATTATCCGTATGTAGTTTTATATAGATACATATACACACCATTTGAGGCTTTAAATGGTGTGTTACCACTACAAACGATGAATTACATCATATCTAATTTCCATCGTAAAGTAGCCATGAGAAGGGAGACGGTTCCAGAATCTGTTGCAGAGCACTGATGGCGGAGTAGGAAACACCTCCCGGGCAACATTACTGCTCCATCTGTCTGCTGTAGTCCAGCCACAGCCGGGGCTGACTCACAGATTTAAGGTGATTATGCTCTGCGTTTTGCAGCGATGCGTATAATGCAAAGTCAACTTCTATTCCTGGTCTTGTGTCGTGAAGACTGACGCAGACGCTGAACTCGACTCGGGTAACCGGACTCTAACGGGGCTTTGTTCATTTCACTGAGGGAAGTCGTACCGCATCAGACAGACCCTCAGGGAACAGATCACCGGATCATTTAAGATCCCAGCAACAGGGATTCAAATCTATCTATCTATCTATCTATCTATCTATCTATCTATCTATCTATCTATATCTATCTATCTATCTATCTATCTATCTATCTATCTTATCTATCCATCTATCTATACATATATTGTGCCGTTTAGTCTACATTGTTGATAAAAAAGGGATTGGGCCAAAAAACAAGACAAAAAAAAACTCATGAATCCGAACGTGAGCAGCTTTTGAACTATAACCAAACAGCTGCTATTTTGCTTTTAAAGGATGTTTAAAAGCATTATGAAGCAAAGGAAGAGAAAATGAATAACTGTAAACATAAGAAAACGATACTGAAAAGCTTGAAACACCTTGATCATGTGGTCGTTACAGCGACGTATGGACTGGCTAGTTAATAAAGCTTTTTAAATGTCCTTTTTTGAACTCTGCCTCCTTCTTCTTCTTCTTCTACTAAAAGATAAATGTAGTCAGCCGGTGCAGAGCGGAGGGTCACCTTAATAATTGGGTCTTTGGCCGGAGCCCAGGACGGCACTATTTTCCCGTGTAACCTCCATCGGCCGTAGGGGTTGACGAGGTGTCGCTCTACGACCAGGTACTCCAAGACGTCCTTCGGCTGGTCCTCGCCGCCCAGCATCAGCCTCCCGAAGCGGTCGTAGATGGCCAGAATCTGAGGGACGACGGCAAGTAAAAGAGCTCAATCCTGATTCTAACAGTGTCTCTAAAGAACGATGATGCTCTGCACACACACACACACATGGATCAGACTCGTATCGTGACTTGAGTTGAGTCGACTACAGCGCATCACCACACGGGTCGTACCTGTTTGGAGTGCATGCGGACCGTCACCTGGCCGTACAGGTTTCCTTTGGTGACCATGTCAGGGCAGCGGGCGTGGACCACTTTGGGCGGCTCCAGGGACTCTACGAACCTCCAGCTGATCGTCTTGTAGCGGTTCCCCCTGGTCATCTCCTGAACACGGGACGGAGGAGCGACGGGAGGAGTCAAAATTAAAATGGGGGGATTTGATGAAACCGAATTAGTGACAAACGTCAGAAGAACATGAAGAAGAACCACTCACAGGATAACACCGCTCTGTCACCAGGGAGTGAAGTTTCTCCTTGTTGAACCTGAAAAAAAAAACACACAAAAAACCGCAGTTAATCTTCACATCTAAACGCAAAGACAGCGTTCAGCCACATGACATTTATGTAGATTAGCTTATTTATTTTGCACAATTCAAACAATAAAATAGAAAAACATAAGAGCAGGAAGAGGCAAAAAGCCAGCTGAGCTTTTTTTGAAGCCTCCACCTATATAATATTAATATGTCACAATGTTACAGAGAACAATGAATATGTATAAGATATGACTACGTAAAATATTACTGACAAGATGTTTTTTTTCTGTTGGACAGTCGATCCTCTAGTTAAAGGACAAACCGCTCTACCAGCTGAGCCACAGCAGTTCATATCAAGCTCATTTCTAACCTAAAGTTCACATATGAAAAAATAAAACAGTTCATATTAATTATAACAGATGTGTGTGTGTGTGTGTGTGTGTGTGTGTGTGTGTGTACAGGGCTGAGGATGAGGGACCTAATTATTTTATATTTTTGGAAAATGTGCCGTTTTGTTTCTAACAAAGAAGAAAAAAACAAACTTGAAGGAGAAATGTACCGAATGAATTTAATAGTTTAAAGATAATTCATATATTTAAAAGGGAAAATTCACCACCTTGTTGACTCTGAGGAAAATTTGTGTTTTTGGGCGGTAGAAAATGAATTGAACTGTTTATTTGTAAAGCTCTGTCCTAAATGGAGGAAATAAAGTGCGAGACAGTTTGATCCCAGTAAACCGGCAACACGACCGTCTGAACAATAAAAGGACGAACCAGCTAATTAACTGTCTATGCAAGTAAAACAAAGCTATGTTTTTAACGAGGCTGAGTGACCAGAGACAGGAGGTCGTGTTCTTACTGCGTCAGGGCGTCGTGGGCCTCCATGAATATCTCCTGAGCTCGCTCCGCAAAACTCCTCGTTGTGAACTGAGAGTCGTGCTCTTTGATTTTACGAATCCTGTAAGAAACAATAAAGAACTTAATTCCACTTTCTCACGTTCTCTGCAGAGTGTATGTGAGTAAGATAGTGTTCGGATGTGATTCAAGTGAAACAAAAGCTGAAACAAGGTGATAAGAAAAGAGGAGTTAAGAGAATCTCACGCCAGCTGTGAGCCGGCGCTCTGTCGTATCTGTTCGGTCCGTTGCTTCAGGCCTTCTTTAGACAGAGTGGACAGACGAGCGTCGCCCTCCGGGGGGATGTAAGGGTCGAAGATTCCCGCTGGTGAAGACATCAAACAGGATTCCATTATTTTCAATGAAACCATGTTTCATTCATCAAAAGAAGACAAAGTTCTTCTCCTTGTCTCGACACAAGCAGCGGATATATTTTTTCATTTCAAGCAGCAACGTCATTACCGGTGCAGGCGATGTTGATGGGCCTCTCAAAGTACTGCTGTCTGAAGACCAGGCCCGCCGCCCGGGCCTTGGCCTCCGGGTTCTCCTCGTTCTTTCCCTTCAGCCCGACCGCCGGCGGGACGAAGTACCGCTTCTTAGTGCGGACCGGCAGGTACAGCGGGACGGGATGCCGCACGTCCAGAGACCCCTCGGCATTCTGGGAGAATGGGTTTGAAGATGAAACGTTACTCATCCCAAAAGGGGAAATATTGTTGTGCAGCAGTTGCAACACAAAGTGAGAACATCTGCTGAACGAACACACACACACACACACACACACACACACACACACACACACACACATATATATGCAGGTGCAAAAACTAAATGTAAACAATGTCAGAAATGTAAAACCCGCACATTTCTGTAACTGGAAGCGTGGATTAAAAAAGTACAATATTTACTTTTTAACGTTACTCCACTACATCTAAAAGTACAAAGAAGCATAACGTGGAAGTACTGAATTAGTACTGAGGCACAGTACTTGAGTAAATGTACTTAGTTACATTACACCACTGCAAATAGCTAATGTTGTAAGAAGTAAAAAATGTGACCGTTACGTTAAGATTGATGGTAAATGACAGTCGGTCAGAAGTCTGTCTGTCTGTCTGTCTGTCTGTCTGTCTAAATATTGTTCCATGTCTGTCTGATGTCCAGTCAGCTAGCATTAGCTAAGCTAAATCCCTCAGGACTCTCTTCAAACTTACACCTTCATAACAAGCAAAGACAAACGAGCTGCATCCACAACATACTGACTGTCTTTACTTAATACAGTAAAGTGTCATTAAATGTCTCGGTACCTTGAAACTGCTCCATGTTGCTCTGTGAAGAGCGACCAGTGTCCTCCTCATGGGTGTCGCCATCTTGCCCGCAAAGGAGCACTTCCGATTTCCGCTTTCAAAATAAAACTTTAATTTTAGGAGCGTGTTTTTTTGTGTTGGTCATTAAACACTGAGAATAGAAACACACTCCTTTGATTCGTGGCTCTACCCATTGACACATCCGACTATTTACATATAAACATATTTAATATCACTGGATTATAATTGTTGATGTGTAAATCACTGGAATGTTGCCGCCAGTGAAAGTGGAGCTAATTTTAATTGCTTTGTATACTGCTGGGTAGCTTCTTTAATAAGACCTCATAATTTTTCAGTTGAATTGTATTTTGTATCATTAATCTAAATCTGTAAAGTAACTGATGTTATTAATTGAAAGCAATGTAGAAAGTACATCAAGGATGTAGCCTTGAGTAAATATACTTCTGAACACTTTTAGGGACACTTTGTTGCTAATGCTGAGACCTTGAGTATATATATATATATATATATATATATATATATATATATATATATATATATATATATATATATATATATATATACCATATATATATATATATATATATATATATATATATATACAAACAATACTGGCCAGGAGACTTATTCTTATTCAGATAATATTTTTGTATTTTACTGCTATTCTGAATGCAGGAGTATTACTTGTAATTGCGTATTTTATACAATGTGTATTGCTACTTTCACTAAATATTTTTTTTTCTATTTGAATAACTTAATAACACGTAATTAAAATCATAGAAATGTAATTTAATTTAATTTAATTCAATTTAATTTAATTCTAACTAACTAACTAAGTACTAGACATCCTGATCCCCACTCCGTACCAGTTGGTGGCGGTAATGCACCAATTCATTGTTTGCCAACCGCCAATAAACCTCAAAAGAGAAGAAGAAGAAGAAGTCTACGGGGAGAGAAGTGCTGAGAGGGTTCCAGTTGATGTCGCTGCTCCTGGGCCGCAGGGTTCCGCTGTCATTCGTAAAACAGACTCACTACCTGCTGTCCACCATCATCACTGTCGAGGCCCGTTTTTGCTTTAATAAAACTCAGAGCGGTAACTGGAGTTATAACACACAACAACCGTCTTCGTTATTAGCGCAACTGGCCCAAAAAAGACAGGAACCATGCCCGAAAGGAGGCCCTTCGTTCGGTTACCAACTGACGTTTACCCCGTCAACTACGGCTTGTGTCTGAAGCCCGACCTCATCGACTTCACCTTCGAAGGCAAGCTGGAGGCTCTCGTGGAGGTAACGGTCACGTTGAAACCTGAGCGTTTGTAGCGTCATACTTGGATGGATTATTTGTCTAGTCTGTGCATGGCGGAGGGATCTTGTTATGTAATCTGACCACAGCTAACGTTACCAGTAGCTAGCTAATTTAAACCACTAGCTCATCAAGTAGCAACCTAGCTGACCTGTGTTGGCGTTAACGTTAACGGTTAGCTGACGGTTGGTAATCTAGCCAACCGTTTCACGACGGGGGGTCTCGCACTGGTTGAAGGAAAATAAATTTGTATGGATATGTCTGTGACTAGCCAGAAGCTATTTGCTAGCTAGCTAGCACAACAGTAGCAACCTAGCTGACCTGTGTTGGCGCGTTTAGCTAACGTTAATGGTTAGCTAGCTATTGGTAACTTAGTCAACCGTTTCACCAAGCTGGCTGATGGAGACCAACGAATGGAAAACATAATTACAATGTATGGCTATGTCTGTGACTAGCCAAAAAGCTAATTGAAGCTAGCCAGCTAGCTAGCACAACAGTCCCGTAGACAGCAGCAGACTTGCACTCTCATGTTAGCTTTAGCCATTAGTACCGTGGACATTAGCTTGCTAACAGGCGCTTAACGTTAATGTGTTTCAAGAGCTTTTGTTTGTTGTATGCCAGCAACTTTAACCCCTTTAGTACAACCAATGCATTGCTATAAATCACGATCAATTAATCAGTTTTAAGGTCACTGAGGTTGTCAACTAGCCAACTAGCTGCTAAGCTATAAGCTCACTAATGTTTATGCTAAATCATGGCAACATGTTGCCTCACTTACAGTGGTAGAAGAAGTATTCAGATACTTTACTGAAGTAAAAGTACTATTTTAATGCCGCACTATGAGAATATTTCACTTAAACTTGCGTAACCAAAAATACACAAGTATTAGTAAATTAGGAAAGTGAAAGTATTCATTTAGCAGTAAAACGTCCCCAGTCAGTGTTATACTATTACATATATATGATGTTTTTTAATTCATATTACTGCTGCAGTAATGTGTGTTACAGTTTTACGTCTAGATGTTTGAGGTTGTTGCTGATTTAAACTCTTTCATATCCTGTTGGGTAGTTTAATATGCAGTAATGCATCATTCTACAATAACATGTTTGTAATGTCAAGTATTGGTCAACCTTTCATGATCTCAAAAAACAGCCTTGTGCATTTATAATCTGATGTAAAAATAGATTATTTAGCATAATAAGTGGGGGGATTTTGTCAGCACACAAAGGAACACTTCATCTTTCAGTTTAACATTTAAAATCAACATATCTGGAGACACATGTTGTTGTTTTTAAATAAAAAAAAATGCTTTTACTGAACTGGAAGGATATGAAACATTGTAATCTGAAAAGTAACTAAACCTGTCAGATAATTCTAATGGAGTAAAAAGTCATATCTTTTTCTCTGAGATGTGTTAAGAGTAGAAGTTAAAGGTTGCTCCAAATTGAAAATACTCAGGTAAAGTACAAGTACTCCAAATTAGTACTTAAGTACAGCACTCTAGTAAACGCACTAAGCTGTCCCGACGGTGGAAAAACGACATGTCGGTGAATTTCTGCGCGATGGAGAGTCTTCAGAGCAGCTCTAGTTAACGTTAACCTGTACTCTTTAAACAGTCGGTCTGCGAAATGTGAGGAATGCTCGCTGCGTTCTCTAATGCCGGTTAGCTTTCAGTTGACTTAAGGTGATAGGCTGGTGAATCAGTTTGGTTCCCTGAGGCTTATCTCAACAGTCGCTGTAGCTACTATGTAACTAACGCATAAAACTAACGCTGCAGCTTATTGCCAACGTAATTTCTGAGGTGAATTTTTGTGCCTCTAGTGTGTAAGTACACCTGTCAGCTGTGTCGTGGTAAACACTCACTCAACACGCATATTGCGTTCTGAATGTGCATCGCTGCTATTAGGCTTTTTATTTGTGTATACGACACCCTTCACTACTGGGATATAAACTGCTTCTCTATCAAGAGCAGATCATGTTATGAGTAGTAAATTTAACAATGATAAGATAACACTAACTCCAAGGAGCATGAGTCAGACAGTAACGTGTTGCATGACCCGCAGTCGAAAACTCATAGAAATCAAGTTTACAAAAGTCACAAAACAAAGACAAGTCGGCTGGATCCTCACATCTGACATGTTTCCTCAAAGAAGCACTTTTACGATTACTTATCAAAGAGGTTGATGATTATCTTTCTGTCAATCAATTTATTGTTGCAGCACTAAGCCATTGAAAGTTGGCACTGTATGTTTTTGAGAAGTTTGTCTTCTTTTGTTTGGTGTCTTCTTGGCACCAGGACAGAAAGGACACCTAGCACAAGGAATGCAGATGGGACATCATGTGCTTATTACTCTTTAGCATGCGCTCTCTATTAAAGCGGGACATATTGAGACGGATTTCCACCAGCCCCACTGATGGAACATCCAGTCAAGATTTGAATGTATTCAAACATCACGTCATGGAGGAAATGCAAATCCTTATTTCAGCAGCTCTTAGAGTTGAGTCCTCCCTGAGCGTTTACTTCACTCCTGTGCTAAGAGGTGAACATTCTTCACCGGTTCTGGTTTAGTAACACCCTTTTTTTTTTTCTTTCCCTGTGGTTTGTACAAAGCCTGGGTGAAACACAATGGGCCGGAAGAAAACCAAAAGCAACGTGGCGCTTTGCCATTTTGCCTGGCGTGTTTCGTAATCACGGCCTCTCTGCTGCTGCTGTCGCCTTCGCAAGCATATCAAACGGCAGCGCCGTCCAGCCGGCAGCGGCGCAACCCGTGACTGTCGCTATTTAACAACCCCTTTCTGAAAACCGCGTGGCTTCAAAGTGTGTTTCGCCCTCAATAAATTGTTCAGTCACATCCACGGTTCTCCACATCGCGAGGCTGTCTTCCTGTCTTCCTGTCTTTTGTTTTCATCACTTCATTTCTTTTCTCACACCCCAACTGGTTCTTTATCTGTGCCCAGTTTGCCGTTCAACCTCCTGTGTTTTACATTCATTCCCGTCTCAGCTATCCGACGTTCCGTCTGCACGTACCGTCACAGATGCTTTAAATGCTCCGGTGGTGGTTTTTATTGGAGCTTTACGCTTCATTCAAGCTTCACCTTTCTCAGACATGTTGGGGATTTGAAGTTATGGCACTGCGGAGATTACGGAGGATAAATTATGCTGTTTTATATCAATATTTACAGGTTACACAAGCCACAAATCAGATTGTGATGAACTGTGCTGACATCGACATCATCACGGCGTCCTTCGTACCGCAGGGAGGAGAAGGTGAGGGTCAGACTCCGCTTTTTACGCTCTTTTGTTCTTTATTGAAATGTAGTTTGTAGGTATTTTACACCTGATTTTTAACTTCCTGAACTCATGCTCATGGTCTCGTGTCTTTTTCTTCCT
>NW_027176594.1:272500-505000 GCF_023349555.1 Cebidichthys violaceus
GTGTGTGTGTGTGTGTGTGTGTGTGTGTGTGTGTGTGTGTGTGTGTGTGTGTGTGTGTGTGTGTGTGTGTGTGTGAACAGGAATGGTGGACCCATCTGTGGCTCAATGAGGGATTTGCGTCCTGGATCGAGTATCTGTGCGTGGACCACTGCTTCCCGGAGTACGACATCTGGACCCAGTTTGTCTCGGCCGACTACACCCGCGCTCTGGACCTGGACGCGCTGGACAGCAGCCACCCCATAGAGGTGAGCCGGGGGGGCGGAGGGATGCGCTCGATACGCCGGCTCCGCTGGGACGCGTTGTCTCATCTTTACGGTCTCTACCGTAGTTTTGTCGGCGAGATCGATGTATTGAGTGTAAACGGCTGAGAGGACGACTGTATAGCTACGCCGTCACCAAGAAGTTCCTTTTAGAAGTAATTGTTAGTCCCGGTTCTACCTCTCAAGGACCTAAAAGGTTTCTTCAGTTTGTTTGTGTTTCCATAGCGATCTAATTACCTGTGAAGATTTAGCACATTAGTCGGCTGTCGTTTGATAAAGCAGCACGACTCGTCTAAAACATCTGCACCTGTTATTACTATGCAGAGGAGGAGAGTGAAAGTGAGAGTGTCTCTCTCCACAGTGAGTCATCTGTTGATCACTTCACCGTTAGAACGTAACATCAGAAAGTCATTAACAGCTCTCTATCTCTCTCTCTATCTCTATCTATCTATCTCTCTATCGCTCTCTCTGTCTCTCTTTCTCTCTATCTCTCTCTCTATCTCGCTCTCTCTCTATTTATTTCTCTCTCTATCTCTATTTATCTGTCTCTCTCTATCTATCGATCTATCTCTCTCTGTCTGTCTCTCTCTGTCTCTATCTCTCTTTCTCTCTGTGTCTCTCTCGGTCTCTCTGTCTCTCTCTCTTTGTCTCTCTCTCTCTCTCTCTCTCTCTCGGTCTCTCTGTCTCTGTCTCTCTCTCTGTGTGTGTCTCTCTCTCTCTACCTCTCTCTGTCTCTCTGTGTCTCTCTCTCTCGGTCTCTCGGTCTCTCTGTCTCTCTCTCTTTGTCTCTCTCTCTCTCTCTCTCTCTCTGTGTGTGTCTCTCTCTCTCTTGGTCTCTCTCTGTCTCTCTCTCTCTCTCTCGCTCTTATATCTACAGTATGTCTCTTTTCTCAGTTTACTCGATGAAAAGCAGTCTCTATATCTTCTGAACAGCAGCGCTACAGTCTGCCTCTGTAACGTGTGATGTGTTCGGTGCTGCAGGTGAACGTGGGTCATCCGTCAGAGGTGGATGAGATCTTTGACGCCATCTCCTACAGCAAAGGAGCGTCCGTGATCCGCATGCTGCACAACTACACAGGAGACGAGGTTGGTTTGTCGAAGGCGTGCGGCGCTGTCTCCGCGTCTCCACGCTGTTCCTCGAGGTTCACCTCTCACTCTTCCTTTTGTAGGACTTTAGGAAAGGAATGAACGCCTATCTTTTGAAGTTCCAACATAAAAATGCTTCAACAGGTAAGAGCAGGCGAGCGCACGTTTCCCCTCCGAGACGTTAAACCGGGTTTTCCTAACCCCTTCTGTCCCCGGTCTGTCTTCCACAGAGGACCTATGGGACTGTCTGGAACAGGCCAGTGGAAAACCCATCGCTGCCGTGATGAGCTCGTGGACCAAGCAGATGGGCTTCCCCATCATAGAAGTGGAAGAGGAGCAGGTGAGCTTCACTGGAAACACGAGCAGACAAGTCAATGTCTGACATTTTGTTTGTTTTGTTGATCATCCATCAACTTCTCTCTTCTCTCCTTCTTACTTCACAATGAAAAGTGACAAAGTGTTTGTCTGGTGGCTGGTTCTGATTTATAAGCCTGTTTGTTGATTCACACACACACACACACACACACACACACACACACACACACACACACACACACACACACACACACACTCTAACCGTGGTGTTCATTTTTAGCAAGGTGACGACCGCATCCTCAAGATCTCTCAGAAGAAGTTCTGTGCCAGTGGACCACACAATGGTGAGTCTTTATGTATTATATTCTATTATATGTTGAACTATATTTATTATACATTATAATATACTAAACGCATCCTGTATTACACTATGTTACACTGTTACTGCGTTTCACCTGATACTATGTCTGATATCCCATACATTATTATTTTATTACATTATGTACTTTATTATATTTCTATTATAGTTAACGTAATCATATTATATTTTTAGTCTGTTGTGCGCTGTCACTTCCTTTTTAATTTTGTGTTTGAATTGCTCTCTCGTGTAGTTTCTATTTTTTAGTTCTGCTGTTCTTGTGAGTCTTATTTACATTCTACATCCTCTAGTTATCTGTATTTATTTCTGTCTGAATGCGATCGGGTTCATCTCATCTCATCTCATTGCTCGTTGTCCATCAGGTGAGGATTGCCCCAGCTGGATGGTCCCCGTTAGTATTTGTACCAGCGAGGACCCCAAATGCACGAAGCTCAAGGTTCTGCTGGACAGACCCGAGACGACCATCACCGTGAGCGGCGTCGCTCCCGACCAGTGGGTCAAGGTGAGGTCCGGTCGACTTGATGTACCGACGACTGAGGATTTATGGTGATCTGGTAGTGAAATAGTTTAATGTGGATCAGTCCCATCTGGTCGTTATCATGCTCATGGATCAGATTGATGCGTCTCTCTAGTTGTAGTTCATGTGGAATATTCATGTGATCACTCGTTTCTTTAAATGATACATCTTTGCGTTGTCTGCGGCATTAAACCATATATCTGTCTAAAAGGTTATGAACATACAAACGTGTAAAACTTTAAGCTGAGACGGTCACCGTGTTTGTTAAAGTTAAACTTTGAACCAAACGGGATGCGGCTTCTTTGAGCTGAATTAATGAGTCACGAGAGAAGATTCCTCCATCTGATATCATGGAAAGTTGAAGCAAAGGTCACAGACTGGGAGGAAGTGGGCGTCGGACTCGCCCACGGGTGTAATTACTGCCGTGGATTCTGGGTAAAAGTGTCACGAGCAGCTCCTTTCTGTTTCGACCGATCTGTTTCACGAAGCAGGATTTGTGGTCATCGAAGTAACCTCTGGGTTAATTAACTCTGGGTTAACTCTGGGCTAGCTCTGGGTTAGCTATGGGTTAACTCTGGGCTAACTCTGGGTTAGCTATGGGTTAACTCTGGGCTAACTCTGGGTTAGATATGGGTTAGATATGGGTTAATTCTGGGTTAGCTCTGGGTTAACTTTGGGTTAACTCTGCGTTAGCTCTGGGTTAACTCTGCACTCCAACCGTGTGAAACAGACTTGTTAGCAAATATAAAATAAATATGTTCGGATCATCTGTTAATGATCGGCTCGTTCAGCTGAACCATGAGCCTCATGAGCTACAGATCTCTCCTAATGTTCAGTTAAATGTCCGAATTATTTGGGGAAGTTGTTCCACCACGACGAGCCGTTCTCTGACTAAAGCCTGGGGCTCATTGTGACGATGCTGGTTGGCTCCCTTACAGCCATGCTGGATCGGAGCGCTCGGTCTGACCCAGTTGTGTCCCTGCTGTTCACAGATCAACCCCGGCACCGTGGGCTTCTATCGCATCCAGTACAGCACGTCCATGCTGGAGAGTCTGCTGCCGGGGGTCAGAGACCTCAGCCTGCAGCCTGTGGACCGACTCGGCCTGCAGAACGACCTCTTCTCCCTGGTGACGCTCGCACACACACACACACACACACACACACACACACACACACACACACACACACGGCTGTACTGCCGTGCTACAAAACAGTAACAATGATTTCCCTTTTTCTTCTTGATGAAACTCCACTTCCCCTCCAGTGTTAACAAATACAGAATAGACGAGGGGAGGAGACCGACAAAGGCAACGTGAGGGATGGTGGCCGAGGAAGACACATTTTTGGATGTTTTTAGAAAAAGATGTATACATATTTGTTTCATTGCTGTGAAAATATGTCATTCAAACAACTGTAGATATTACATTTTCTCACCAAAAACACAATTTTACAAGAATACCTTTGAAGTTTTTGGGGAAACTGTGAAATACTGGGCGTGAAAGAAGAAGCTCTTCATGTCAGAAATATAAATCATAGCAAACTGTTTCACAGCACTAAGAGTTCTTTATTGTTTGACTTTTATTTGACTTTAATTGTTCTGTTAGCTGTGATTTAAGTTTGAATGATAAAGCCTGCGACTGGTCTCTGGGGAAAAAAAGAGCTTTTAACAGATATTTACATAAATAATATGTATATATAAAATATCTGAAGGGCAACATTACTCCTTAGAAAAGGAAAACAAATTGTATAAAACGCAAAAATTGTTTTCTAAAAGACCAGAAAAAAAGTCAAACTTTCCATTTCTGTTGAGTGAGTTTGGCCACGAATGAAATTCGACTCTGTTGTGATGCAACAGATGAAGCTTGACTCTTAGCTCATCCTCCTCTTCCTCCCTTCTGTTGTGAGTCAGTTATTTAACCTCTGATGAAGAGAACAGGGTGGGATGCTTTAAGGCGATTTTAATCAGACGTGACGAATTGCAGCAATGTTCAGAGGATCCATCAAAGGCATCTCGTCATCAGTGAGTTTCAGAGGTTCTGATGATTTTAAACAGAACAGCCGGATCATTAAAGGTTGATCGTTTCTGTCCTCGCATGGATGTAAAACTGTGTTGGTGAAGAGTTTAATACCGCGCTCCGTCTCACGTTGCTCCACGTTTAGCTTCATTAGCTTCTAAAATGAGAGGAAACTTACAAACCGTCATCCTCCCGACGGCGCGATGCTTTCATTCTGCGGGACTTCATTTACTCTAGAGAACCAGAAAAGCTTCTCCTGAACTTTGTCGTCGTGGCTTCAGTCTCGTGCAGGCATGATCAGCACGGTGGAGGTGCTGAAGCTGATGGAGGCGTTCGTCAACGAGCCCAACTACACGGTGTGGAGCGACCTCAGCTGCAACCTGGGGGTGTTGTCCTCGCTGCTGTCCCACACCGACTTCCACGAGGAGATCCAGGAGTTCATCCGGGACCTCTTCACCCCCATCGGCCTGGAGCTCGGCTGGGACTGCAAACCGGGGGAAGGTGAGGAGCAGCAGCGGACGTCTCATTTATTTTATGTTTTTATACACGATACCACTGTAAACGGTGTGTTTTTTCCCGTGTGGTGATGTATAATTTTGCCCAGACCTCCTGAGTGGCTCCAGGCTGACCCTGTCCTCTTGGAGGTCTCGGTGTGAGACAAAGACGGTAACTTGAGCGTGATGGGTTTTTTCCCCGTCCCGCAGGCCACCTGGACGCCCTGTTGAGAAGTCTGGTTCTGGGGAAGCTGGGGAAGGCGGGACACAAGCCCACGCTGGAGGAGGCCCGGCGGAGATTCAGGGACCACGTGGAGGGCAAGCAGGTCCTGCCAGCGGACCTCCGGAGCCCGGTGAGCCGACTAGAAACACTGAGCTTCTCAAACCACCCGTTAAATGGGATCATTAAACACCATGAACACCTGGCAGCATCGTGAGGGAGTATCGTGTGTCTGTGTTCCAGGTGTATTTAACGGTGCTGAAGCATGGAGACAGCGCCACATTGGACACGATGCTGAAGGTAAGACGGCAGCGAAACACGAAGATGTTTCACCCGAACGTCTTCACTCCGGGTCACGAGGTCTTTATCGATTTGTTATTTAACCTTTTATTTAACCGGATAACTGGATTAAAGAAGCGATTTCATTCAGAATGACGACCTGAGCGAGAGACAGAGACGGGAGGAGAGACAGAGACGGGAGGAGAGTCTTCCCCGGCTTTAGTCCATCGTGTTCCTGTGTCCTCTTTTCTGCCATGTTCTCCAATCATCTCTTTGGTTCTCTCTCTCTCATATATATATCCGTTCTCTGTCTTGTGTCGCTCCAACCCTTTCAGCTCCACAAACAAGCAGACATGCAGGAGGAGAAGAATCGCATCGAGAGAGTCCTGGGCGCCATCTCTGCCCCCGACCTCATCCAGAAGGTCCTCAGCTTCGCCCTCTCGGTAACTCGCCGCCGCGTTGACTTCCTGTCGCTCAGTTTTGGTTTTGGTTTCTGCGGCTGATGGAGGGAACGAGAGAAAGTGTCGCTTGTTGTAAAGTTCTGTTTTTGTTTTGGAGGAGAACATCTGACCCAGTTTCTATTCCTTTTATATTGGTCTGGACTTTGAGTCGGTTTGTAATTCAGTGCCGCTTTGTGGCTTAATGATTACACCGACGCCGTGAGAGACAGTGAGGCGCTAACTACAGCAACGCAACAAGATCAATGTCCAAGTTAAGTTTGACAGGATTTCCCAGCAGCCAGTGAGCTGCTGACTCCATCTCCTCAGCTAACCTCTCTGTCTCTCTGGGTCTTCTCCCCGACAGGAAGATGTCCGTCCCCAGGACACAGTGTCCGTCATCGGGGGCGTGGCTGGAAGCAGTAAACAAGGCCGGAAAGCCGCCTGGAAGTTTGTCAAGGACAACTGGGAGGAGCTTTACAACCGCTACCAGGGCGGCTTCCTCATATCACGGCTCATCAAGGTAAGAGACCCTCCCGCTGCTCCTCCGTCAGGTCAGGCGTTGATCTGTCAGCGTACCATGTTTAACACAAAGAACTACAGCTACTGTCCTCGGTGGAAAAGCAGGAGCGTTAATCGTTCTGGGTCTGGTCTGCTCAGGTTGGACATGAACTCACAGTGTCTTCAAATCTCTTGTTCTTGTTCACGTGTCTTTGCAGCTCACAGTTGATGGATTTGCTATCGACAAAATGGCCATTGAAGTGAAGGTGAGAGTGCTTATTATTATTATTATTATTATTATTATTAATTAGGTTCATTAGTTTTTGAGGGGAAAAAGGGTTTATTCCATATTTTGATGATTTGTAAAATATCAATAATTGATTGTTTTATTTTCTGGAACAGATTTTTAAATGTAAACTGATTTTAAATCAGCTGAATTATGTTACAAAGACCCATTAATTGACCACTAGGGGGCAGAATGACCTCACAGTAAAACAGTCCTCATATACCACATGCACAAGTCCTACTAAAGCTTTGTTTACACCGGCGTGAGATCCATAATAAAATAACTCAAATAACTTCATAGAGTCTAAAAGTCCACATTTATTGAAATGATATGGGTTCTATTCGTTATAGAAAGTTGATTTAATAGAAAATCAGACGTCATAGACTTCAGTCTGAGCCTGAATGGAGCCGTTTGGACCTGGTGGTGTTGTTGAGCTGCGATCTGGACCGCTCCGTGTGTTTGTGTCTCATCACAGAGCTTCTTTGAGAGTCACCCGGCGCCGTCGGCCGAGCGCACGGTGCAGCAGTGCTGCGAGAACATCAACCTCAACGTCGCCTGGCTGAAGCGCGACGCGGACGACATCTCTCAGTATCTACTGCAGCGCAAAGCGTCCCCCGTCTGAGGCCCCGCCCCCCCACCCCACCCCCTCCCTCCAGCGCGGACCTTCCAGCATCATAGCTGCCTCAGCCCCCCTCCCCCCTCCCCTCCCCTCCACCCCCCCGCAGACCAGAGCTGGAGACCAGAGCGTACTTACAGCGAGCTTCATTACTCTAAAGAAACTGTATGAAACAAGAAGGCAAAGCCAAGAATTTAACAACGTGTTGGAAACACAAAGAGACTCTTTCTACGTTAACAAAAGCAAATTCATGTTAGTCAGACCAGGAATGTAGTTTTACCCCATTCTGCCCTCGAGCAGACGGCACTTCAACATCCATCAGACCACAGACGCCCCTCCACCCGATCGCTGACCCCGCTAACGCACTCTGTATGCACACCTCCCTCCATCTCTGCGTCGTAGCTGAGAAAACTGTGAACCCCCCCCCCACACACACACACACACACACACACACACACACACACACACACACTTTTATTTCTCCTGCTGCCACTCATTTTGAATGCATGAATTGTGATGTTTCTGCATTTGCTGCTTTGTTTACTTCGGTTTGTTTTCTGTACAAACAAATTATTTTGTTCCTATTTTTTAGTTTTTTGTTTAAATCCCCCCCCCCCCTCATTAAGTAACTCACCCGTCCTCCCTCTTTCTTTCGGGCGTTGTGATTGGGTGACAGCAGAGTGGGGTTAATAGTGTGTGTGTGTGTGTGTGTGTGTGTGTGTGTGTGTGTGTGTGTGTGTGTGTGTGTGTGTGTGTGTGTGTGTGTGTGTGTGTGTGTGTGTGTGTCCGTGTCCGTGTCCGACAGCACTGATCCTCCATCACTAATAAACGGTTAAGACGAGGCGAGCAGCGCTAGCATGGTACTACTTTAAACTGCATAATGCAAGTTTTTCTTTTGTTTAGTTTTGTTTTTGCAGACAATGTTCTAAAAAATGGAAAGGTTCATGGTTACCCCCCCCCCCTGTATAGTTTGAATCATCAACATATTCGATCTCCTGTTTCTTTATCTCCCTCCGATGAAGTGAAGATATCGGCATGTTTTATGAAACAGATGCTGTGATTTATTTAAATGTTGAGATAATCTTTGATTCTGAGGAGAGGAAGAAGAAAGAAAAAGATCACAACTCTCTACTCTTCGGGGCCTTTTGTTTGTTTCCTCCGTTGTGACGTAACATCAGGACTCTGATGAGGGTCCGGTCCGGAGGGTCCGGTTCTGGACTTTTGTGGACGCGACGGATGGACTGGACTCCGCTGTCAGACCCGGAGGCCTTTAAAGGGGTTCGACTGGTTTGCAGTAAAAATATTTAACACTGAAGTGAAGATAGTTTGATTTCCACATAACGTCAAAATGTATCTAATGTGACAGATTATGCAGACTTGTTGAACGAGTATATCTATATAGAATTTACAATTTGATGTGGTTTTTGAAAAACATCCCGACCCGAGTCATCCAACCTGTTGTCAAGACGACCCCCCCCCTCTAACATTTGTTGTTGTTTTTCTTTTTTGTTTTGTTTCTTTTTTTTGTTTAAAACTACAGTTGGTGTTCATTAAAGTGAAAAAGGATTATAAAAACAGACTGTGTGTGTGTGTGTGTGTGTGTGTGTGTGTGTGTGTGTGTACGTGTCTGTGTGTGTGTGTGTGTGTGTGTGTGTGTGTGTGTGTACGTGTGTACGTGTGTGTGTGTGTGTGTGTGTGTGTGTGTGTACGATCCCATATGTCGCCCCAAAGAGATCAATACTAAATATAACATGAAATATATAGAACTACAAAAGTGTGAGACGTTATAGATTGTTAAAACTGGGATTTCAGATTAACATGTTGTGGAGCATCACAGCTGCTTCCTTCTGTTAGCTTCTGCTGCTACAGATCAGTACAGAGCACCGACACAATAACACACCTCTACTAGAGCAACAAGGCAGCATTCAGTAAGCTGCCTACTCAACCAGCTAACATGCAGGAGCTCTGCAGGTTCTCACTGTGTCGGACCACGATGACACTCTGTGTGCACGAGCAATTCAATAGAAAACATATTGTACAGCTGTCTGTCCTGTAGAATCTAAACTGTGTAACAAGTAGTATACATGTGGTGCATTAGAGTATGTACAGTACAAAATGACCAAAGTCAATGCTGAGCCAAGCTTTAATTTGCCAATGCTTTACAGAGATATAAAGAATAGAATGACATGAGTACAGTAAATATAGAGTGAGCTTTACCTAAATGTGTTCTTTATTTCTGCTTACTAAAATGAATAGTGTGATTGAATAGAGTGTTTCTGTTCAACGAAAACAAAACCAATTCACAAATTGGCCCATGCAGTGGGTTGTGCAATCAGTACAAAGATACACAAGCACCCATTAGCAGGTCAAATCAAAGCCAAATAACCTACATATTAATAAAATCATTACAGAGCATCTTCATTCAGGAGTCAGTACGTCTACTCATCCAGCATCAAACATTGTTTTCAACTTGAGTTACACGTTCATAACATTTTTATTTTCTAAATGTGTGTTCTGGTCGTGAACATGGGCGATGAGTGGACCGATACCGAGACTGGGATTCTCCCGAGATGTATTCAATAACAACTCATTTATTTAGGCTCAATCAAATTCAAATAAAAACCCTAAATAAGCCGATGCTGCTGCGAGAGAAGCGAATCTTCACAAATGAACATTTATGATTTCTGAAGTGTAAATGCAATCGGGCAGAAGTAAAGCGCTAAAGTTGGTGATGTTTTGTAGTTTCATTTCGCCATTTTTAAGAACATGACAACTTGTGTGATATTTTTGTGTGAATCTCTTAAGCTGATGTTGACCACAGACCTTATCTCAGACATCTAACCAGAAACACATTCAGACAACAGAAAACGTCAGAGCGAGGAAACAGGAAGCGCAAACATGCTGAATCATGTCTGGGTTTTAGGACTCGTTCCTGCAGCACTCTTTGAGACTTTACGCTTTGTAATCAACGCACATCATTGCAACACTTCCACCATTGGAGCAGCTTGTGCACTGAAAATCACTGTGGACATTTTGCGATTTGTAACAACGAAATATGTTAGCGAGAGGGATTTTAGATTTCCCAAGATTATTTAGAGCCTCGGTCAGTTTTTTGGTTGTACCAGTGAAAGAAAAAAAACTTTTTTTGGGCTTCAATACTTTTTCGAACACAAAGACGTGATTGCTCCACATTCCATGGTCAATGACAGAATTGATCTGCTTGATGACGATGTCTGTACAGGTTGTGGGACAAGGGGACGCGTAAGAGTAGATGACCAGCAAGTCACCGTCACTGCTGACAAGTTTCAAGTTCTGCAAAACCCCCAACGCGCCATCTTCCGCTTTGTTAACGGTTGCTATGGCAAGTCTCTGGCCGTTGTACACGGCACCTTTGGAGAGCCGCTCCTTCACCTGGTCCTCGGTGTTGTCCGTGAAGACTTCCTCTTCCAGCTGTTCTGGGTCCTCGGTCTTGATGCTTAGAGCCAGACTGAACATACCGTCTAACTTGTACCTGTCAGTAGAGAACACAACGTGTTACAAGTACTCCCACTTATTCAATACTAGGGATCGAGCATCATTATAGGCTTTTATCGATACTGCGATCGGTTCGGTTCTTTACAGACACTCTCATCGGTTCTTTTTCATCGCTAAATTATTGTTTCTTAATATATTATTTAAGAAAAATAATTCAGAACCGGATTAGAAGTTATTTATATTTTAACTAAATGTTTCTAGAGCAGCAACAGTAACGTTTACAACAGCAGATTCACCAAATAAACGTGTTAATATCTCACTGGAAACAAATGTAAAATGTCAATAAATGAAATGATATATTGAGAGAGGAGGGGCTGCTTTCTCTCAGTGGACTGAAGAATGTAAAGAAACTAAGTTAGCCTACATACAGACAGCGCTTGACTATTAACTGAGCTATCACACTGTGCTTTTTACTGGTGGTTATAATTAAACCAGAATGTTAACAAAGTACCCATGATGGAACCAAATAATAATATACAATAATAATAATAACAGATGTATTAATGATGAACAGATTGATTTACATTTTCTCAACATTTTTAAAATTCTTAACAGTCTGTGAGAATAACAACACCGCCTTGACCGGACAGAGAGAGGCAGATTCTGAAGAGTTGAAATAAAGTGTACATTAAAAATGAGAGCAGTGCAGAGACATTCTCCACCTGAAACAGACTTCATGAACACGATGGATGGTTCTTCATTGCTGGAGTGGATGGTCTGCCGTGTCGTCTGGCAATAACGAATCGACTTAAGATGTTTTGATACTGATGTCACAAGTTCAAACTACTCTGTTTAATACTAGCACAGCAGCAAGGTATCCTATTTTTGAATAAGAGGAAGAAAATATCATTCTACCACACTAACAATGACTGTGCTTGAAGGTACGACCAGGAAAAGACTCTCACATTCACCATCCAACACTGCCGTCTGCAGACACTTGTGCCATCAACTAACCGCTAACCTTGATGCGTTAAAATAAGACAAAGAGACAGTCGGGATGTTGACTCACTTGTCCTTGACGTCTTGTATGAGTTTCGCAAGCTTGCTCTGGTCCAGAGCATCCAAACTTCCAACAGACAGGAAGAATACCAGCAGCACAGTCATCCAGCACAGTCCAGCCATCTGAACACAAATTTAAGTTTAATCACAGAGTGCAATATTTTCATTACCTGGATAGAAAAAAAGACATTTAAACTTGTACCTGTCTGATGTTCAATGGAGCCTCTGAAGTCTTCTTCTTCTTCTTCTTCTTCTTCTTCTTCTTCTTCTTTAGGTGGCGATGTGTTGCTGCAGTGAACACAGTCAGAAGGAAGGAACACTTTTATGGAGGAGCGTGAGACCGTTGCCACACCCTCAAAGTGGTGACATGACCGTATGAGGTCATGATGTGTTCCATCACTTTGCAGGGTGACGTTTGTGGTTCTGTTGAACTGTATTGTGTTTCACTGACAGGTGATAATAAAGACACGATTAGGAACCTTTACTGCCTGTATTCATGTTAACCCTTTCAGTGTGGCGTCACCAGTGTACCACTACATTAAGAAGCCTAGTGTGTGTGTTGTGAGGCTGAGCTACATAATGAGATAAAGGGCTGTTGGATAAGTTGTAGTTTGAATTTTGGAGATTAGCGACACCTGCAGCATGGCTCCACGCCTTTATCTGGAAGTGTAAAAGCATGCAAATTCACTCATGCAAAAAAAAAAGTTAAAAAGAGAGAGAAGACGATAACAGAAAGGTGTTATCTATAAGACACGTTGCACTGTTTCACCCAGGAGATCCAAACAAAT
The DNA here is from genome assembly GCF_023349555.1 of Cebidichthys violaceus. Taxonomy (NCBI): domain Eukaryota; kingdom Metazoa; phylum Chordata; class Actinopteri; order Perciformes; family Stichaeidae; genus Cebidichthys; species Cebidichthys violaceus. Next base: position 285,227 of record NW_027176594.1, read on the forward strand.
GAGGGTTGTCATTCACAGCGAGACACTCGTCTCACACACGCTGTGGTGAAGATGGACGTCAGGGATGAGGTCGAGCCATCCTCAAAGTGTCAGAACTCACGATCCCGAGTCTGGTATCGGTACAAGAAAAATACAAAACGGGTTCATTTCATGTTCGACCACATGAAGAGTCCTCGCGGTGCCGCACTGGTTGACTCCCTGCAGCTGTCGTCTCCAACGCTCAAAGTAGTGGTCCATTTATAATGCATTCACCTCAGAAATCACAACGCATGCATACAGACACCTACATGATGTCACTTCAGCCGTTTATGATAATGCAAAGTATTCATCAGCATTGAAAACAAACTGTATTTTACGTTTCATTAGCTATAAGACAACTGCCAAGTGTTTCCCAATACATCCAGGGCAGAAAACAGTAAAGAGGCTAACGTGTAAATGAAGCGGCACAGCCGACTAGATAAGTGGAATAAGGTAGATTTAACTCTCTCGATGGCAGCCATGATTGTTTTGAGCATGTTAGTACGTAGTGGTAGGCCGCTGTGCAAGGATGAATGGTGCATTTCAGACTCTCCCACTGAGTTATGGCCTTTTTATCTGATGAGATATGGTAGAGAGCTGTGAGTTAATGACAGGAAAAATGGAGGTCACAATGAAATGAATGTTCCTGCTCACACCTGAACCAGAGACGATGTGATATCATGCTCTACAATGACTCAAACGTGTGCTTTTATTACCTTTTTAATACTGTTTTCAGTTGCTGATATGCTTACACGGTGCATAAATGTGTCTTTAATCAAATTATGATACTAACAATATATATGCTGCTGTAATCCTGTAAATGTCCCCACTGTGGGACTAATAGAGGATTATTTCATCTTATCTTAATAATAATAATTCATGATTTTTGATTGTTAATAATATTATTTATCAATATTCTGAATCTGCAAAGTAACTTAAGTATTCAAACAAAATGTAGAGGAGTAGAATTACCGAGTAACTACATGGAGACACTGAAGTACACGTGTACCTGATGGGTGCAGTTGCAACGTCCCACCAGTAGGGGACGCCGCTGAGCGACTCTCGGCTGTGGGTGAGTCAAAGGAAAAGGAAGTGAAGAAGTGAACTTATAGTTTCCAGCAGGTTTGCTGTGTGTTTGGACGAAGATGCTAGTTAGGAAATGACAGCTAATGTGAGTAGACTGCAGCGGTGTGTTGTTATCGGTCATCGATACGTGTTCGGTAATATATCCGTGACTTAATCAATCGAGTTTTAAGTCATTCGGCGGCCTCTCTTCTCTGGAAACCTGAACGGATTTATAGCTCGACACCGTGAACAAGCTAGTTAGCAACATTAGCTGCGTTGATAGCAGCTAATGTTGCTAACTAGTTAGCTGAACTGTGATAAGAAGCTAAGCTAGTTAAGTTAAGCTCAATAAATTAAGTAGATTGAATTTAGCTCAGGCTAGTCTTATTCCTGCTAAGCTAACATGTATATATAATACCACTTATTTAGTTATAGAAGGGTGTATTATTCTGTTTTATAATGTAATATAATAATATAATGTAACGTTACAGGTGTCGTGTTAGCAGGTTAGCAATAGACTAATGTCACGTGATCGACACTTAACGTAGTTGTAGATGCAAATCAGAAACTAACGTTACAGTAATATTACATTATATAAATATATAATAATAATAAATAAATAAACATTATTAAACTATATAAATAATATAATAATAATACATAAAATAGTATTAAACTATATAAATAAATAATTTTAAACTATAAATGAATAATAATAAATATATATATTATTAAACTATATAAATAATAAATACATAATATTCAACTATCTAAATAATCAACTATATAAATAAATAATACTAAATAAATAATATTAAACTATATATATAAATAAATAATAATATAATAATAAATACATATTATTAAACTTTTCACACGTGTGTGGTTCAAAAGTCATGAGGCTGAATATTAAAGTGAAAATCAGGTTAGTGAAATATATATATATATATATATATATATATATATATATATATATATATATATATATATATCTATACGTCAATAACCGTTAAAACTGCACATTGAAGCTAAAATCAGGTTAGTGAGCCACGTTAATAACCGCTAAAGTGTTTTTTTTAAAATGCGTTAACCATTAAATGTTGTTTTTTTCTCCTTGGTATCAAAGGTCACACACAGAGAGAGAGAGAGAGAGAGAGAGAGAGAGAGAGAGAGAGAGAGAGGTTTATTTTTAGCTCTGCTGAGACTCGGTGGTTTCTTTTAGACTGTCCTTAAAGGACGGACAGTTAGCAGCTCAAAGTAATAATGTTTTACTTCACAGCAGTACGAACACAAGTACTAATACCACTCTGGGACAATACTCCACTCCAAGCAAAAGACCAGCATAAACGTATGTAACGTTACCAGCTCAATGTGCTCAAAGTACCCAAGTATTCATAGTGCAGTAAGATGTTCCCCGTCAGTGTTTTACTATGAGTTATGATGTCTCTGGATTAATAGCACTGCTGTATTCATGTCTGTGTTGTATTTTCACTGCTTTATATCCTGTCGTCTAGTTTAATCTTCATCAAAGCTTCATATTCGATCAGGTCATCACGTTTGTAGCGTCTCTGTCCCGTGAGAACCTCGTGTCTCTACAAAGAACAGTTCTCAGCTTTGTGACGACTCATCGTCCAGCCGATCCAAGAGTTTATGAATCTGAAGCAGTAGGAGGATTTTCATCAACGCATAAAGGAACATTTCATCCTTCGGTTCATCACAAACATTCAACATCAACACATCTGGAGATACGAGGTTTTCACTGGACAGGAAGGAGATGAAAAAACTGTAACTAAAGCTGTAAATATTTACCTCTGAGATGTCGTGGAGTAGAAGTGTGAAGTTAAATGAAACGGAAATAGTCCAGTGAAGTACCTTGAATTTGTAATTCAGTACAGTACTTTCTTAAAGGTACTTGGTTACGTTCCACATCTGCCCACAGGTGTCTTTTCTGCTCTTTTTAGTAGCACCAGGGCAGGTGGTGGAGATGTCAACAAGGCTCAGGTCCTGAACCTGACACATTAACGTGAACGGAGACACGTCCTGTTAAATAGAGCAGGGCCGCCTTTCAATCAGAGGGTCGGCGGTTCGATCCCCGGCTCCTGCTCCACTAGTCTCATGTCAGTGAGCGAGACACTTGACCCCAAACTTGCTCCTGATGATGCTAAATGACTGTGACGTAGACTGTGCACATTACATTACATTACAGTCATTTAGCAGACGCTTTTATCCAAGGCGACTTACAATTCAGTGTCTATCTACACACCGTAGACGCAGCTACGGGAGACATTTTGGGGTTAAGTGTCTCAAAGACACATTGACATGAGACTAGCTGGAGCCGGGGATCGAACCGCCGACCCTCTGATTGAAAGGCGGCCCTGCTCTCCACTTAGCCACGGTCACCCCGGCACACAATGCTACTCTGTAGTGTCTCCACAGGTCAGCGCTGTGGCTGCTTTTCATCTTGTTTGGCGGCTTTGAAAACTCACCAAACAAGATGAAAAGCAGCTCTGGTTCCGCTTTATGAAACGTGAAAACTTCCTCCTGTCCTCTGTTTGATCTTATTTCACCGTCCTCTATATAGTTGATGTACTAAAAGATCAAAAAGTGTGTTAACTGATGCATAGCTAAAGTAAAGCTCTCGTCCTGTTGTCAGGCTGTCTGGTGTCGTCCAGGCGCTGACTGACCGACCGATGCCTTCATCATGATGCGGAGCTGCAGCGCTCTGGTCCTCCTCCTCCTCCTCCTGCCGTCCCAGGCCAGAGGCTTCCTGGGCCCCTCCGAGGACGAGGACGACGACGGCGTCCCCGAAGAGTGGACGCTGCTCCACGTGGTCCAGGGCCACATCGGGGCCGGAAACTACAGCTACCTGCGCCTCAACCACGACGGCCGAATCATCCTGCACATGCAGAGCCTGAAGGGCGACGCGGACCTCTACGTGTCGGACAAAACCCTGCGGCCGAGCTTCGACACCTACAAGCTGCAGTCGGTGACCTGCGGCCACGACGTGGTGGTGGTGCCGGGGGACTTCGCCCGGCCCGTGGGCATCGGCATCTACGGCCACCCGTCTCACAAGGAGAGCGAGTTTGAGATGCGGGTATTCTACGATCCGACGGCGTCCCAGGAGCTGTTCGACGAGGGCTACACGTCAGAAGACGGACACAAGAAGAAGAAGTCCCCTCAGGCGTCGGAGGAGGACTTTCAGGAAGAGGAGTCGATCTTTTGGACAATTCTAATCGGACTTTTGAAGATTGTACTCGAGATTTTGTTTTGAACACCGGTTTCCTGACTCGAGGAGGAGATTCTTTGATACGACTGGAGGAGATTCTTTTTCTTTCGCTCTGTATAGATGAGAAAATGTGGCACAAAAACAACTTTTAACAAATTTCTTTTCTGGTGATCAAACTGCACGGCGGATGAAACCGGTCTTAAAGCGCGTCGATGGATTCTCTGCCGAGCTCCACCGGTGAAGCCTGACCGTACGTCTGGTGATGAGCAAATGAACAGGATCCCGTCGGACGCAGCAGATTCTGCTTTGGTCTCGTACGAACCGGACCGATTTAAATGAACTGAATTCATTCAGGCCTTAATTTGGGCCTTTTGTGGGGTTTTTCTTAATTGAACTGCAGTTCAACCAAAAGGGCAAGAGGGGAATATTTCTGGAGTCTTGAGTTTATTTTAAAAATCTTTAATACTAAACACACATGCAGTACGTAAGAGTTATCGGTGACTTTTATACACTCCTCCTCTCCATACCGGTCGTGAAGGAACCCGTACGGACCGAATCCTCAGTCCTCGTTGAGTCCCGGTGACGCCTCCAGTTTGTTATCACCTGTTTATCAAAAGCCTGCCGTCATTTCTTCCTCCAGATCACGCCGCCTCTCCGGTCGCTCTCCAGGGACTCTTGTGTTTTCCGTGTCACCGAGGAGAACGGCGGACTCTCCCTGAAGGGACAGAAGTCGCTGTGTGAGATATTAAAAAAAAACCATACTTCATAATTAGAGTTCAAATTCTGCCTATTTTCTCACCTCCAAATGTTGGTTTGTTAGAAGAAGAGTTGGTGGTGGTTGGATTATGTATTTAAGAAAAAGAACAGCTGGATGCGTCAGAAAGAGAAGTTCAGACTCATTTTGACAAACATTTTTTAATCTTCTCCTGTGTTTTGTAGAAAAGCAGTTTATTTCTGCTCCTCCTGTACCGGTCCTCCTGTACCGGTCCTCTCCTCCGGCTCTCGTAGATGTTGTGAGGAGCTTTCTCAGAGGACGAAATAAACGTTAAGAGACAAAGGAGCAGGTCCGATGGATCCAAACGGGACTCTTGTGAAAGTAGCTTCACACAGAGCCAGAGTTCTGTTTCAGCAGAAAGGAAGTCAGATTAGAACGGAGGCTTTCTTCCAACGTAGAGGAACATCTCTCTCATCTTGATCTGGACTTGACATCCAAACCAAACCTCCTGACTTCAGCGTGAATCTTCACAATACGAGACTCTCACCTCCCGGCCTGTGAATGAATGAAACCGCTTGTCTTAACTTAAATAGAAGAACCACAAAACTACTTAGCAATACAGTCACTGTCGGCCATCTTTGAAGCTCAACGTGAGGTTTGTTTCTGTTGGGAGGGAGAGAGGGAGAGAAGGTGTCGTGCTCTTAGTGGACACAAAGGAAGGTTGTGACGGTAGTAAGAGGCTGCAAATGAATTCTCAATTCACCGTTTTTCCGTTCAATTTGGACACTAAATGTGACCGTGTGGGTTTACCGAGACAAACCGCTACCAGCCTGTTGACATTAGTAGCAACATTTCATTTGATCGCTCACTGTTTCTCTATTTTGCTGCCTGTTGGACGAGCTCCTGATTTAAAAACACAAACAAACAGAGGTCACCTCCAGGCTGTTTGGAGCTACGAGTGAAACTCGCTACCGATGAGCAGAAATGTTCAACAGTGCCTTCCAGCGGTCGCTCTCCTGTTCAGAGACGATGCAATCAGGTTTCTCAATAAAGAAGAGTTGTTTTTCGCAGACTGTTTGAAAACAAAAAACTAAACAAACTTTTGTCTCGTTCATCTTTGTTTCTGGTTATTTATTTGGGGGGGGGGGGGGGGGGGATTGTGAGATCAATCTGATTTAAATAGTGTTAAATGAGGTCATAGAGGTCATCATGTAAATAACATGAACCGTTCATTTTATCAATTCACCGGTTCACATACGTCGAGTCAGGAGCTTATTATTCATGTCACACTAATATGACAGAACACATTCTAAAGCCATATATATATATATATATATATAAAAAAAAATATATATATATATATATATAAAAATATACATGTACATATTTAAAAAAATATATATGTATACATATATATTTATATGTATATAAATATATATATATGTATACATATATATTTATATGTATATAAATATGTATGTATACAGCTATAACATTTAGAAGTTTTATATATGTTTATATACATATAAATATTTTGATATGTATATATGCGTGTATATATACAGTATAAATATATATATATATTATATATATTTTTCACAAGAAAAACTACTTTGGGAGATTTATGAAATAAGACTGAACTTGAGAGTGTTTACCTGCAGTGGTGGAAAGTAACTAAGTACTGTACTTAAGTACTAGTACAGCTTTGAGGTACTTTATATTTTATACTTCTACTCCACTACATGTCAGAGAGAAGTCATGTACTTTTTACTCCACTACTATCGTCTGACAGCTTTAGTTACTTTACAGATCCAGTAAACTAAAACATGATATATTATTATTATTATTATTATATATTATATTATAGATTAAGAAGCTCCATCGTAACCAGCTCAACATTAAACACATATTCAGTAAATGATGTTTTGATACTAACACCTTTGTACGTTTATATATATGAATATAAGATATAAGCACCACTGACTTTATATGACTTTTATTAAATGTAAAAACAATAGAACAGAATCCTTAAATATCTGAAATATGAAGCTTTATTTACACGTTTTAACCCAAAGAGTCACTTTGTTGCAGCATTAGAGCGACTCATGAACACTTTGTTTCCTGAAACCGGATGAACAGTCTGAAGTAGTCCGCTCTTCATCATCATCATCTTCTTCTTCATCATGTGAGTCTGGGGGCCAGCTCGATGCTGTTGATCCTCAGCACCGTCTGCGGCTGGATGATGATCCTCTTGCGCTGGAACCGGTGTCTCTTCCAGAACGCCATGTGGACTTTGGGCCAGGACTCGGTCTTCTCGATCACGGTGGCCTCGACGCGGACCAGGTCCTTCCCGAGCAGGGGCCTGCCCATCAGGGTGAAGTCCTCCGCGCCGCACAGCAGCACCTTCTCCATGCGGATCCGCTCCCCGCACTCCGCCTCGATGTGGTTCTCGATCAGGATCAGGTCCTCGTCGGTGACCTTCCACTGGCGGCCGGCGAAGTGCACCACGGCGAACAGGCGGCCGAAGTCCCGCCGGTCGATCCGCTGGTTCACGGTGCTCACCACCGCGGCGTGTCGGTTCCGCTCCTCCTCCTCCGGTACCGGGCTCATCTGCTCCGGCCACGGAGGGCTAGACAGGGAGGTCCGGGGCATCGGGTCCCGGGCCTCGGAGCTCCGTGTTCGGACAGAGTGTCTCGGTAACAACCTGGAGCATGTCCTCCACAACACCGCTCCTCTGGACAGCGACATCTTTGACAGGAAACGCTGTACTACGTCGCACCGCGCATGCGTGACTTGACACGGTGTTTTGCGCATGCGTCACTACTGAATCACCTGACTTTTTGTGCTTTCAAAAACATCCATACCACAAGTACTGTACTTGAGTACAAATTCAATCTACTTGAGTATTTCAAATGTATGTACAACTGTATTGTATCTACAACTTTACTACATCTCAGAGGTACAGATTGTACTTTCTACTTTACTACATCTCAGAGGTACAGATTGTACTTTCTACTTTACTACATCTCAGAGGTACAGATTGTACTTTTTACTTTACTACATCTCAGAGGTACATATTGTAGATATTAATCAAGAAACATAATATATATATCAAAGTAAAACACTGACAGACAACATTTCAATGAATACTTTTCATACTTTAAGTACTTTTAGCTGATAATACATACTTTTACTGTACAGTTTTGAATGCACGACATGTACTTGTAGTGGAGTAATTGTACTACTACCTTTTATTTACAGTATCTGAATACTGCAGTTTTGTCTTTACATTAAAGCGCTCTAACTCCGACCTGTCAACTTTTACTCTGTTATTTTTATTGTATATATTGTGCATTTTTTCATTGCTCACCTGTATCATAATTGCTGCTGTAGCGAACAAATGTCCCCTTGCGGGATTAATAAAGTATCTATCTGTTTGTCTATCTGCCTGTATTCCATGTATGCGTATGATTCCGGAAGCTGCAATGTACGACAGCCTTGAACGCAGCGCGGCTCTTGCCTCCATTTTGTATCGGTCGGCCCGTTTCCGGGTTTCCGAGAACAGGACCGATATTAAAAACGGTGTCAACGGCGGAGTAATGGCTCTGCTGGTCGCAGCCGGTCAGGAGTGCGGGTAAAGTTTTCCGTAGCTACCTGTGAAACAGTTAAAAAGTGACTTCCGTTAACGCTTCGTTGTCTCAAAAGAAGTCTTTACCGACAGAAGTCACACAGGCAGCCGGACTGCGCTGACACACTGACAGCTGGAGAAAGTAAACAGATCGATGCTAACCAGCTAACTGCGGCTAGCTACGAGCTAACTGCGGCTAGCTACGCTGCATAGCTACGCTGCTAGCCTGAGCTAATGCTAACGCTAGCCGGCTAACCTGAGAGTGGTGTTGTTGTTTTTTTTGGTGGCGTTAAGTTACATAATATTGTTTTTGTCAAACTTCACTCGACAACGGATTGGCACTCAACGGAACTTTTCCATTCATGTTGTTTTTGGAGGACGAGATTATCAAAGCACCACTTCTTCTTCTGTGAGTACATTATCAGGATGTTTGACGCTAACTCCACTTTATGCTAAGTTTATGCTAGTGCCAGGTGTGTTTCTTCAGTCACCTGGGCGCGGCTAATCTACCTGTACAAGGCCTGATAAACGCTGTTTAAGCTCCATGTTCTAAGAAGCGCTCAAGATACTTTACTGAAATGTTGTACTTTTTACTGCACTACACCTCAGAGGTAGATATTGTACTTTTTACTGCACTACACCTCAGAGGTAGATATTGTACTTTTTACTGTACTACACCTCAGAGGTAGATATTGTACTTTTTACTGCACTACACCTCAGAGGTAGATATTGTACTTTTTACTGTACTACACCTCAGAGGTACATACTGTTAATGCTCGTACCAGGTGTATTTCTTCACGCGCCTGTGAGGCGACTAAACTACCTGCCCAGACCTGATACATCCTGTTTTACTGAGCTTTATGTTCTAAGAAGCACTCAAGATAATTTACTTAAGTACAAGTACTAATACCACACAGGGGAAATACTCCACAATGAGTCAACAAAATAATAATCCTGCATTAAAAACCTCACTTAATTGAAGGTAACATGCATGATTTTTTTTTGTTGTCGCAGGGATCTGTTGAATTAGTCCAACAACATTTATGATTTATGGCTTAATAACTGGATGAGTACATTCGTGCTCCTCTCTTAAACACTTTAGCTGAAGGGGATGTTTGTCCTGGAACAAAAAAAAACTTGCTTTACTTGAGCTGTCAGTGCTTTAAAAAAGCCTAAACACACACACACACACACACACACACACACACACACACACACACACACACACAGAGAGAGAGAGCCGGGGGCCTTTAGCTCTGTGTGTTTCCTTGACCACAAAAGCATCCTACTTCCTCCTTCCCTTGGTCGTATTCCCCTGCGCAGCGTCACACTATTGATGTGAGTAGACATTAAATGGCTGATAGAGTTTTCTTAAAAAAAAATCATTTTTTAACATCGTGACGAGAGACTTCACACACGTAGTGGTGCCAACGTGTTGGAAATGGTGGTTTTCATGTAGAACTTTTCAATCAATACCTGTGACAATACAAGACTTTAATTATTCTCTCAAAACCGTATTTAGTGAAATGTCTGTTAGTAGTAAATCTTAGTGTCTCTTTGGTTCCTAGTGGGAACACATTTGCCGCTTATTTGACTAGTAAAATAATTGCAGTAGTTCAGTATATGAGTTATATTGTTATCCTAGGCCTAACGTTTCCATTTTATTTGACCCGCTTAAAGTCACTAACTGGAGGTTTCTCATCGGAGCTTAAGCCCCAGAAAGGCCACAGATTCACTGCTTTCTTTTCCTGCTTTTTTGTTTGTTTTCTTTGAAGCTAAACTGAGGCTCTTTGGGCTCTTGGACTGTAGGTTCACTGAAGTGAAGCTTTATTTAAAGATTGTTCTCTTGACAGTTACTTAAGGAGGTCAAACTTGACTCCAAAGGTTCTGTATTCAGAGACTTCTAGTTCGTCCTTTTTTTTTTTTTTATCCCTTTTAAGACATTCAATAATTCATACGTCTATTCATGTTTTTTGCTAAATGCTTGTGTCAGCTGTAATTCAGAATGAAGGAGTGAAGATATTTCAAATACAGACAGTAATGTCTTCTGCAACAAGCCACTATGTTTAATCTACGTCGCCCTCTTTTTATTGTTTTTATCAGAAGTGACACGAGAGGGAGGAGCTAAGTGTCTGAATGAGGAATAAGACATTTTTAGGTGACTGAAATGTTCCAATACATTTTCATGAACTGAAAACACACAATGAAGATGAAAACACGGACAACTCCCAGACCGGACAACACTGTTAGTGACCTGTCAATCACTGTGTAGCCCCGCCCCTAAAGCATCCCCTGCTTTCTGGTCTGTTTGACTCTAAATTAACCATAATGTAGTAAATGAACATCATGCTGTATTGAAGAAGACTGTAAACTAGAGATTGAGACCATAAACTCATGTTTACAATGTTTACTGAGGGAATAAATCAAGAGAGAAGTAGAGTCATTTTAGACTAGACTTCTATACAACCAGAGGAGTCGCCCCCTGCTGGACACTAGAGATAATGCAGCTTTAAAGGAGGTTGCCGCCTGGTTTTGAAGCTAGTCTCTTAGTGGCTCCAGTTCTTGTACACTCAGCAGACCTACAGACAATTATTTGTCCCCCCAAAGGGGAGATAAACCCTCAGTTTCTGCCTCTCTGTTTAAACCACGTCACTGACTGGCGAGCTCGCTCGGTGAGATTCCTTTTGGTTTCCCTCGGTGAAAACCTGCCTCATCACTCGGCAGCAGTGGAGGGTGGTGCCTGCATGAGCCAACAATGGGCCCAGACAGCTAACTGGTTTGGGGAGATCCAGTGACCTCAATGGCTGTGTTGAAACATTCAGAGCAGTTTCTCACACGGACAAGCGGAGATCTCTTCATACTACTCTTTAAAGCTCTGCTTTCTCTGCTCACAATCAAGTCAATTTTATTCACATAGCCCCAGATTACAAATCACACATTTGCCTCAAGGGGCTTTACACTTTGAGTAACGCATGACACAAAGAAGAAGAAAGGAAAAACTCCCCCCAAAACACGTTTACAGTACAAAGCCTAAAGACCGAACGTCACCTAAATACACTCCACCAAGGCTCAGAGGATACCGCAGTCGGTAGGATTCATCCTCACAGGTTCATGACTTTCTCTACCAAATGTCAGTTCAATCCGTCCGATAGTTGTCGAGATGACTGACCATCCTTTGCCGGCGTGAGCGGGTTGAGAGCGCTCCTCTTCTCTCCACCCATGTTTCCCAGGAGCTGCTTCAGAAGCTGCTTCCCTCTCCAGAGACTGTCCTGTTTTTATCTCTGGAGCACTTTGGGAACAAAACATTTGTTTCCGTCCGTCCTCGGTTGAGTTTATTCTCCTTAAGCCTCCGTAAAACCGCGATGACGCGGTGAAAAAGAGTAACAATCCTGCTACGCAGCGCACTACATGTGGGAGGACTGTCTTATTCGTAGGAATTGTTCGGAGATGTTTTTATGTCGTCCCGTTCGTCCCGTCCTCGTGAACGCCATGTGTCTCAGGAACAACATCTTCCTGGGCGTCGTCACGGCCACAGACGGAGGGATGGACTCCCCAGAAAGCACTTCAACGTTGTTCACTACACAATAAAACACTTTCACTCACTGCCTTTACAATACAGCAGCTTCTGTCCACTTGGTCCTTGTTACTGAAGGCAATAATGAAGCCGTTCAACAGACTGACATGAACGACCCCCCCCCCCCCCTAAAATAAATAAATAAAATATATATATATATATATATATATATATATATATATGATGTTAGCCTGGGGATAATCATGTCAGACACAATAGTATTAGTATTAGAATTATTAGTGTGTATTTGCCGGTGTTTGAATCATCGTTTTTTGAGCTTTTTAACAGATTTTTAACGTGTTGGTTGTTTCTGCAGGAGTCCGTGAGTCTCGTCCCAGCTGAGGCGGTGACATCACCTGTCCTCAACCCCCCCCACCACCACCACCACCACCACCACCACCCCTCCACGCAGAGAGGTGCCAACAGAGAGACAGGATGCCTGCTCCTCCCCCACCCCCTCCTCCCCCAGGACCCCCGCCTCCCCCCACCTTCAGTCAGGTCAGTGAGCGGCCTGAACTCGTACCGTCTCTATATTTCTCATGCAGATTAACATCTAATTGACGTTTTTGTATATTTGTTACTAGAATATTCAATTTGAAAGGACGGCGTCGCTTTTTCACAGGCTTCACTCAGGGCTCGCTGTAGATGAGGCTTTGCCTGTTTTTGGCGTCTCTGTCACTGGCGGCCATGTTGTTTTGGCTGAAGGAACACCACATTTTTGTTGGTGCAAGGAGCCCCAGTCTGCTACTGAGGCGTCTTAGGACACTGTTTGTAAAATGACAATCCTTCCATCCGCTTCGCCGTGCATGAACTAAAATTGAATTCACGTTAACCTGCCGTAGTTTTAAAGTGTCTTCATGCCTGAAAAAGGTTTTCCACTGTACTTATTGTAACAAAAAGAAAACCTAGTCTGGACTGAAGATCGCGTATTTTAAGACAGGGTCTGAAGTCCAACTCTCCAGGCTGCTGAGTCACGTGACGTTTTGTTTACAAGACAACGTTTGATCCCAAACGAACCAAACGTTTCCTCCGCGGTTCGGAGGAGCTGGAGGTGCGAATACCGATTTTGTTAAAACTTCCTCCCGCAGGCGAACACGACTCCCCCCAAACTGGGCTCAGCCGAGACTAAAGGCAGAGGAGCGCTGCTGTCCGACATCTGCAAAGGCGCCAGGCTGAAGAAAGTGGGCGTGGTCAACGACCGGAGCAAGCCGATTATAGAGAGTGAGTCACTGCGGGTTCATCACACACACACACACACACACACACACACACACACACACACACACACACACACACATGTCATCACTTTTCTATCAATGTCTCAGGTTGAAATGTTGCTGATTGAAGACGTTTTAGTTCAGCGTTTCTCCAGCAGGATGTTGACTGACTCCTTTTACCTCCAAATATTTGAATATTAAAAAGGCATTTCTTGTTCTGCTTTCATTTGTTTATGTTGACACGATTCTTGTTTTTTTTTTTCACCAGAAGGAGGAGGAGGAGGTGGAGGTGGTGGTGGTAGTGGAGGAGGAGGAGGAGGAGGAGGAGGAGGAGGAGGTTTTGGAGGCGGTGGGCCAATGGGAATGGGAGGCCTTTTCCAAGGAGGTGTGCCAAAGTTACGCCCAGTTACAGGTAAAAAAACCCACGTTCTTTGCTTTATTTTTAATGATCTGATATTTAATATTTAGTTTGTCTATGAATCTTTAATGGTCCGTTCAGGCTGCACAAGTGTCCTTATCGTTTGTGTGAGTGAATGAACCTGAGAGGAGACGTGAAGTCTAAGTCCACCTCTGAAGGAAGTGAGCTAATCGAATCATTGATCGTCTGTTAATAGTTTATTCAGGACCAGAGGAAGTTCAAACGTTTACAACCTCGACGAACAACATTAATATTTATAAGATATGACTACGTAAGGATTTTAACAAGATGGAGGATATATAATAACAGCAACATGTTATGAACAACAAAGAGCCGGGAGCCTGGATCTGGACACGAAGGCGGTTACATCCGGCTTCTTTTTTTTTTTTTTGTTGTTGTGGAGCAGAAGCAGCGAGAAAAAGAAATCATGTGAATTATGAATGAACGTTCTTATTTTAGACGGAGCGACTGTGACCTTTCACCTCTCTGCGTTTGGGAGAAGCTAAATGCTGCAGATGTAAAACATGAAGAATGGATTCTGTGATTTAAAGAAAAAGAAAAAAAATCCTCATGAGTCAATATTTGAATGATTGATCTGGGTTCATAAATAGAAATAGTATTTGTTAAAGGTAAAGATTTAGTCGTACCGATATCGAGGTAGTTAAGATAAGATAGTCCTTTATTAGTCGTGTGTGTGTGTGTGTGTGTGTGTGTGTGTGTGTGTGTGTGTGTGTGTGTGCGCATAGTGAAAACAAGTATTATAAATAAGTAATAAAACGGTAAAGAATATTAAATAAGTAGAACGTCTGGTGTGACCAGATCAATCAACAAGACTTCAGGCATTTCATTTGTTGTTTTAACCCAAAACAAAGAGATTAATTTCTGATTGTTTTATTAAAAATAAACCCAAATCCTCCGGTGTGAGCGTCTCAGCTGTTCTCCTCCGTCTCATGCGATTGTGAAGTGAAACTCTTTTGGGTCACATGATCTTCTCTCTGTCCTCCACCCAGACGGTTCAGCCGGCGGTTCGGTGGGCAGGTCCGCCCTGCGGCCCCCGGGGTCCCGGGCCGCGGCCCCTCGCCCCCCCACAGGCCGCTCCTCCTCGCCTTCTCCGCCCAACAAGCCCTCCCCACCAGAGCACCAGCGCTCCCACCGCCCCTCGCTGCCCGACATCTCCCGCCCCTCCAACAGCAGCGGCGGCGGCTCCTCCACGGGCGGAGGGATGAAGCACAGCACCTCCGCCCCGCCGCCTCCTCCACCCTTCAACAGAGGAGGCCGCAGCAACGCTCCGCCTACCCCCAACCAGAAAGCACACGCTCCGCCCTCCTCGTCCTCCTCTCACAGCAGAGAGAAGCCCCTCCCACCGACGCCCAACAGAGGCCACACCCCTCCCGGCTCGGCGAGGCCGCCTCCGTCTTCCAGCAGACCGCCGACCGGTGGCTCTTCGGCTCCTCCGCCTCCTCCGCCGTACAGGCCGCACACGTCGGGCGGCGGCGGCGTCTCCAACGGGCCGTCCCAGGTAGATGGCGGCGGGGCTCCGGAGCTGCCGCAGAGGCACAACTCCCTGCACAAAAAACACACGTCGGGAGGCGGCAGCCAAGGACGCAGCCACGCTCCTCCACCTCCTCCGTCACCGTCTCCGTCCTCATCCTCCCAGCAGGCCGGCAGACCGCCGCCGCCCGCCAGAGAGCCACCCGGGCGCCGATCAGGTACAAACAGCCGCACTGCGATCACGTCTTTTACAGGTCAGCGGTCCCCACGTCGTTCAGTAGAAGGTCAAGGATTCAGCATCACCTCACAGTCTGTTCTACCTCGTGTTTCTGGGTCCCTCTTGTACTTTTGACCGGATGCAGGATTAGATATTGATATATTTCCGGTGATCCAGAGCTGCAGCTAACGCAGGTCTTTATTTATTGATTTGAACTCGATGCTGATGATTAATTTAGTTTGTTCAGCCTCCTTCCGTCGTCTCTCTACTGCTGACTTGATCGCGTTGGGCTGTGTATAAACCCGTTCAGGATTTGAACATCTCAGCCGGAGGAATGTTCATTCAAGAGACCAAACGCAAGCTGTGACTCGTTATCTCCGAGCCTCTCGATGGAGCCGCAACATTTCCTCCTCGGCGAGGATCTCGCCGACTGAAAGGTCGAGTTCTGAGAAGCGGAGCAGAGGACGGCGACGTGTTTGTCTCTACGTAACGTCCCTCTGAAGCCAGGTGTCCGCATGGACCTTTAATGTCCCCCGATGTATCGCACATGAGATGTTGATGTTGAAGGAGACATTTTAGACAAAAAGTTTGCGTTTTCTTGGAGTTAATCCTTTTATAACTGAGATAAGCTCTCAGATGGTGATCTTCACCTCCCCACAGTGTCTTTTATGGCTCACTGGAGTATATATATATATATATATATATACATATATATATATATTCATAACTAGATTTCAGAGTGAGCACAGAAAACAGGAAGGCACTTGTTAGCCGGAGCTCTGTGTTGTGACGTCGTGGTTTCTCTGCATTCCTGCAGCTCTGTGGAATATTCCAGCATTCCTCTTCACTTTCGCTCAGACTTCTCCTCTCCTTCTTGTTTTTACGTTAAGTTGCACGACGTCTCGTTTCCTCTCCTCGTTCCCGTTCTGTGCTCCTCGTTGTGCTTTTTTTTTTTAAATGTTCTGATATTTAGAAGCTGTGTGTAACCTGAGCTGTACGGAGGCCGCAGCGTTTCACAAGCGGCAGTTCATAACCGGTTCCCGCTCAGACGGCAGCAAACGTTCCTCGATGTTTTTACCTTGTTAGATTTCACTATATTAAAAGTGTGTGTGTGTGTGTGTGTGTGTGTGTGTGTGTGTGTGTGTGTCACAGCTCCCCAGGTGCCCCCCTCTGGATCTCGTAACAACGGCGGTCGTGACGCCCCTCCCCCTCCTCCTCCGTACCGCGTCCACAGCTCCGCGGCCTCAGAGGCTCACAGCCGGGTGGGCAAACCTCCTCCGCCTCCCTCCTCTTCCTCCTCCGTCTCATCTTCATCCTCCTCCTCCTCCCGAACCCCGGCTGGACCCCCTCCACCGCCCCCGCCCATCCGGAACGGCCACTCCTCCATCTCCTCCTCCAAGTTCATCATAGGTGAGTCGGGCGTCGTCGCCTTCCTGCTCCTCCTCCTCCTCCTCCTCCATTCACGGTTTCACCTAAAACCCCAAGGAACACAAACACAGGACTGGACATCGGCGTGAAGCCGGTCTTAAGTACATTCATGAGAAACGTTTCCATCCTAAAGAAGCACAAATTTTAACCGAAATTTCAGAAAATCTGCATAAGAAGAACTTAAGAGGTGTTTCTTTCATCCACTCCTGTGAATATATGGAGTGGGTTGGTTGGTGCTAACTCTTCAGTCTGGTGCCTTTTGTAGAATAAAAGAAGACGTAATTAAAAGAGAGCCAGTCAAACCCACAAAAACTGAGAACTAAACGATTATGTAAATATGTAATTTTATTGTCACACGGTGTGATTTTTGTCTTAAGTGTGTTTCCTTTGCGCTTTCTCACATTTTGCTTTAATGTTGCCGCTTCCTCTTCCTCTGTGGTATTTATTAGCAGAGTTGTTTTATTGAAGAACAGCCGCTAACAAGGCGCCACTAATTCTACGATTAAACACATGTCCCTGTTCATTCTTTCACAATAAAAGTCCTTAGGGTCCAAAATTAGGAAACTAAATTTCTAGGACGTGTACAGACCTCCATAAAGGTGAACTAGCAAGAGAAAAAGAAGTTCAGAATCAAAGCAGCAGAGAGCTGATTTGTAGTGAAGCTTCAAAATCTCCCATAATGCAACGCAGCATCTTGAGTCACATTATGGGCTGTGTTTTCTCTCTGAATGTCCCCGTTGTTGTGAGTTCTCCTCTCATCAGCCCTCAGCTGTGTGTTTTAATCCTCGGCAGCTGTTAACGCGGGTCGGCTTCAGTAGTCAAATCGTTCACCGCGCTCATGCAAACGTGACCTTTCTGTAGTTTCCTGGAACGAACCGGGAGTCAAGAGACGCTTCCTAGATCACCGATTCATGTCGAACACAAAGGGAACGCGTAGATACTGGTGTTTGTTTCTGATTCGGCACACTTAATGTTCCTGATGAATTGAAGTAAATTGGGGGCTTCTTCGTTCCACAAACGCAGAACTATCTTAACTCACGACGTTCACACAACTGGAGCTGTGTAATCCAGGTTCATTGATACGGCGTGTGCTCTCTACTTGTCAGAACTTCGTCGCTAAAACCTTCAAAAGAAACGTGTGGGACTGTTTTGAATAGTCAGGTTTTTAGTGAAGAATTCCAGGCAACACGGGGGAGTCTCTGCTATACAAAGGGTTATTTTGAGGGTGAAGTATTCCTCAAATTATTCAAATAATTGACCTATTTTCCTATCTCTGATACACAAATGAGACAAAGAGAGACGGATGTTTTGAAAGTTGGGTTCTTGCTCACAGTGAAGCCCCCTGTGCATCAGGATGAAACGTCTGGTGAGGTACAAAACATTGTTAATAAAGTTTCTACAAGTGTGGGATTATTTTGCAGTCATTGTGAGGTCATTGTGAGGTCATTGTGAGGTCATTGTGGAGGAGTTTTGAGGATCTAAAAGGTTTGCTTCTAGAGCAGAAAGCTACTTTATACTTGATCTAGAAGATGCTAAATATTCTGTTGGTAAACGATCAACAACAGATATTTAATGGCAGTTTTTAGAGTCTATGACTTTTATTGAACAGAAGATTATAAAACACCAGCTAATAAAGCCTTTAGGTTGTTCATGCGCGTCTCATAATAAACATTTTAAATGTATTTATTTTTCTTCTTCCTCAGATGATTTTGAATCCAAGTTTAACTTCCACCCTATTGAGGACCTTCCACCTCCAGAGGAGTACCGGCATTTCAACAAGGTCTACCCGAGCAAAACCAACAAGGGTATGTAGAGTACGCAGCAGAGTACGCAGCAGAGTACGCAGCAGAGTACGCAGCAGAGTACGCAGCAGAGTACGCAGCAGAGTACGCAGCAGAGTACGCAGGGCAAGCAGCAGAGTACGCAGCAGAGTACGCAGGGCAAGCAGCAGAGTACGCAGCAGAGTACGCAGCAGAGTACGCAGCAGAGTACGCAGCAGGGCAAGCAGCAGGGTACGCAGCAGAGTATGCAGAGTACGCAGCAGGGTACGCAGAGTACAGTCGTGTTCTTTTAACTCTCCAGTACTTCATCTTGGCTGCTTGGTGTACTGTTGGGTTTCCGTACTGCTCACTGAGAGCGTTGTTGTCGGACTGGTTTGGTTTATTTGACCGCTGTGTTTCATAAACAAACGTCCTCTAACAGGAAACGGATGAATATGAAAGATGAAATAGATCGTTGAGCTTTAACATTTATCATTTACAGACTTTTATATTCATCATAGGGCGAGAGGAGGAGGAGGCTTAATGTCGAGATTTAAAGAGCAACTAATGTATACGTCTGTTTATTAGTTTATTAGTGTACATTTTAGTGCACAGTATTTGGAGTCTACATATTGTTATAAATACACACAGTGACTGCCCTCTACTGGTGGCTATTAGCATTAGCAGTCAAACTCTCTGCAGTTCAGTGACTCTTTAACACCTTCAACTCACATTAATGCACAACTCTGGAGCTCTTAATAGAGCCGTACTTATTATTATTATTATTATTATTATTATTACTATTCATAGCCTGTTTATCAGAGTTGGTCACTTCCACCAGTGTGGTTTGAAGTGGGAAAACTGACATGTAGTGACCCTCCTATGTCTCTCTCTCTCTGTCTCTCTCTCTCTCTCTTTCTCTCTCTCTCTCTCTCTCTCTCTGTCTCTGTCTCTCTCTCTCTGTCTCTTTAGCCATGATGAGAGGAGCTCCTCCAGCGCCGCCGGTGGGGAGGTGAACGGACCTCAGCTCAGGACTTTAACTCTCGGTCAGCCGACTCCGTAGAGAGAGAGAGAGAGAGAGAGAGAGAGAGTGGTATAGAAGCACTCTAATCACACAACACACACTACAACACACACACACACACACACACACACACACACACACACTAACACTAAAACCACCAGCTGGAAGCACAACGTAAACACCGACACCTCAGCAGGTTTGACACGACTCTCCGATCACTTTCTGCCTCCAGCCTCGACTCAGAGGCTTCTGTTCGACACTCAACATATCAGGACCAAACTCCAGCTCTGTGCATTCCATCTGTCTGACCTTTAACCCTCAATCATGACTATAACGGTGACGTTCATCATTCCGAATAACGTTTGATTTTTAGTATTTTGAGTTTTAGTATTTTGGTGTCAAAATTAATTTTAATTTCGCGGAAACTTTTTTTTTTGGAATTTATACTTTCAGCAGATGAATTCCAACAAAACTGAGTGTGTGTGTGTGTGTGTGTGTGTGTGTGTGTGTGTGTGTGTGTGTGTAATGACAGATCTTTTTTTTTTTTCTTCTTTTTTTTAATGTTGTATTTTGTCTTAAATAGCCATTCCAGGAGTGCCAGGTGAGGGTGTGTTTGAATCAACTCTCTGTGTCAAGTGTGCCAAAACTGGGTGGAGTCAAATAAATATATATATTTATATATATATATATTTAATTGAGATGTTTTCAAATTCTCCAAACCGAAAGCAAACTGCAAAGCTCGCCAAGTCCTGACAGAAGTCTCGTCGTTTATTTGTACATTTGGAGAGAAACTGTTTGTTTATTTTCTGTGCCCCCCCCCCCCCCCCCCCTTTCCTTTATTTGGGGGTGTTTTATATTTCCATCTCGAGGCCACCATGCATGACGTTGTTTGTGCACTTCCAATGATGTAATGCTCCCGATGTGTTTGACGAACTCCCACAGTCGTCTTCCTCCGAACACTCTGCGGTTCCACACCAGCTCAGTCTCTGTGTTCTGGACCGAGCTGCAGGTTTCAAGGGGTTTATAAGGGATCACTTATCAACTTCCTGGCCGGAGTCGCCCTAAAAGATGAACTCTGTTCTGAATCCGTCGTTTCTCTTTACCGGTGGGCCCCTCTTTATTGTTTTATCATGGTTTCCGTAGAAGGACTTGGACGGCCAGAGAAAGACGACGTGTGGTTTGATTGCTATGCAAGGAGCAGTTTGTACAGATCGTAGTCGGTAGCAGCTAACCAAAAAAAAAAAAAGAGACAAAAACAGAGGAACACATAAGTGCCAGAGAAGCGTTTAAGCAGATGGAGGTTCATTACTTTAAAACACTAATTCCATCATATTCACACTGAGAGGAAGAAAAAGAGACGCTCGGTGCCGCAGCGCCCCCTGCTGGTCTTTGCCTTACACTAACCTGTTGTCACTCTCGTCGGTACCAGTACGGCTTGTTTGTTTGTTCGTTTTTTTTAGGGGTAAAGATGATGACGACAAGTTTATTTGAAAATGCAATAAATATTGTATATTTACATTACGGAATGTGGTAATCATAGCTATTGATCTATTTTTGATGTTGTAAAAAGCTTGTAATATAGGAAAGAGAAATGATTATAAGGATGCTGAGCTCTGGTGTGACTCTGGAGCTCTTCTCTCTGGATGTTCTGACCAATGAGGGCCAACGAGCTCAACGAGAGGGTTTGCCAACGAGACGACTTTTTTTTTTTTGTGGGGGGGGGTGTAGAGATCCTGTTTCTATATGAATCCATTTGTCGGGGACTGTGATGGAGGATGACACAACAGTGGCACCACACTTCCTGTCCCGGGTGCTTTGCTCACCTTGTCACACAGGTGACCCGACACGTTGGTGTCTCCTCCCGCTCTCACGTTGTCCACTCCAAGAGCCGAAATAAACCCTGTGGTCATTTCATGTTAATCAACCATGTTTTTATCATTTGGAATAATTTCAAATAAATATGGGGAAAAAGGGACCTGATGCACCGTGTCTCTGTTTCAATGAGTCGGTGTCTTTTGAGAGACATTTGAGTTCTTTACTGAATTCAAAGTATTTAAAAGTTCACGAGACTTGTGTACACATAACTTGTCTGATATCACCTCTTATCACCTGATTATCTATCACAGTCATTATAGACGGCAACAGTTGTGAAGTGATGAATGTGAGTTCACTTTTTAGAAGTAATTTAAGTGATGCAGGATTAAATACACACGAGGTTAGATTGTGTACGCAGTGTAATACTGTTTGAACTATATGTTAATCTGGTTTAATCTTTAGTAATGCTATTTTATTATTATGAGTTCATGTCTTTTATGAATGTGAAATCTATTGGAGTGAGAAGTACAATATTTGCTTCAAATGTAGTGGAGTAGAAGTATACAGTACCAGAGAATGGGGAAAAAGTTCCTCAAAATTGTACTTAATTACAGTACTCAGTATATTAAATGTACCTAATTATAAAATATAAGCTGTAAAGCTAAGAGGGAGAAAAAATGAGTCCACCGTTATAGATTTTTTTATTTTTAATTATTTTTTATTTTTTATTTTCCATCTTTTTTATTTTTTAACTTTTTTAAGTGTTTTCAGTTTTTGTAGTTTTTTGCAGCTAAAGCTCTGATTGTTTCTATTTTAAATGTCTCTAGTTCATCAACAGAGAGAATAACAGACTGTTGGTGTTACTCATAGATAGAAACTTAAACCCGCCAAAAAGTACATTATTGAAACTCCCACAGCTCATCTCAGCCAATGAGATCCGCCGGAAACTCCAAAACCCGCGAAAAATGATTAAAAAGGGAGGAGCACGAGAGACCCAGATAGTGTTTTTTGCAGCTTTTCAATCATGTGGACTTCACTCAAAGTCTGTCTCAGGTAAAACACTTTCATTATTTAATCTTTATTTTATATAAAGCAATGTACAGCAGGGTTTGACTGAACTTTAACATGATTTTGTTACTACGTTTATTTTATTATTTATTTAAATTAATGTGTTATAGCGATTTGTCGATGTAGCTCGTGCGTCTATTTATTGAAATGAAATGGAGTTTTAATTCAACAGTCCTGCAATCAGCCTGCATGTTGTATCTTTTGTGTTATTGTATTAAACAATGATATTTGTATTTTAGTCCACCTGCACTGATATAAATGTAGACAATAACATAACCTGCAAAGTGACCGAATTAAAACGTCTCTAAAACCGTTTGAACAGAAACAGTATGGCTCAATCTCCATCTCCACGCTCCAGAAATAAAGAACTAACTGCTGTGAAGTCGGACAGTTTTCAGCCGCCCTCAAAGAATAAACAGGAAGTCACAAACAGCTACTTCCGCTTAGATCTGTAGGCTACTTGTAGTTTACAGACCTCACATGTTGGCCGGAGGAGGAGACGCTGCTGCCATAATATATATATATATATATATATATATGACACACACACACTTCTTTATCACAGTTGAATAACTTCATAAAGGAGATTATATCGTTTTTAAAACGGTAACGTCGTAGAGATCATTGCGTGTCGCTTCCCGCCGGAAGCGGAAGACTGTTGCTTTCGCATAATTGTGACGTAACGATCCGCGCGGGGTTTCGAAGTGGACTTATTTCGCGGAAAGCGAGTCTCGGTAAAACCGGAAATCAACACGTTTGTTTATTAAAGCGCTACAAGATGTATTTTAAAATGATCGCGACACTGATCACTTTACTCTGTATTCTTCACGTTGCTGCCGGTAAGTTTACGTCTTGACTCTAGAAAGAAAGAAAGTAAATTAAAACTACGTTGTTGCTGTTTGGAGACTTCTTCGGCTACGGTCGTGCTTAGCATTAGCATGCTGCTTTAGACCTGACCTCGGTAGTGTTCGCTCTGTTTAAACTGCTTTGACTCAAACGTCACAATAACAGGAAGAAGTGTCGCTATTTAAAGCTTGTTTTGTTTCATGTCGTCGAGACTTTCTTGAGCTTTTAGTCTTGTTTCGCTGCGTTGAAGTGTTTGATCTTTACGTCTTTTTTCCCCTGACTGTGGTGTTGGTGGTGGACGTGATGTTCACGTACAGTAAAGCTGATGGATCCAGTCTAACAACACAGACGACAGAACAAGACCTGTTTGATGTGGAGAGAACCCTTTGGAGCTTGTTTGGTTTAGTTTGAGTGTTTCTGTAATCTATTTAATCCTCTAAAGATCATGTTTGTCTCACAGGAGGGTCTCGTGCCGTTTGCCCGACGCAGCCGATCAAGGTGGTTGAAGGTGAGACTGCTGCTCTTCACTGTGGTCTGCATCCCCCGGTCAACTTGTCTCTTTACACGGTGGATTGGACGAGAGTTGACAACAAGCAGATCGTCTGCGTCCATCGACATGAACGGAGCGACCCTGGTTCAGTGGTGGATCAATACAGAGACAGGACCACCTGCTCAGATCATGAAGATCTGAGCAGAGGAACCCTGACCCTTAACATCTCCTCAGCCAACCTGTCTGACAGCGGATTATACAATTGCTTTGTCTTCGAACTGAAGACCTGGTGTGAGGTCCGTCTCATCGTTGGTAAGCAGT
This sequence comes from Cebidichthys violaceus, assembly GCF_023349555.1. Lineage (NCBI taxonomy): Eukaryota > Metazoa > Chordata > Actinopteri > Perciformes > Stichaeidae > Cebidichthys > Cebidichthys violaceus. Next base: position 309,548 of record NW_027176594.1, read on the forward strand.
TTAACACTCTATAGGTCAGCTTAGGATTCAAGATTCATAGAATGAACCTGCAAATAATGAATAACTGTGTTTGTGTCATTTGAATGGTGGTAAATGTCTTTGAATATTTACTCTTCGTCCTTCAGTGTCTCTGAGAACAAGAGTCCAGTAGATTCAACAAACAGTTCTGTCTGATAGTACTAGAACATATTTGATCCTGTGTTTTCAGATTACTGAGATTTCTTTGTATTTTTTTTAACAGTACCCAAAGACCAACAGAACTGGACAAAGACAGATGTTTGCAACACAACTGGACCTGCAGTAGAAGAAGATCATGGTGAAAGTCTTTCTGAGTTGTTCTTTAGGAAACGTTGATTCTCTTTATTCTACGGCGTCTTTGAACACAAGATGCTCTGACTGGAGGTTGTGTCTGAATGTTTTGTTGTTTAATCACGAGGAGTAGTCTATAGATGAATTAATAACTCTATTAAATAAACCTTTGAGCCTCATGGTGTTCTTATCAAGTCTGTCTGATGTCCTTCAGGTGCTGTGAAGAGGACGGCTGTCCTTCTCGGTGTTCTTCTTCCTGTTGTCGTTCTTCTTCCTGTTGTCTTTGTTGTTGTTGCTGCTCTTCTTCTGTGGAAATATGAAGTGATCGGTAAGTTACAAACTGCTCTCCAACATTTTAAGTGACCATCTTGATGATTTTTATTTAAATAAATGTCTGTTAAGTCGCCATCTATCGCCGGATGAAGCGACACCTTTTTTGATGGAGCCTTAAAAATCCCTGTTTACTCTAATCTCTCTTAATTAGCCTCTAGCACACAGGTGCTCCAATCACCATGGAAACCAGTGACACACATGATTGTCTCAAAGTGGTTTCCATGTTTTCACAGAGAAGTGTAAGAAGAAGTTCAGAGGGAAGAAGACGATGTCAAACAACTTTGAAATGGAAAACCTGTCGACCGGACCAACAGAGGGGGATGACTTACCCAGTGCATGATGGGAAACTTCTGGCTGCCGGATCAAACAGCTGATTGGCTCTTAGTTTTGACAACAAACTCCATATTTAGTTTCCATTGTCTGTGTAATTGTAATACTTAACACTAGATTGTTGGCTCTTAGGTTCATGTTGTGCGATGAAGGTTTAAGGACAGAGTACAATATGAAATTAAAATGACAACGTTGTTCCAGCATTTTCTCACAACACAAACACTACGTGAAGTAAACAAATATGAAAAGGTAATAATAATGTTAGCGCTGTTAGCATCGTTAGCTGTGAGCCGTCACCATCTTGAGAGCCGTTGTGAGACAATCAAAACCCTCCCAATCTCCTAACTTATACCTTTTTATATTTAGGATTCTTGACTTTTGTCTTTTATGTTTAGGATTCTTGACTTTTGTCTTTTTATATTTATGATTCTTGACTTTGGTCTTTTTATATTTCATCATGTTTATATCACTTCAATAAATATGTGGAAAATGTTCCCTGATGTCCAGCGTTCTTGTTTTCTTCTTCTGCTCATATTTCTGTGATTTCATGTTTGATTCACAGTGGTGAAAGTAATTCACACCGAGGTGTTCTGCATCATTTTATCCAAACTAATACAAAGACATAACATGTGATCACAGTACATTAGTATCAGCATCATAGTTTGACTTGACTTTGGTTTGTTTTTGTTTTTTTTCACAGTAACATGGCTCCACAGTCAGTCGTTAGTTCTCATCTAACAGGATGGTGATGGCTGGATTTAAAGATTTATATACAAACATATAAATATGAGTTTTCTGGTTCTCAAAGAAGAAGGATGAAACACATTAGTGCACAGCAATCATTAATGATTCACTAAAACAACACCAGAGATAAAGTGAAGATTAGAGGAGGACTCCAGAGCAGCAGCAGTAAATAAACAAACATGAACTGTAGACATAGAATTGGAAAAACATCGTTACCTAAAATATATTGTATTCTGAAGCATAAACAATTCATTTTTTAAAGTACAAAAGAGCCCAATTGATGAAAAACAGATCCAGGCTACAGCTGTCCACATACATAATGTACTTATATGTTTAAGGTGAAAACTACTCTTAAATATTAGATTTGTATTCTATTTTTAAAGTTTTACACACAATGAGTTTGACTCTGGTTTCTTTGCTCTCATGTACTTATACACAGAAATAGACATGCAGCTAAAACAAGAACAAAGCTGAAGACCTGGAAGAAAATATATAAGTGTTATGTACATGCAACACAAGTAGGCAAAAAAGATAAATGCATGTATACCATGAATATATAAGAAGGCAGCAATGAACAAGAACATATATCCACATAGAGGTGAACCCATCTCTATAAACCAAGATGAGATCATGATTTATTGATACTCAGGTGACGCAGCAGCACCAAGACATAAATAAAAGATGAAGTAAAAACAAGAGATCATTAGTATATAATATAAAGTATATAGAGGCCACTTCATCACGTGTCCTCCATGTCATCCTAAAGGTTCGTGTGGTTTGATTGCTATGCAAGGAGCAGTTTGTACAGATCGTAGTCGGTAGCAGCTAACCAAAAAAAAAAAAAGAGACAAAAACAGAGGAACACATAAGTGCCAGAGAAGCGTTTAAGCAGATGGAGGTTCATTACTTTAAAACAGTAATTCCATCATATTCACACTGAGAGGAAGAAAAAGAGACGCTCGGTGCCGCAGCGCCCCCTGCTGGTCTTCTACGTCTATCGAAAAAGGGACCTGATGCACCGTGTCTCTGTTTCAATGAGTCGGTGTCCTTTGAGAGACATTTGAGTTCTTTACTGAAGTCAAAGTATTTAAAAGTTCACTAGACTTGTGTACACATAACTTGTCTGGTATATTATAATATTAATAATGGTGTTTTCAGATTAGTGTGTTAACATAAGTAGTATGTTAGTTTCACTATTAAGTTAAACATTTTGAATTTACAGTGTTTCTGTTTGACTGAAAAATGGAAATGTTGGAAGTCAGTCTCAAAATGGAAACATTAAAATGTATAAATGTTTGATCACTTATCACCTCATTATAGGCCTTTTCCACAGCAACAGTTGTGAAGTGATGAATATGAATATTGTGAATGTGTACGTAGTGTAATACTGTTTGAACTATATTTATGTTAATAATCTGGTTTAATCTTTAGTAATGCTATTTTATTATTATGAGTTCATGTCTTTTATGGATGTGAAATCTATTGGAGTGAGAAGTACAATATTTGCTTCAAATGTAGTGGAGTAGAAGTATAAAGTACCAGAGAATGGGGAAAAAGTTCCTCAAAATTGTACTTAATTACAGTACTCAGTATATTAAATGTACCTAATTATAAAATATAAGCTGTAAAGCTAAGAGGGAGAAAAAATGAGTCCACCGTTATAGATTTTTTTATTTTTAATTATTTTTTATTTTTTATTTTCCATCTTTTTTATTTTTTAACTTTTTTAAGTGTTTTCAGTTTTTGTAGTTTTTTGCAGCTAAAGCTCTGATTGTTTCTATTTTAAATGTCTCTAGTTCATCAACAGAGAGAATAACAGACTGTTGGTGTTACTCATAGATAGAAACTTAAACCCGCCAAAAAGTACATTATTGAAACTCCCACAGCTCATCTCAGCCAATGAGATCCGCCGGAAACTCCAAAACCCGCGAAAAATGATTAAAAAGGGAGGAGCACGAGAGACCCAGATAGTGTTTTTTACAGCTTTTCAATCATGTGGACTTCACTCAAAGTCTGTCTCAGGTAAAACACTTTCATTATTTAATCTTTATTTTATATAAAGCAATGTACAGCAGGGTTTGACTGAACTTTAACATGATTTTGTTACTACGTTTATTTTATTATTTATTTAAATTAATGTGTTATAGCGATTTGTCGATGTAGCTCGTGCGTCTATTTATTGAAATGAAATGGAGTTTTAATTCAACAGTCCTGCAATCAGCCTGCATGTTGTATCTTTTGTGTTATTGTATTAAACAATGATATTTGTATTTTAGTCCACCTGCACTGATATAAATGTAGACAATAACATAACCTGCAAAGTGACCGAATTAAAACGTCTCTAAAACCGTTTGAACAGAAACAGTATGGCTCAATCTCCATCTCCACGCTCCAGAAATAAAGAACTAACTGCTGTGAAGTCGGACAGTTTTCAGCCGCCCTCAAAGAATAAACAGGAAGTCACAAACAGCTACTTCCGCTTAGATCTGTAGGCTACTTGTAGTTTACAGACCTCACATGTTGGCCGGAGGAGGAGACGCTGCTGCCATAATATATATATATATATATATATATATATATATATATATATATATATATATATATATATATATATATATATATATATATATATATATATATATATATACACACACACTTCTTTATCACAGTTGAATAACTTCATAAAGGAGATTATATCGTTTTTAAAACGGTAACGTCGTAGAGATCATTGCGTGTCGCTTCCCGCCGGAAGCGGAAGACTGTTGCTTTCGCATAATTGTGACGTAACGATCCGCGCGGGGTTTCGAAGTGGACTTATTTCGCGGAAAGCGAGTCTCGGTAAAACCGGAAATCAACACGTTTGTTTATTAAAGCGCTACAAGATGTATTTTAAAATGATCGCGACACTGATCACTTTACTCTGTATTCTTCACGTTGCTGCCGGTAAGTTTACGTCTTGACTCTAGAAAGAAAGAAAGTAAATTAAAACTACGTTGTTGCTGTTTGGAGACTTCTTCGGCTACGGTCGTGCTTAGCATTAGCATGCTGCTTTAGACCTGACCTCGGTAGTGTTCGCTCTGTTTAAACTGCTTTGACTCAAACGTCACAATAACAGGAAGAAGTGTCGCTATTTAAAGCTTGTTTTGTTTCATGTCGTCGAGACTTTCTTGAGCTTTTAGTCTTGTTTCGCTGCGTTGAAGTGTTTGATCTTTACGTCTTTTTTTCCCTGACTGTGGTGTTGGTGGTGGACGTGATGTTCACGTACAGTAAAGCTGATGGATCCAGTCTAACAACACAGACGACAGAACAAGACCTGTTTGATGTGGAGAGAACCCTTTGGAGCTTGTTTGGTTTAGTTTGAGTGTTTCTGTAATCTATTTAATCCTCTAAAGATCATGTTTGTCTCACAGGAGGGTCTCGTGCCGTTTGCCTGACGCAGCCGATCAAGGTGGTTGAAGGTGAGACTGCTGCTCTTCACTGTGGTCTGCATCCCCCGGTCAACTTGTCTTGTTACACGGTGGATTGGAAGAGAGTTGACAACAAGCAGATCGTCTACGTCTATCGAGATGGACGGGACGACCCTGATTCAGTGGTGGATCAATACAGAGGCAGGACCACCATCAACCATGAAGATCTGAGCAGAGGAACCCTGACCCTTAACATCTCCTCAGCCAACCTGTCTGACAGCACATCATACAAATGCTTTGTCCCAAAACTGGAGACGTGGTGTGAGGTCCGTCTCATCGTTGGTAAGCAGTTTAACACTCTATAGGTCAGCTTAGGATTCAAGATTCATAGAATGAACCTGCAAATAATGAATAACTGTGTTTGTGTCATTTGAATGGTGGTAAATGTCTTTGAATATTTACTCTTCGTCCTTCAGTGTCTCTGAGAACAAGAGCCCAGTAGATTCAAACAAACAGTTCTGTCTGATAGTACTAGAACATATTTGATCCTGTGTTTTCAGATTACTGAGATTTCTTTGTATTTTTTTTAACAGTACCCAAAGACCAACAGAACTGGACAAAGACAGATGTTTGCAACACAACTGGACCTGCAGTAGAAGAAGATCATGGTGAAAGTCTTTCTGAGTTGTTCTTTAGGAAACGTTGATTCTCTTTATTCTACGGCGTCTTTGAACACAAGATGCTCTGACTGGAGGTTGTGTCTGAATGTTTTGTTGTTTAATCACGAGGAGTAGTCTATAGATGAATTAATAACTCTATTAAATAAACCTTTGAGCCTCATGGTGTTCTTATCAAGTCTGTCTGATGTCCTTCAGGTGCTGTGAAGAGGACGGCTGTCCTTCTCGGTGTTCTTCCTGTTGTCGTTCTTCTTCCTGTTGTCTTTGTTGTTGCTGCTCTTCTTCTGTGGAAATATGAAGTGATCGGTAAGTTACAAACTGCTCTCCAACATTTTAAGTGACCATCTTGATGATTTTTATTTAAATAAATGTCTGTTAAGTCGCCATCTATCGCCGGATGAAGCGACACCTTTTTTGATGGAGCCTTAAAAATCCCTGTTTACTCTAATCTCTCTTAATTAGCCTCTAGCACACAGGTGCTCCAATCACCATGGAAACCAGTGACACACATGATTGTCTCAAAGTGGTTTCCATGTTTTCACAGAGAAGTGTAAGAAGAAGTTCAGAGGGAAGAAGACGATGTCAAACAACTTTGAAATGGAAAACCTGTCGACCGGACCAACAGAGGGGGATGACTTACCCAGTGCATGATGGGAAACTTCTGGCTGCCGGATCAAACAGCTGATTGGCTCTTAGTTTTGACAACAAACTCCATATTTAGTTTCCATTGTCTGTGTAATTGTAATACTTAACACTAGATTGTTGGCTCTTAGGTTCATGTTGTGCGATGAAGGTTTAAGGACAGAGTACAATATGAAATTAAAATGACAACGTTGTTCCAGCATTTTCTCACAACACAAACACTACGTGAAGTAAACAAATATGAAAAGGTAATAATAATGTTAGCGCTGTTAGCATCGTTAGCTGTGAGCCGTCACCATGTTGAGAGCCGTTGTGAGACAATCAAAACCCTCCCAATCTCCTAACTTATACCTTTTTATATTTAGGATTCTTGACTTTTGTCTTTTATGTTTAGGATTCTTGACTTTTGTCTTTTTATATTTATGATTCTTGACTTTGGTCTTTTTATATTTCATCATGTTTATATCACTTCAATAAATATGTGGAAAATGTTCCCTGATGTCCAGCGTTCTTGTTTTCTTCTTCTGCTCATATTTCTGTGATTTCATGTTTGATTCACAGTGGTGAAAGTAATTCACACCGAGGTGTTCTGCATCATTTTATCCAAACTAATACAAAGACATAACATGTGATCACAGTACATTAGTATCAGCATCATAGTTTGACTTGACTTTGGTTTGTTTTTGTTTTTTTTCACAGTAACATGGCTCCACAGTCAGTCGTTAGTTCTCATCTAACAGGATGGTGATGGCTGGATTTAAAGATTTATATACAAACATATAAATACGAGTTTATTGGTTCTCAAAGAAACGCATTTCCGTTTTTGGTTTAAAACCAGAAAACCACGGAACTTCTGTGTTTTTAAACTAAAACCTAAAGAGCGCTTGAGAGCGTCCAACACTCGATCACGTGACCGAGGGAGCGCTCCTCAAAGTCACCACGAGCCGGCTCTGCCGCGTGACGGACGTTCAAAGTAAACTTTCTCATCTCAGCGAAACTCTGATCAAAGAGTGAAACTAGGCAGCGCTGATCAAACACGAGTCAACATTCTGTAGCTACACGGACTTTTTATCGACTCACATGTTCGTAAAAACATATTTTAATGAAGTGTTTAGCCGAAAAATGTCTGTCTCGAGCCAAAATAAGCACCGCCCCACCGGGGAAAAAAATATAAGCACCGCCCCACCGGGCTATTCAGAGGAGGAAAAGCCACAATGAACCACACTACCAACCACCTTCACAGTAGACCTGCTTCTCCTCACTGCATGGAGGTGATCATGGAGGTGATGCTTTTAATTCAGAGTATTGTTCTGTCTGCAGACTCGGTCACTGGTAAGTTTATCTTATTATTCTCTGTTTTAATATTCTGCACTTTGGTGAAAACATTTTTCCTCTTACAGGAGAATGAGGTTATTTATGTAAAATTATATTCTGTTTGAGATGTTTTGCTGGGCCGCAGAAAATTCTAACAATATGATAGAATATGGCCCTCACATGAAACTTGTGCTTGACTGTATTGTACTTCTTCGTTTCAACACTAGGTGGAGCTACTGTCACGAACAAGGCAGCTTCTCCACAGAATAAGAGCAATCAAAGAGAGGTTTTACCACGATGACCAAAGATGTCCGAATCAAAGAAACGCAAGATAACAAGTGAGTGTAGAACAATTCAGACGTTGTGGGAAAATGAATATTTCTTTATAGAAGTCAAGAGGAAGTGTGTGTTTGATTTGCAATGAAACTGTTGCAGTGATGAAAGAGTATAATGTACGAGGACACTGTGAAACATCAGACCTACAAGAGCCTGAGAAGACCTACAAGCTGTTGTTTCATGTTCTGTAGAAGCCTTATGTTGAGACAATGTTGTTCAATGAAAGTAGCCCAGGTTACTAAATGCAACACATGTTTGAATAGTTGTGTAGAGTAGTAGATCCAAGATATATTGTGTGTAAATATGACTGAATATTTCTCAAAAGAAAAAGTAAAGAAAAGCTCATTAATTATACATGAAACACCTGATTGATTGATTGATTGATTGATTGATTGATTGATTGGGTTTTGTAATTAGATGCAAAGTCTTGGTCTTAGTCTTGGTTTTTACTTTATTTCTTTTATTCATGCTGGTTGTTAAAAACACAGAAAATATTTACACCTAAGATGTAGTACCGTATAAAGTGCAATATGTACCTCTGAGATGTAGTACAGTGTAAAGTACAGTATGTACCTCTGAGATGTAGTACAGTATAAAGTACAATATGTACCTCTGAGATGTAGTACAGTATAAAGTAGCATAAAGTGCAAATCCATACATAAAGTATCTCCAAAGACAAATCCAGTTGAGAGTCTTTGTTGTTCTTGAGTTGAGGATTTGTTCACTTTGTTCAGGCTATGAAACAGTCTGCAGAGAGGACGACTGTATGAAATACAAAGAACACCAAACTAAACTTCTCTTCTCTGGTCACAGCAGCTGAATATGTTATTATTACATTTTGTTGATTCACTTTCTACAAATATGAATCAATAATTCATCTTTTATTGACCCCTAAAAACACACCAGACCTCTTGATGCTTCTGTTAATTCAAAAACGATACAAACTAAAACCCTTAAACACCTTTTATTAATATATAATAAGTAGTACATGACTTCATCCAATCATTTGTAACAGTATTCATAATGTATTATATATATACAATAATCAGACATTAAACATTCTCATTTGGCACCAAGATATTTAATGAATGTGTAAATGCTTGTTATTCCTGAGTACATTGTTTTTGATGACTCAGCAGTCTTGAAGGCAGGTTATGCAGTTATTATAATTAATTAGTTATTATAATTAATTAGACTACATTAGATAAAATCAATCAGTGATTCATGTCTGTGTGTTGGAGAAGTAGAAAAACATTTACAGACAAATGGAAAAAAAACATCAAAATCAATAAAGTTTACACCGTAAATCACCAATAATATAGATTTGTTACATGAAATGAAAGAGTCTCTGTAGAAGATCAAGTGTTTGTTCTACTCAGTGTGATTGACAGGAGAGATGATCAGAGGAGCAGAGTTTTTAACACCATGATTAAGACCAGGATCAAAGATTGGGTAGAGCTTCTCAGTGAAGCAGCAGCCAGTAAAGGAGTAGATAAGAGCTGCAGCATCAACGTCATAGAAGGAGACCAGACCCTCCTCATAATCCACAAACACCCCCACCTTCTGAGGCTGAGACTTCAGAGAGAGACGGACTCTAGGGTCAATAAGAGCAAAGTACACATTCTTATTACTCAAACATATCGTCCAGTAACCATCCTGAGGAGTCGGTAGGATGAATCCCTTCCTGTTGATCGACTCTCTGATCACTCCTAAAGTCCACTCAGTCTTCCCTTTAACCTGAACCTCGTAGTAAAATCTTCCTGAAGAGAAACTCTGCTTTGCTACGACATAAATATGAGAATCAAATCTCTCTGGATTGTTTGGGAGATTCTTCTTTACATCACTATCATGTACTTGTTTTCCATCATCAGACAGGATGAGATCACGATTTGCTGTATCAGGATCAAGAGTCACATCCACTGCAGACTTCTGGACCCTCTTCAGCTCGGCCTCAGTGAGCTTCTTCATGTGTTTACTGATTGTCTCCTCCAGCTGATTCACAGCTCTCACCACAGTCCCCTCATGTGAAGGTGGACTGACTCTGACTCCTGTCCAGTCCTTGGTGGGTGGAGCAGCGTTCAGGGTCCTGAAGCTCTGGAGGAGGTGGAGGTGGTCTTCAGTGTGTGAGAGCTGAACCACCTCAGTGCTTCTCTTCTTCAGCTCACAGATTTCCTGTTCCAGCTCTGTGATGAAGCCTTCAGCCTGTTTCTCCGTCTTTCTCTGCTTCTCTTTGATGGTGTCGATGAGCTCGGCCTGGCTTCTCTCAACAGACTCCTTCAGAGCGGTGAAGACCTGAACACCTTCTGCTATCTCTCTGTCTGCATCTTCCTCACTGAGCTCCACAGAGTGTTTGATCTCCTGAATCTTCACTCGTCTCTTCTGGATCATCTGCTGGATTTCAGCCTCAGTCTTCCCCAGCTCGGCCTTCTTTCCTTCATATTCTTCTTTCAGAGGAACAACATCATGGTTCTTGTGGTCTAAAACAGTGCAGAGCATGCAGACACACATCTGGTCGGTCTTACAGAACAGCTCCAGAGGTTTATCGTGCTTCGTACACATCCTGTCTTCCAGGTTCTCCACAGGGTCGATTAGCTGATGTCTTTTCAGACCTGGTTTTGTCAGATGAGGCTCCAGGTGAGTCTCACAGTAGGAGGCCAGACACACCAGGCAGGACTTCAGGGCCTTCAGTTTGGTTCCAGTGCAGTCGTCACAGGGAACTTCTCCTGGTTTGGACTCTTGTTGCTCTGAGCTGCTGGCTTTCTGTTGAGCCGACTGTCTGAACTGAGCAGCCATCTCGGAGATGAAGATGTTGACCTGCAGCTCAGGTCTGGTGGAGAAAAGCTTGTTACAGTTGGGACACTGATAGGGGACGTTAACGTTCCAGTGTTCAGTGATGCAGGCTTTACAGAAGTTGTGTCCACATGGTGTGCTGACTGGATCAGTGAACACATCCAGACAGATGGAGCACAGGAACTGATCCTCAGTCAGCAGACAGCTGGCAGCAGACATATCTACACTCTGAGGACAACAAGTGTGGAAAAACAAAACTGTTATCACATCTTTAGCAGCAGCAACAGAGTGTGTCAGGTATCTTCACATTGTGGGTTTCTGTGTGTGTCATCATGGTAGAATGTGTCCTGGAGACACCTACTGTAGAGGAACTACTACAGAAGAGGGTTTGAGTTCTTCAGAAAGGTGCTCACTAAATAGAACTTAAACACACAGAGTGATCCTCCATCACTGTCACATCACACATTAAATAACAATACTGCTGCTTCTATGTTGTTATTAGAGTGAATTGTTTTAATTCCACTTTAATAATGAACACATTACTGTTTACTGTGACGTATTTGGACCTCAGTTTGAGTCTGAGTTGAACTTCCTGTCTGAGTGGAGCTGAAGTGTTTGAGTTGAAACAGTAAATATGATCAGCTGAACTTCCTCACAAAGACAGACAGCAGGAACTACAGAGACAGTGACGTTGAGAGGAAAGGCTTTACAGCTCAAGGATATTCACCAAAGTACAGAACAGTTATGTAAGATATCAAACATCAATGTTGTTCCTCTGTGATCAATCAGTAAATCCACACGTTGAGTCAGATGCTGTCCTCTGTGTTTGGACAATCCAAAGGGAGTAACAGCTAGGCTAGTTAGCTTCTAGCAGGCCTAGTCTATCTGCTGCTACTTTGATCTTTGGTGTGGATCCTGGTTTGAACTCACTGTTGACCAGATGTTGAGTTTCTCTGTAGAACAGTGTACTCACCACAGTTTGTCAGAGACTCTGTTGTGTTGTTGAGAAGAAGCTGCTGGATTCAGTTGAATGTTTCATCAGAGAGATACAGAGAGACTTGTCTCGACTGCAGCTCTGCTGTCGCTCAGAAAAACTTTCAGTTTCATTTCAAGAGAAGTGACTCAGCAGCTCTCCTCTCTCAGAGCGGCTCCTCCTCTCAGTGGAGCTCTGTGAAGGAGCTTCTACTGACTCTTTGAGGAAAACCCTGACATTCAAACACGAGTTTAACTTTTTCCTTCTTCTTGTTTTTTGTGTTTTAAACGTTAAATCTGAAATACTGTACGCTTTTTTTATTTACACATAAAGTTGTGTATTTTTTTAAGCATCCTATGTTGTTTAACCCAGTGAGCATTTTTCCGTTGAAAAGACGTTTAAAAGTGAAGGTTTTTTCACAGACTATTCATAGACGTTGATTAAACGTTCACGTTTAGACCAGATTTCAACGGGATTTGCAAGACTACAATTTCCGTCCTCTACATTGTGCTAATAATAGTATATTGTCATTTTAGAGGCTTACTAAGAAACTACATCCACATTTATCAGTTGAAAGACAATATTGCAAATCCCAGTGAAATCTGGTCTAAACGTGAACGTTCAATCAACGTCTATCAATAGGCTGGAGAAAAAACGTTCACTTTTGAACCAATTCTGAAGGTCTTTTCAACGTCACCGTGTTTTAAACGTCGAAATGCTCACAGTTCAATATGTACTAAGTAACTAAATACTTACTCATAGTAACACATCATCAGTTTCCACTTACAGGACAAAGACCAAGTGACACAGGCAACAGTTCATTTGTGTTTATTAAGCAACAATATAGTTAAATATCAAACAATATTCTTTATATACAACCATAGTCTCTCTGTCCTTCTTTAAATGTCGTTGTCAAAGCCACACAGGAGCCGGTTTCAGAAGGTCTGCCATATTTTCAAGGTGGACATCTGTAAATAAAACAAGTATTAGAAAAACATTTTCACTTTTAGACCAGTTTTGAACGTCTTTTCAACATATTTTCAACGTATAGATGCTGACTTGGATATTACACAGTATAATACTTGTTGTTCTTTGTATATTGCTATAAGCCAAACAACAATGTTTTGACCGTCTTCTTATTTGTACATCACTTTGTTTTACTCACGTCCTCCACATTTAAACTGTACAGCCCCACGCGCTCTGCGTCGTGTATTTCACATGTAAACTGTCCTAAAAACTCTACAGCGCTACAGAGACAGTCCACAAAGAGTCTCCAACATGAACTAACACACGTGTTTATGTTTACTGTTCGTCCATAGTGCTGTAGCTGCAAGCTAACGCTACAAGCTAACGTGCCTACAAGCTAACATGCTAACGCTACAAACAGGCAGCCTCGCCCGCATGGTGAGCATAACATGATACTAATGGTGCATGTTTCGGTTTGCAATATTGTTACCCAGTAGTTCAAGTACTTAGAAGCATCACGTTTATTCCGTCAGCTCGTTCCCTTCGCTCCGCTGGTCTCGTGCAGAGTTTCCAGACACACAGCGTATGTCTCAAAGTTGTAAAAAGTTACAAGAAACTTCATAATTAAGTCCGTGAGCGAGGTGGAAGTCTTTCCGATACATGTACGACTTGATGCGGGGATGATAGTAGCCGCGTGTACCGTTCGCTCATAAGCTGGTCTCGCGTAGCGCTCTGCTCTCTGCTCGCGACAGAGCCCAGCGCTGTCCGTCGGAGGAGTTGGACAGGGGGAGGAGTTGGAGAAAGTACAGATACTAATGGTTTGTGTGACTGAGCCTGTGTGACTTTACACCATAGCTTCATCTCTTCACTGCATGGAGTTGATCATGGAAGTGATACTTTTAATTCTCCAGAGTATTTTTCTTTTTGCAGACTCGGTCACTGGTAAGTTTATATTATTGTAAAATTATATTCTGTTTGAGATGTTTTTCTGGGACTTTGTTTTTAAACATATTCATATTTATTTAAAAAAAACAAAAACGTTTTGTATTAAAATGTGTAAACACAGATTCCATGTAAGTACATTAATAACAGATTATCATAAAGAAGCCGGAGCTATGAAGTAGTGAACGATGCAAACTTAATAGTTTGAGGAAACAGACAAATAATCTGGAAAGTTACAAGAAACGTCATAATTAAGTCCGTGAGCGAGGTGGAAGATCTTCTGATACATGTACAACTTGATGCGGGGATGATAGTAGGCGCGTGTACCGTTCTCTCGCAAGCTGGTCCCGCGTATCGCTCTGCTCTCTGCTCGCGACGGAGCCCAGCCCTGTCCGTCGGAGGAGTTGGACGGGGGGAGGAGTTGGACAGGCGTTGGACAGAGCGCGGCGTTGGACAGAGCGCGGCGTTGGACGGGGGGAGGAGTTGGACAGGGGGAGGAGTTGTACGGGGCTATCGGGGAAAACGAGGGGAGGCAGAATCTTCTTTTGGGTTTTGTTTAATTGTTTCTTCTGTTTTATTGAAACGTTCCCTGCCTCTTGTATCCTGTGTTCCGTTTTTGACTCCTCTGCTCGGCAAGTTTTGTGTTGAACATTTTCTTTATTATTAAAACCACCGGTATTCAACGCTCTGTTCCCCCGTGTCTAACTTGGGTCGGTCAGAAAAATACATATATAGATGGTTTGTGTGACTGAGCCTGTGTGACTTTACACCATAGCTTCATCTCTTCACTGCATGGAGTTGATCATGGAAGTGATACTTTTAATTCTCCAGAGTATTTTTCTTTTTGCAGACTCGGTCACTGGTAAGTTTATATTATTGTAAAATTATTTTCTGTTTGAGATGTTTTTCTGGGACTTTGTTTTTAAACATATTCATATTTATTTAAAAAAACAAAAACGTTTTGTATTAAAATGTGTAAACACAGATTCCATGTAAGTACATTAATAACAGATTATCATAAAGAAGCCGGAGCTATGAAGTAGTGAACGATGCAAACTTAATAGTTTGAGGAAACAGACAAATAATTTGAAATAATAAAGTTGGTAAAAAGAAAACACATAAACGTCTTTGGAGCCTGTTTTGTTCAAACATGTGTCACGTAGAAGAACTATGTAGCACAGTTAAAATAAGACAAATATATATATAAATATAAATAAATCATATTTACGGGATTCGAACTCATATTGTGTGAGGGGAAAAAAAGAAGGTTGACAGAAGTACTCGCAAGCCGGTCCCGCAGACTGAGCCGCCGCCGCCAGAGAGTGCGACTTCGAGTGCGTGCATGACCGCTCACAGTGCGACCGTGAGCTGAGCTACTGTGATCTGAGCAGAGATGTGATGTTTTGTCACTTTAGCTGGGAGGTCGTTTTGAAACACGACGTGAGCTCATAGACCTTCATGAGTTAAAGTGTTTCTAAGGTGTTTCTGCAATGACGATGATGTCATCTCTCCTTCTGTTGTTGTTGTTTTCCTCGGTGTCAGTTCATCCAGCATGAACAGATGAACAGAGACCACTTTGTCAACAATAACATAACCTGAGCTACAAGCTCAAGGAGGACTGTGTCCTTCAGAGGCGTTTAAAGCTGAATGAACGTTATGTTTGTTGTCCTCAGGGAAGTCCGGTGCCATCTGCCCGAATCCGCTGACGGTGGCAGAAGAAGGAGACGACGTTACTCTGCGATGTTACCTGGCTCCCGAGGTCAGCGTGGCGATGAGGACTGTGGAATGGATGAGAGCTGACCTCGGCGGGGTGGTCTACGCTTATCGACATAGGATGGAAAAGCAGGACGACCATTTGCTTCAGTACAGACACAGAGCGACTCTGAACCACGGAGGCCTGACCAGAGGAAACCTGTCGCTGCACATCTCCTCAGTCGGTCCGTCAGACACTGGACCGTACAGATGTTTTGTCCCAAAGATGCACCTCTTTTGTTTCACCAACCTCACCGTTGGTAAGCATGCTAAACATTGAAGTGGAGGATATGATGTTGATTTACCTGTGTGGTGGAGATGCGGCTTAATTATTGTTGCTGACAAATTGATAATTAGATTTTTTTTCTTTTAAAGTAAATTATTTAAATGCAGTCAATTGGATTTTTTTTCTTTACATTTTTCATTATTTTCTTTTCGTCTTAACGTTAACTTTCTCTTTTTGTGTGTGTGTGTGTGTGTGTGTTTTTTTAACAGTACCCAAAGACCAACAGAACGGGACAAAGAGACATGATTCCGGCACAACTGGACCTCCACTGTCAGAAGAACCAGAGTCAGAAGATCATGGTAAGTTGTTCTTCAGGAAACTTTGATTCTCTTTATTCTACGGCGTCTTTGAACACAAGATACTCTGACTGCAGGTTGTGTCTAAATGTAGTTTTCTAAAGGCTGGCTTTTTTCTAATCTTGAGAAATATACGTAGCAGATTGGGACTACGATCTAAAATTCCTTGTTTTCCTGTCATACAATGAAATCATCTAGAGTACTCAACAGAAAAACCCAGCCCAGTGTTTGCCATGTCTTGTGTACAGAAGTAAATTACAGAATGAACAATGAGGATGACAAAATTATGGATATGACATTTTTCTATTTATGATTCTTGACAGTAACGTCTGTTACGTGACACGGCATCAGTTTGAACCTGACCGTCAACATCTCCTCTGATATTCTTTCAGCTGGTGGAAACAGGGAGGCCGGCCGTGCTGCCGTCATCTCCGCTGTTGTCTTCCTTCTCTGTGGTCTCATCGTTGTTCTGGTTCTGAGGAGCAGAGCAGTAGGTCAACGCAATCCTATCAACTGGACGGGCTGGCGGAGAATCAAGACCTCTGACAAGGCGTAATGCACACAATGTTAACGAAAGTGAAAAATGATGAGTTTATCCGCCCCACAATTGGGATCCCTCTCCATATTTGAATGGGTTCTTCCTCTGCTTTTACTTCACCCTTCCATCAACTTTCATGGAAATTAGCTGACAAACAAACAAAAACATAGAATGGGACCAGTCAAATTTATTTATATGTAACTTAAGAAGTCCTCACACCTGGTCCCAAATATGAAAGAATATTTCCCACATGCCAGAAAATAACAAATTGCAACTTTTGTAATATATATATATATTTTTTTTAGTGATGCCGCTCCAGAAATTATGAAATATCTCAGCATGCCATGAAATTTGCTGCAGACATTCACGTTCTCCTCAGGATGGATTGTTTCTACCGCTGTGCTCCTCTGACTTGTCTTCTATAGCGCCATCATCAGGTCAATGTCTGGCTTTGTTTTCTCACCAAACACCTGCAGAACTACTGAGGTTCAGCCTCAGCTGTACTTTGTGTTTAGTGCTAGTTAGCCGGTGTTAGCGTGCTAACATGCCAAAAATACAATCCTGTTAAACACTGTTAAACATCAGCGTGCTAGCCTTTTCATTCTCTGCATGTTAGCATGCTGATGTTAGCATTTAGCTCAAAGCACCGCTGTGTCTCAGTAAAAATGCTATCAGCGCTCTTATTGATCTCAGGACACAAGTACAAACCATATTGTTACACTGATATTGCACTTGTTGACCAATACATTGATAAGCACTTAAACTCCAGTTTATTAGGTACACCTATAGCTAAAGCTAAAGCTAAAGCTAACCTGTTTGCACTGCAAACACTGTGTTACACTGCATTCGTTTTAACTAGGTGTACCTAATAAACTGGCTCTACAGAAGCAATAGTGACCCAGAACACAACAGGGTACTTTTCATTTCTTAAACTTATTCTACTGTTCTAATAGTGTCGCTACTATTGTGCCTTAAAGGGATCGAGGAGATGTTTTAAAGTGCGTTAGTGTGAGGTTCTTCTCCACAGTCAGTGTTCTACTACAGTAGATGAGTTTATAGAACCAGAGGAGAACCAAAGTAAAGTTCTGCTGAGGACGTATTTTAGACTCCTAAACGAATCAATGTCAGTTTAAGTGAACGTAATATTGAGAATATTTTCTCCTCTTTATCTTTCTGTCAGACAGACATTACTGACGAGGACCTGAAGCTGTTATCTTGACTTTTATGATATTTGTCGGCTTCATTCAGGCGTGTGTGTGTGTGTGTGTGTGTGTGTGTGTGTGTCTCTTTTTTACATCATTACTGTAAATTGTTACTTTTGCTTGTGTAAAGTGAAAAAATTGGACTACTGCTGGATTGGTTTTCTGGTCAAATCACTATTATAGAAAGTAACTAAGTACATGTACTGAAGGATGAAATGTTCCTTAAAATGCTCCTTCTTCTTAAGATAAATAAACTATTTGAAAAGCGTCTTGGATCAGCTGGAAAAAGCACCGTCACAACATTCAAACACAGATTCACATGACGGCCAACATGTTGAACATTTGAAATACCTCGGAACAGCTGAGCTTCTCTTTCAGAGATGCTCACAGCGACTTCATCTTCAGAGGAAACTTAGTGCCTCGGTGTCAGTCAGCACATTTTTAGTACTAAACTATTGTTGAGAGTGATTTCAACTCTTCACCTTCCTGCCTGGTACGGTCACCTGAACTGTAGAGCTCTGGGAGGCGCTATAGACTAAAATGGACAATAAAGATTAATTGTATTAAAGTACATGAATCCCGACAATCATACTTAAAAGTAAAACACTGACAGGGAACATTTTACAGCACAGTGAGTACTTATACTATTCACTTAGTTGGTACACTTGCATACTTTTACATGAGGCTTTTCGACGTAGGACTTTTACTTGTATTGGAGTATTTCACAGCGTGGTATTAGTACTTTTACTTCAGTGAAGGATCTAAGTACTTCTTCTACTGATGTTTTCAGCATAAGTCAGCCCTTGAGTTTATCTAATGTTAAATAAAAGGACATTCTCAGTAATGCCATCAATAAGACAGATGGTGAATAGCTTCTTAGAAACAGGGACATTTTAAATGGACTCTGGTACTTTAAAACGTCACTGACGGATGTAACAAAACAACAACGGAAGTTCCCGGGAAAGTATATTCCGCCAAAAAAAAAACAGTGTTCGATTGAAACTCCCGCCACATATCCTGCCCGGCTTCTCAAGCACTGACGTAACTTCCCTCCTACAACGCTGAGCCAATCAGCGTCGGAGAAGCTCCTGCGTCACCTTCAGCGGACCAATCAGAGCGCGGTGACGTAGCGCACAGCTGATCCCAGGAGCAGAATTGGCGCTAGTTTGGGGCTCAGTGTGCGGAGGAATACAGACGGATAGAGACGCGGAGAGGACTTCAAGACGAGAGAGAAACACTCTGCTGTCAGCCGAGAACACTCCTCACAACCTTTAAAAAGGTAAGTCTGTCACTAACGCTTTAATACAAGCCGCGAAACGTTTAATACGTTTGTGCATCGTAACCGGAAGAGAGTTCTTCTTCTTCTACTGTTCAGAGTTGGTTTGCTAGTTTAGCGTCTAAAATACAACAATTAGTTGATTTCACGTTATGCAGAAATATTCTCATAATACCGTAATGTGTTTCTGATTAAACTACAGTCATGTAAATCCCTAAAGATGAGTATATTTCATGTAAAATCATCCGGTTGGACCTCTGCTATCTTGGCGCCATTTAACAACCACGATGCATTGTTTGTTCTGCGGGTATTTTACTGTGTGTATATATATATATATATATATATATATATATATATATATACACACACACCTACCTGCTGGATTAGTATTTACGAACTTCACACACGTTAGTTATAGTATAGATTTCTATGTTATAATATTTGTTGGTTCATCTGATGTTAAACATGAAGGAACTACACATTCAATTTACTGAAACTTTATTGTAATCTTCCAATGACAACAACAGTGCTGTGAACCATTGGGGGACAACACTGAGTACATTTACTAAGTACTGTACTTAAGTACGATTTTGAGGTACTTGTACTTTACTTGAGTATTTCTATTTTGTGTTATACTGTACTCCATTTACGTGATACTTTTAGTTACTTTGCAAATCATTGGCACAAAATATAAGCCTACTACTAAATTTAAGATATATTAATATATAATAAACTACTCAGAAGTGTGTAAAGTAATTCTAATGAGCTCCACCTTTTACTAGTGATGAACACATTATTGCTTCACTATAATAATATGCATTATTCTGGTGTGTGTGTGTGTGTGTGTGTGTGTGTGTGTGTGTGTGTGTGTGTGTGTGTGTGTGTGTGTGTGTGTTGATGGGTCTGGTCTTTCTCCTTCACGTTTCACAGTGATCAACACAACATGCCGAGTACGCGCTCTAACGGCCGGGCTCAGCCCACGCTCTCCTTCCCGCGCCGCAAGTCCTGCAGAGTCTCCTCCAAGACGCCACCGCCGGACAAATGTCCTCCAGCTCCGCCGCCGACCGAGCCCGGACCCCGGCGACCCGCCCCGACCCGGATCGGACCGCTCTCCCCCAAGCTGCCGGTCGCCCGCCCGTCCCCCCTCTCGCTTCCGGCCCTCCAGCCACGACTTCCCCTCAGCCCCCGGAAACGCACAGGTGAGCGGCTCCTCCTCGCAGTCATGACTTCATTCAGAACAGCTGGAGAGAATTTAGCTCCTTTCACCCATCTATTGTTGAGGGTTACAACGCTCTAAAGGGTGTGGTTGTGTGGAGGTATACAACAATATACAGATAACCTAAAATCAGGGTGGTAAACAACAATGTAGATTAGCTTTGATGATTAATTCGAGGTCTTCCTCTTCATCAACGTCACACCTTTTTATGTTTTTATCTCCAGGTGATGAAAACATCTGTAACCTCGGCGTCGCCCTGCTGGGTTCGCCGCCCAAGCAGAGCAAGCCGACCCCGACCTCGCCCAGGAAGCCGGTCTTCGACGAGAACTCGCCGGTCTCGGCTCGCCGGCGGCTGGTCCCGTCCTCGCCGCCGCCGCGACCGCTCTCTCCCGCCGCCGGGTTGTCTCCGAGGCGACAGGAAACGCCCGCCGGGAGCCCGGCCCGCCAGAGGCCAGAGAGGAGGCCGCCGGTCGTTCGGCTCTTCGGAGAAAGTAAGAGACGCTATGCGTTCATTAATAATCCAGCCGTTGTGTTTAATATTAATCGTTTGGTCCAGAAGATGTCAGATGGTAACAGATCACAGGTTCCCAGAGTCCGAATCGACCCGGTTTTCCACCATTAAACGAGGGTGAGTGTGACTGAAACCCTCCCGCTGGCAGCCGTCACTCACTCCGTCGCGTCGTCTTTCTCTCCCCACAGAGTCGAGGTTTGTGAGCGTGAAGCAGGCGCTCCACACCGCCGTCCCCGAGCGGCTCCTGTCCCGGGAGGCCGAGCGGGCGTCCATCCGGTCCTTCCTGGAGGAGAAGGCCCAGCGGCGCCTCCCCGGCAGCCTCTACATCTCCGGAGCTCCGGGAACCGGCAAGACGGCCTGCTTCAACTGTGTGCTGCAGGACATGAAGGTACGCTAGTAGTACTTATGAGGGTATTTTTACTGCAGTAGTAGTTCACAGTGAAAGTAGATGTTGAAGGCTGCAGTGACACCTACTGGAGACTTTGAGTCACTGGAGTCATCAGTCACTGAAGTACTGAAATATTCATATTTAATCAAATAATGTACTTGAGTACAATTGTTAGGCACTTGTACTTTTCTTGAGTATTTCCAATTTATTCTACTTTATACTTCCAGGCCACTAAATGTACTTTATAGCATTTATTCTTATTCAGATTAATACTAAATATGAATAAACTAAATCATTATGTAGATTTATAGGATTATTAAGATACTGAGCAGCATATAAAGGTAATTCATATTAACTATAGTACAGTGAAATACAATAAAGTCATAATTATGAAGAGGAAGTTGTATCCATCTGTTTCCTGTTGAGATCATTATCATTCAGTGTTGTTGTTGTTGTTGTTGTTGTTGTTGTTGTTGTTGACAGGCTGAGCTGGCGTCCGTTCACACGGTGCTGGTGAACTGTATGAGTCTGAGGAGTTCCCACGCCGTCTTCCCGCTGCTGGCCGACAAGCTGAAAGCGCCCGGCGGGCAGAACGGACTGCAGAGGTTCCTGACGGCCCCGGGGCCCGCTGTGTGAGTGACCCGACCCGGTTCTGAGAGAACCACAGAGAACCAGATATGTGATGCAGCCGGTCACTAGAAGTTTTTTAGTTTAATAACTCATTTGTTTATCATTAGTGCTGGAATAAAGCAAAGCAGATGATAATTAAGTACAAATTGCAAATATTTAACAACGGCTAAGACTTTAGAAGAACTGCGTTTGTTTGGTTCTGTGTCATTTCTGCCTCGCTGAGGTTCTGATCCGATCAATAACCGGGACTCTGTTTGGTCCTCAGGCTGCTTGTTCTGGATGAGATGGACCAGCTGGACAGTAAAGCTCAGGACGTCCTCTACACCATCTTTGAGTGGCCGTACCTGCCGAAGTCTCGCCTCTGTCTCGTCGGTAAGAGTTTAAGTGAAGACATTTAGTGAAGACATTTAAACGAGATCCTGTGTGAGCGTCTTTATCAGCGGTGTAAAGAGACATTCTGTGGTTCTTGTGTCTAAGCTAAAGAACATGAATAAAGACGGATATTTTTATTTTTCAGGTATTGCCAACGCTCTGGATCTGACCGACCGCATCCTCCCCCGGCTGCAGGCTCGGCCTCATTGTCGCCCCCTGCTGCTACACTTCCCTCCCTACAGCCGGCAGGAGCTCGCGGCCATTGTCCAGGACCGGCTCTCTCAGGTAGACTGAGATTTAACGTCTTGAACAAAGTAAAACACGAGCTTGTGTGTGTGTGTGTGTGTGATTGTCTTGACTTTTAAACGTTTGTATTGATTTGTTTCTCCGCTGCTCCTCTCAGGCGTCGGCTGAAGGGATCCTGGACGCCTCCGCGGTTCAGTTTTGTGCCAGAAAAGTGTCGGCGGTGTCGGGAGACGCCAGGAAAGCTCTGGACATCTGCAGGTACGAGTTTCTCCCGTCAAAGTAAAGTTCAACCGTGTTGTTTTTAACTTTGTTAATTAGAGCATTCATTTTTAGAGCATACGCCTTTTTGCGTTAGCTTAAATCTGCCAGTGTTGCTTCTCGATTTGATCCCGATTTATGTGGTTCATCATAATAAAATGTTAATTTAGGATGAAGTATGTTTTGTTTACGTCTTCTGTGTTGATTCTTTGAGTTCATGACGTTAAAGAGTTGCGTTTGTTGGTCGTTCGATTGATTTTAGTTTTTATTTCAGGAGAGCGGTTGAGGTTGTGGAGTCTGACGAGAGGAAGAAAGCGTCGGATCCAAAAGCTGAAACAAAAGGTGAGTTTCTCCTCCATTCGCTGATGAATCACGGTGCAAAAGAAAACGGTGTAAGAGAACGCTACTAACTCTGAAACCGCCCGTTGTCCTGGTGCAGCGTCGCGGGTCAGCCTTTCTCAGGTAGCGCGGGTGCTGTCGGAGGTTTACGGCGACCGGATGGCGTCTCAGTGCGGCGGCGGCGCAGACGGAGAGAGTTTCCCGCTGCAGCAGAAGCTGCTGGTCTGCTGCCTGCTGCTGCTCACACGCAGCGGGAAGAGCAGAGAGATCGTCCTCGGGAAGGTGAGTCACTCCACTGGTTCATGTTCAAATGTTTTAATAAACCAGAGTAGATGTTTGCATGATCCTGAGAGGAGTTAAGAGTAAAAGATGTTACAGTAGAGCTTTAAGAGTAGAAGATGTTACAGTAGAGCTATAAGAGTAGAAGATGTTACAGTAGAGCTATAAGAGTAGAAGATGTTACAGTAGAGCTATAAGAGTAGAAGATGTTACAGTAGAGCTATAAGAGTAGAAGATGTTACAGTAGCGCTATAAGAGTAGAAGATGTTACAGTAGAGCTATAAGAGTAGAAGATGTTACAGTAGAGCTTTAAGAGTAGAAGATGTTACAGTAGAGCTATAAGAGTAGAAGATGTTACAGTAGAGCTATAAGAGTAGAAGATGTTACAGTAGAGCTATAAGAGTAGAAGATGTTACAGTAGCGCTATAAGAGTAGAAGATGTTACAGTAGAGCTATAAGAGTAGAAGATGTTACAGTAGAGCTTTAAGAGTAGAAGATGTTACAGTAGAGCTATAAGAGTAGAAGATGTTACAGTAGAGCTTTAAGAGTAGAAGATGTTACAGTAGCGCTATAAGAGTAGAAGATGTTACAGTAGAGCTTTAAGAGTAGAAGATGTTACAGTAGAGTTAACGTTACTTTACACAGATATACAGGAATAAAACCTAATTCTTAACCTCAGCTGCTGTATTTCAAATGTCCAGCAGGTGTCGCTGTAGCTCAGATCATGAATGCGGATCATTTAAACCTGCAGGTCGTGTTTTGAACAAAGTGTGAAACTGATTGTTTTTGTGTGTTTTTAATGTTTCAGCTCCACGAGGTCTACAGCCGACTGTGCGCCCAGCGGCAGGTGTCCGCTGTCGCTCAGGGAGAGTGTTTGTCTCTCTGCGGTCTGCTGGAGAGTCGAGGAATCTTCTCCCTGAAGAAAGCCAAAGAGGCTCGACTCACTAAGGTACTGCTTAGAGACCAAAGAGCTCCGCCGCCAAACTCGGCAGGAAAGGAGGGTGGAGGGTGTTTTTGTTCTGGTTCCTAAACGGGTCTTGATGTGCGTTTCCTGTGAATCCTAAAGGTGAGGGTTTGATGTCAGACGTTTGTTTCTTCCTGCAGGTGTTTCTCAAGATCGAGGAGAAAGACGTGGAAAACGCTCTGAAGGATCGAACGCTGCTGGGGAGCATCCTCGCTGCAGGACTCCCCCCATGAGCACACACTCTACTTTTTATCTACAGAGATTTTTTTTGCAGTGATTTTTTTTATTTGAATTTTTCTCGTTTTTGCTGAGAATTTGTATATATTTTATGAAAATGTTATCTTTTTGTTATTTGTTTTTCTCATACCGACGTTGACGCTCAGTTTCTGAGTTGAGAAAATGTTTTTAACTCGTCGGTTATGAAATCACAGCATTTTTGTTTCAGTTTGGATTTGAAACGTTTCCATTTTTATGCTGTAAATAAACAAATGTACAGACATTTTAATCAGATCTCCTCTTATGGTTTTATTCCCAATATCACTGTTTGTGCGTCGGACAGAGAGACTAGATTAGTCAGACATGGTAAAAGATAGTTCATCAGAATAAAGGGATTCATCACTCGTGACTCCAAACACTTTTCCCTCTTTTGTCGACGAATCACTTTGACGGAACCAACTTTCTCCACAAATAATCAAACCACAAAAAAAAAAATGTGATCATACGGTTCTTGTAAACAAGCCGTTCATCATAAATAAATGACGAGATGTTTGTAGACTAAAGATCAAAACCACCAGTTAGTGAGGGAAGTCTGTTAAGTCACTTTCTATCTGAGGAGGGAACACACAGTGAAAGTATCGCATCATCTGTATATTTGCAGTATTGTGAACTTATATATTTATTTATTTATTTTAAAAAGAACTATGCGCACAATCCTGAACAATAGCTCCAGACTGAACTCTGAGCACAATCCTTTTTGTTTTCACTCCAATATATATAAATCCTAAAATCACTTAAGACTGAAATCTTAAGTCCTGATCACAACAACCACATAATCCGGACCGATGGCGTTTAAATGTCCGGCGTTTCGATCCGAGCTGCTCCTCTGATTGGATTAAAGGTTTAAAGCGTCACTGAAGCTCAGCTCAGGCTGTGAGACGACGTCAACAAACCAGCAGCCTGCAGAGCAGAGTGCGGCTCTTGAATCTCTGATTTCTCTGTGAACCCCCTGAATGCATCGTCACTCACCTTCCACAAAAAGAAAAAAGTTTATCAAGTACTGTACTACATCTCAGTAAGTATTATTATAACAAGTAGTTAAAATGAGCTCCACACACACTAAAGCATCAATAACTATAATCCTGTTATATACATTATTCTGAAATGAGTACTTTTACTTTTGTACATTTTGCTGCGAATACTTTTGTACTTCTACTGAAGTAATATTTTTAAATGCAGGAGTTTTACTTGTAACGGACTGTTTTTACACTTAAACGTTGGTACTTTTACCACATAACGGATCGGAATACTTTTGCACCGCTGAAAGTACTTTTAACGACATTAAACCAGGAGATTTTATTCCACATTCAAATACCAGACACAAATATAAACTATTCAAATCAGATCTTTATTCAAATATGATTTACTCACAGCAACGTGGATGAATATATATATAGTATTTATATATATATATATATATATAATAGTGCATGTTTTCAAATACAAATACAGTGACCAAAAATGTAAACATTGTCGGAGATAAAATATGAATCAATATTCAAACGTATGATAATAATAGTGAACCACACTCAAAGCTTTAGTAGAGATACAGCAAGCAAATACAAGTCACTTTCTCCAACAGTGCATTTCACATAAATCTATATATATATTATACTTTAGTGCCTATTTATTTAGTTGATATTTGACTGTGATTGTCTGAGACGTCTGGACTCATCAGGAACCAAAACAAAGAAAAAGTATCAAATACTGAAGAGTTTGAATCTGTTTAACGTCGTCTTCTTCACGCCGGAGAGACGATTCCTCACACTCGGGACTTTAACTGTATATTTAAAGTAAGGTCACACAGAACCAGAACATCTGTCAGAATCTTTCTGTAGATTCATTTTTTTCCCCAAATGTTTAAATATGTATTGGTCTTCTGCTGTACTGTTCAGAAACATAAGAAGTTTTTCTAATTTCATATGTTTGTTTTGAGGTTTCAAAGTTGCTTCTAAATGTGGAAATCTCTTCAAAATCTGTTTTCTTAAAATATAGTTTGTCACATTTCATCACTTCATAAATCTCCTTTAACCTCTGAAGAGCTGGACTTACGCTCTGCAGCCAAACATTGTTCAAACTCACAAAGAGCCTTTCATTACTTCTAGTAGTTCTAGTTGAGCTGCCGACGTTTCAAAACGTTTCACATGTAACACTGTCAGGATTTTAATAAGCTGTAAATATAAAGGGGATAACTGGATCTCACAATCCGACATCTTCTTTTAAATAATTTGCAGCTCTGACGCTTTCATCTCCTTCTAGAGAAACCAGATCGACGCTCCAACAACGTCAGACACAGAAGACCAGATTGTTGCTGCTGAAGACATTAGAGACATGAAGACGTCCGCGCGTCCAGTTTAAAACAACATAAACACGCTTCACAAAGCATGTTTGAAAAAATACATGAAGAAGTTGATATTTTGGGGCCATTTTGATTATTTTGAACATTTGAAAAAAGGGAAATCTTCTTTCAAACGTTGCATTTTAATAAAGTCATATCAGGAGTTTAACTTTGAACAGAAACACAAGTTGATTGTGTAGCGTTAAAGTAAAGTAACTGTGTTGTTTCAGACTGGACACTCCTGAGTATAAAGAACAATATTAAATAAAAAAGATAAATAAATAGTTTTGCACATTCAGAGTGACGAGGTTCAGCCGGTGTTAGAATCAATAAACATTCTCAGTGAGTTTAAATGCATTCAGATTCAGAAGTATACTCACAAACTGTACATCGAGTAGAATATTTCCTGAACTTTAGCCCTCAGTTTGAGTCGCGCGACGCGACGCTGACATCAGCATGTTTTTACAATCGGTAGTTTCATCGAACAGTCAGAGAAACAGTCAACAACTGGTGATGGAGTCCGTCAGTTCCATTCGATGGAGACAGATAAAAGTCTAAACGTCAAATGCAGCAAGGCGCTAAAATATGTTAAAATGGATTAAAACTTATAATATATTGGAAATAAACGTTGATTTTTTTTCCCCCTTTTCATCCCGTCTCTGGATTTAAACACCAAGCCGACACTGATTTAAAGACTTGGAGCCGGAAAAACATTATTTTACTGTAATTCCTCAATAATTTTACAATTAAGTAAAGTTTGAACCATTGATTATTAATTTACTGCATTTAAAAATTACAGGCCAGTGGTTATTTCCAGGAACCCCGATGTTCAAGCACATTAATGTCTTTATAAATTCTGTAATTTTTTTAAACATTTTTATTTAACAGGAAAAAAAACCCCATTGAACTAGAAAATGACAAACCTGTTAAATAAAAAGTAAACGAGGCGTTTAAAGCAGATCAACCCTGACGATGACTACACTCATTAAATACAACACAATCACTTTCATTTTATACATCTCTTATTTCACTCTTATTTTACCTTTTTTATTTATTTTTTACTGTTTTACCATGATCAATTTATTCTGTGTTGTATTCTATTCATTATTTGTCATTTATTTTATTCTATTACTTAATTTGTTGTGCATTAATCTTTTCATCTTCTCTCCATTTCCCTCTTGTTTTCCTCTTGTCAATCATTTGAAACTTTAAATTCCTTTTGATTCGTTTGAAAGCTGCTTTATAAATAAAACTTTAAATTATTGATTGATTGATAAAAGTTTATTATTATTATTATTCGCCGGTCTTCATTCCGGGCGAACAAGCAACTCATCTCCAGCCGCTTTAAGCAACATAAATTAATAATATTATAGTTTCACATTTAAATTATTATTATAAGTT
Source organism: Cebidichthys violaceus (assembly GCF_023349555.1). Classification (NCBI taxonomy): domain Eukaryota; kingdom Metazoa; phylum Chordata; class Actinopteri; order Perciformes; family Stichaeidae; genus Cebidichthys; species Cebidichthys violaceus. Next base: position 337,879 of record NW_027176594.1, read on the forward strand.
ATTATGTAAAACTTCTACTCTGAAACTTTAAATCAAGAATTTACTTTTGCATAATCACCCTCAACAAGTTGAGCTTGACTCTGTCTTGATTTGTTGGTCTTAACATGTGAATTAAGAGAATTAAGTTTTAGCGTTTGCATTTACCAGGAAAGCGCCTCGTTAGCGTAGCAGAGTATTCCTCATTGAACTCAATGTAAACCAGAAGCTGCATCTCAATGAAGAAAAACTGAATTAAATCTGATTGTTATAAAGGCAGCACATCTTAAACATAGCCTCTACTCAGAAAAAACACTTCTTAAATACTAATGTGACTTGATAAATCTTATTTTGTAGTTTATTCTAATCTAAACTTGAGATCCAAAATAGTCAAATATCAAAAATACTTCGGTTTGGTCCGTTTCTGCTGCCTCTGAGTCATAAACACTCACAGCTGCCTCTTGAGGAAGAAAACTAATAAAGCACAGCATGTTTGTTTGGAGACGTTCATGAATGAAGTACATTCAAATAGTTATCTGACTGATTTCATAAGAGCTCAGAAAGAGTCAATTCTCCCCGATGTTCATTATCCAACAGCTTCAGTCCATCGACACCTGAGGAACCGAACTGTTCCTGTCCAGTTTGTTTCGCTGCTGTCGAAACACTGCAATCAACCCGATACAAGTGTACTTTGAGAGGAAAGAGTAACTTGAAATGAAAATACTTATCGTTTAAAATCAGATTTTGTATCAAAAAGATGTGTTTTTATCAGCGGAGAGAGGTTTAAACAAAACTCTGACGGTGTTTCAATGATATTTCTGCAGTTAAATAGAGACGTTTTTTATCATTTATTATATAAAGATGTCTGTTCTTCTTGGTTGTTTGTTTTTTCGACAGCAGCGATTCACTCTGAAGGACTCTGATGGGACTTTAACGAGACGACGTGGTTCTCAGTTTGTCTACCGACACGTGTTTCACCGTCTGATAAGGAAACGGGGTTTTTCAGGGGTCAGGGGTCATGGGGGGGGGGGGGGGGGGGGGGTCCCCGTCTCTACCTCAGCCGGGCAGAGAAGCAGCGCATGTACTCCGTCATCCAGCGGTCGTCCACCACCGTCAGCTGCGACCGCGTCGTCTTCTCCAGGTCGGCTGACCGAGCCCGCCGGCGGTCCAGGTTGGAGCTCCGCTTGTCGAACTCCCGCCGGGTCTGACAGCAGGCGTCGGACGTGTTGTTCTGAGAGAGAGAGAGAGAGAGAGAGAGAGAGAGAGAGAGAGAGACAGAGAGAGAGGAGTCGTTTCCGAAAAGCACACCGACGTTTTATTATTAATGCCCGCAGAGTTTCTGGTGACTCGGCTTCACTTCTCTGGTGTCCTGTGAACGAGGTCCAGCCGCTCTGACAGACTCCTCTGGCTTCACCTTTAGGAGTTTATCCTCGACTTTGGAGCAGACAGAAGGGCCCCAGCTGAGGATCTGAGGCTGTCTACATTCCTTCTATATACACATATATATATATATATATATATATATATATATATATATAAGTTTTGGGGCTTTAAAAGTGATCAGTGAGACGTTAAAATCAACTCCAAAACGAACAGGGAGCCAGTGGAGAGAAGCCAGGATGTGATGTCGCCTGTTCAAAGGTCAAGGTTTCACGTACAAAACACACGCTCGCTTTATAAAATATGAGTGATTATCTTGTAGTATTGTAGTATTTTTTTCCCTCACTTAAGTGCTTCTTCCAGTACGGCTAAAACCAGTAACCCGTAGTCTGGACCCCTAACGTCTAAATGTTTTATAAAGGTTTTTACTCAGTGCATGAAGGTGTCTTCACTGAAACACTCACGTCATTCGGGGTCCTCCTGACCTCCGTGCGTCTCTCGGTCCAGTCCAGTCGGCTGGACGGCCTCCGGTTCTCCTTCTCCTTGGTGCCGATTGGCGGTTGGCTCTTCGCTCTCGGCGTTTTGCGGACCACAACTGGTTTATCTTCGTGGGAGCTGTCCCGGTGTCCCGACTCGGGCCGGGGGTTGCGGCGGCGGGGTCGGGGCCGTTGCTTTGGCACCGGGTTTACCGGCTCCCCGTCGGAGGACGTCGGCGTGTCGGCGGGGCCGTTGTCCGTGTCCGTGTCCCCTGAGGATCCGCCGGGGTTTGGAGCCGCCGTCGCAGGACCACCGCCAGCTTCGCTCACACCGTTTTCTACAACTGCTGGTTCACACACCGACAAACGCTGCAGCTCAGAGTCACAGAGGCAAACATGCGACCAAAGAAACATTTTCTCATTGATATTTACTCTCTGTTTTTCTGTCGTGTCAACACTGAATGAATATTCAAATAGTTTCTGCTCTAGTTTCTGCTCTAGTTTCAACCAGCGTCTCTACCGTCTGTGTGTTTGTTCGTCATGTAGTATTGTGTGTAAAGACCTTCCCCCTCTGGAGACCCAGTAGGTCTTTTATATCTGAGCTCAGTGTCTGAACAGGAGGAAACAGTCCCAGACTGAACCTTCAGTCCAAATATTTTTAGCATCAGCGTCTCCTGAGTTTAACCAGCTTTTGGCCCTCTATACGGTCAGAGTGACGCACACACACACACACACACACACACACACACACACACAGAGGAACTCCTCCTGGGGTTCTGTTAGATTATCCCAAAAATATTCCTGGAAGAGAGGACAGGAAACAGCGGGAACATTCTCTTCAAAGCATATAGCCAGTCGTATAAATCCCCGTTTTCTCACATGAATCCCAAACCCGGGTGAGATCAGAGTCCTTGAGGGAGCATTCGGTTTAAAACGCAAATTCATTTAGAGTTTCAGAACGCCTGAACTCAGAGGGATGAAGACAGCAGGGCTGCAAGAGTAGCGTCTACAGAAAAGACTCGACAGTTTTAACTCCAACGATGCTTTGAGCTAAATGCTAACAGCCTTACGTTGACAATGCTAGCATGCTGACGTTTAGCAGGTAACGGTTTAGCATTGGTCACCTTCACCTTTAGTGAAGTTGCTAGCAATGCTTAGCATCGTCTCATTAGCAACAAAAACAAAGCGCAGCTGATGGGAAACGTGAATTTGGTTTTGCAGGTGTTCGGTCGTAAACCGAAGAGAAAGCCCAATGAGCACCGACGTTATGAGACGAATGGATTAATGTCTGTGGAGGAGATGCAACCATTGGTCAATTAGTCGATAGACAGAAATGTAATCTACTGTTTGGATAATCCTGATCAGACTCTGGGAAGTTGTGATTCCTGACATTTTAATTAACCAAATAATCATTTAAAAAAACAAAAAAAACAATCAATAGATTGATTGATAGTGAAAACAATCATCTCTAATATTTCTTAGAAGCGTTCTTACTTGGTACCTGATGTATTTATGGTTATTGATCAGTTATTAAAACTACAGTCAGTGTCGGTAACAGCCTCCTCACCGGCGGTCGGTGCAGCGTCTACGTCTGCGTCTCCTCCCGGCTCGGTCCGTCCTTCCTCGGAAGGCGGTTTCGACCCGGGGCCGGACGCCTTACGTTTCACCTCCTCTGCCGGCGGTGGGAGGGACAGGGGGGCAATTTTGTTCCTGTTCAGCCTCGGCGTGGACCAGCCGCTGGATTCGGAGCCGCTGTCCCAGCCCTCCCAGAACCAGGGCTTGTGGGAATGCTCCATCACCCGCCGGCTCAGACGGTACTTCAGAGAGTCCTCGTAACACTTGGAAAACGTCTCCCATTTGGGGTCCCTGAACTTCTTCATGTACTCCGTCCGGATTTTCTTGGTCACCATGGTCGTTGTTATTGCTCCTGTCTGGTCCGTATCACTGCGGAAAGCAGAGGAGGACATGAAACAATGACATTCGCGTCATAAAATCAAATCAGAGACGAACAAAACATGATGTTGTCTCACGGCAAGAGACGGACTTCATCAAGGATTCCCAGTGAAGTAATACCTAGAGTACTTCATTAGTATAGTAAAATCAGAGAAAGAAATTTAAAGATTAACAAAAAAAACCCAAAGATGGTGGACAAGACAGTGCAAAGGTCATAGACCCGGTGTCTGGTTTCTAAAAGAGTGTTTTGATGCTTTCATCTTGTCAACAACCAGACGAGGAGGAAGTATTTATTGAGCTCCTTTCCTGAAGTAAACACTCCAAAACAAGTAAACGTCCTGCATTGAAAATGTCACTTAAGCAAATGTATGTAAGTGTAATCAGGAAAATGTACTTAAAGTATTTAAAGCAGAAGAATGTCCCCTATGACTGTCGTAGTATCGTATAGTGTGTCATTACATTATAATTAAATTAAATAAAATAAATACGTATGTAAAGTACAAGAACCAGTACAGGTACTTGAGTAAATGTACTTAAGTTACATTCCACCACTGCTAATCATAGTCTACCAAATGAATGAACGCGTAGGTTTCTGAGAGGATACCTGCAGCACCTCGTGACGTGCGTGTGCCAGGCGTGGTCTACCTTTAAGCCCCGCCCACCTCCCGTCACAACAGATTACCGTCAGAGGAGGGTTGAAGCTTATTATAGTCTTACTACTGACTATACTGCAACTAGTACTCACACTAACGGAGCTATTTCTGTCCGCAGTCCTACCGCCTACACATACACACACACACACACACACACACACACACACACACACACACATCACATTTCATTTTATTATCTTTATTAACCTGTTGTAAAAAATAAACTACATAAATTATTCATTTAATTTATCTGACCTGGCCACGAAACCGGGACAATGTTTACCGTCAACAGCAAATGATTGCTCATTCATTGAGTGTATTTTATTTTTTCTTCCTTTAACTGAAACACTCTTATTTTGAAGGCTTTCTTTTCCCCAGTCACACCCCAAAAACATCGTATTTTCTGAATTTGAGCCTTTAAAAACACCGCAGAGGAGAACAAGACGGACAATCGCACCTTCTGAAGAGTAAACAAATGTCCTGACGTGTGATAAGGTGAGTTTTTAAATGACAGTCGTCGTGTGAAAACAGGCTGCAGCCGTCATCACACCTCGTTAAGCCACGTTTGTAAACACGGTGAGGTTTTATGGGTTTTATCAATTTGAGGATAATGGTTGAATATTAAAGCCAGGTGTGATTTTACTCACCCAGACCTCATCCCAGAGGGGTCCGGTCTGATGTCGAAACCCCGTCAATCCCTTCAATCCCGTCGGTCAGACGCCTGACATCGCTCCGTTACTCGATGCCAGAACACACCGAGAGCCACGCGACAAGCTAGCTGACGTGCAGCAACGAGCTTCCGGCGTACCCTTTCAGAGTAAAACGGCTAGGACTACTTTCCCTTGTAAATGTTTAGTGTCATTGCTCTTGTATAGTTTGTATTTCCATTCTCTTCTCATCTGATCTATTTCCTTCTAGGTGAGTAAAAGTCAATGAAACACTAAAGTATGGTTTACATTTTGTACTACCGTGTCATTTGCAAGTGTTGATGGTAAAAATAAATGTTATTTCTATGTCGAAAATAAGTCATAGTATAGTATGTCGACAAATATTAAGAAGTCATAGAATGGTATGTCAGAAAGTTAAAATAAGACAAAAAAATAACATTGTGAGGTATGTAAAAAAAAATCATTAAAAAGTCATAGTACAGTATGTCGAGTACAAAGTCAAAAATATCGTATATCGAAAAAAGTTGTAAAAAAAAGTCACATTATAGTATGTCGAAAAAGTCATGAAAAAAGTCATAGTATGGTATGTTTAAAATAATAAAAGTCAATGAAACACTAAAGTATGGTTTACATTTTGTACTACCGTGTCATTTGCAAGTGTTGATTGTAAAAATAAATGTTATTTCTATGTAAAAAAAAAGAGTAATATTATTATATGTAAAACAAAGGTCATAGTACAGTATTTACATTCTCTTCTCATTTGATCTATTTCCTTCTAGTTTATATATTTCTTTATTTCATACCTTTCTCTATTTATCTGTACAGTTTTTTTGTCCTTGTGCTGCTGAAACACCTGAATTTCTCGTCCAGTAACTTCATCTATAATAATATACCATCATTATTGATTAGTTGATATTAGTTTACGTTAATATTCTTTATTAATAATCCAAATCTGCAAAGTAATTAAAGCTAGCAGATAATTGTGCACTAATAATATTCCTAAAAGATATTTCCTTATGAAATGTAGTGGAGTAGAAGTACTCAAATACAGTACAAATACCTCAAGTATTATACTTAAGTACAGTACTTGAGTAAATGTACTTTCTACCTGTGTACGTAGGTATTGTTTTAAGACAAACTTGAAAACAATTCGAACCTTTAAGACGTAACCTTTATTTTGAAAGATGGATTCTATACTTCCGGCACCATTCTGATTAACTCCCGCGAGCATGATGGAGCAGAGTGGAACATTTTGTAGTAATGAAGAATGAAATATGATTTCTTCGTGAAGATGCAGGGACCAGACTGCGCATGCGTGCTCTGCCTCCATCTGTGCAGTGACGACAAAAGGTGAAGCATAAAGATTAAACTTCAAACTCCTTTAACTGTTAAAGGTTACTTCCTCTTTATCTTGTAAAGAGATATTACTACATTTATTGTAAAAATGAATGTTATTTCTATGTCGAAAATAAGTAATAGTATATAGTATGTGGAAAAAAAGTAGTAAAAAAGTCATAGTATACTATGTCAAAAAATAATAAATGTATGCATAATAGCATAATATGTACAAAAAAGGTCAGATGAAATATGTCAAAAAAGGTAATAATATAGTATGTCGAACATATTAAAAATAAAGTCATAGTATAGTATGTCAAAAAAAAGTCATAAAAAAGTCATAGTATAGTACAGGGGTATTCAATTAAAATTCCAAAAGGTCCAGATTGAGAAAATCTCCTCGTGCAAAGGTCCGGAACATTACAATAATATCTAATTTGCGCTATTTAGTGTGATATGTATGTATGTATGTATGTATGTATGTATGTATGTATGTATGTATATATATATATATATATATGTGATTTGAAGTTGTCTCGTGAATGAGATTTTGAAGAGCTTTAATTTTGAAATGCTACATCAGAATGTCCAGGTTCTCTCTGAGTGACACCTCGAGGTGGTCTGCTATCAACCTGAAGTGAAATTAGTTTGTGACTATGCGCCGTTTCCTCTAAAATTAAATCTGAAATTAGACAAATTGTCTCATGAATGTGATTTGAAGTTGGCTCGTGAATGAGATTTTGAAGGGCTTTAATTTTTTGACATAGTCATGTCAAAGAAATGTCATGACTATGTCAAAAAAGTAATAAAAAAGTCAGTGCAATATATCGAAAAAGTCATAAAAAAGTAAAAAATTGATAGTACAGTATGTCGAGTACAAAGTCAAAAATAGGTCATCGTAAAGTATGTCGAAAAAAAGTAATAGTATAGTATGTCGAAAAAAGTAATTGTAGAGTAGGCGTGTCAAACTCAAGGCCCACGGGCCAGATCCGGCCCTCGGTGCAATTATATCCGGCCCGTGAGAAAATATCATATGTCTATCATAATTGGACAGAAATTAAAATTTGAACTGCTCAGCAATCCGTTGACGGGGAAAGGCCACCTGTGCGCAATCAAATGGAGCTGATAGACCTCCAGTGACACTCTCAAGGCAAAGTATGACTCTGTGGGCGCTGCTCCAAGCTTCATCCCCCGAAACGATGCCTCAACTCCGCCTACATGCTGCTCAAATGCTCAGCGTGTTTGGAAGCGCATACCTGTGAGAGCAGCTTTCCTCTGCGATGAAGATGAACAAAAACCCCACACAGGAGTCGTCTCACTGATGCACACCTTCACTCAGTTGCGGCTGGCCAATAGAGGGCCAGGGGGCGTGGCCCCACCTCGAGCGCCCATCCTTGAGCCACAAAAAAAAATGAAAAAAAATAAAAATATATATATATATTTGTATATATTAATAATAATAATAATAATAAATTATACAAATTGTCAATATTTGTGTTTTTGAAATATGGAATGTACCCAGTAATATTTGTACAATGCACAATTCTTTTGCATTATGTTTTGATGCTTTTAATGGTTTTATGTGAAGCACTTTGAATTGCCTTGTTGTTGAAATGTGCTATACAAATAAACTTGCCTTGCCTTACAATATGATATCTGCACAAAATATATGCTTTTCCTGCATGTCCCTCCCTCAGCAATAAGTAAATGACAATGTGTGATTTCATTCTTGTTTTTTTACATTTAGATATGTTCTTTTGATATTACAATATGTACTAAGCTCAGGATGCACATTATTAGAAAAGGGATGTTAAAATTACCAGGAAAACATTTAACCTGAATCATAAAAACACATTTCCTCAAAACCATTAAAAACAATATATACAAGAGGAAAAACAGGGACACCTGGTGGGTAAAGTGAAAAGGTGCGTAGGACTGGGTGACTAAACAGAGACAACAGAAACTATAACATTACACAAAGGAAATCACATACTTGCCAAAGTCAATGCATAAACACATTAATTGTCTTCTGGTATTTTACTACAATTCTGGGTCCAAACATGAAAAATAACTTTACACAAGAAGATATTTACATCAGCAAAACTTCAACGATAAAAACAACACTATAAAGCTGGGTAATGTTATAATATTAACAGAAAGCAACGTGTCTTAAATGTTACACCCTTCCAATAAATCACCTTAACATGGTTTAGGGCCGTGTGTGTGACCTGTGACCTGTGTTCTCAGACCAAGAATTCACTCACCATCTGAAAAGAGTTGTGGCAGCTGGGCCAAAAAAAGGGAAACCGGGTCCCTTTCTGGAGCCAGACCTGGGAGTGGAGCTTGCTGGTGAAGGTCTGGTTTCCGGGACATGAGACATATGGTTCGACCAGGAACAACCCAAAAAAAATCTACATTGAGCCACCGCCCTATGGGCCCACCGCTCAAAGGGATATGCAGAGGGGTGATTGGGTAAAATGGCTAAAGGGGATTCTTTCCTGTGTGAGTTTTCATGTGTACCTTTAGAGCTACGTTGTGCTTTTATCACAAACTGAGCAGCTGAAAGGTTTCTCTCATGTGTGGATTCTCATATGTGTCTTTAAAGTTGATCCTCGGTTAAAAGATTTCTTACAAACTGAGCAGCTGAAAGGTTTCTCTCCTGTGTGGATTCTCATGTGTGTCTTTAAAGTTGAACCCCGGTTAAAAGATTTCTTACAAACTGAGCAGCTGAAAGGTTTCTCTCCCGTGTGGATTCTCATGTGCATCTTCAGATTTCCATTTGTGCGAAATGTTTTCCCACACTCAGAGCATGTAAATAGTTTCTCACCAGCGCTACATCTTGAATAACTGACATGGACTTCATCAGGTTTCAAAAAGTTTAAACCTGACTGTGGTTCTCTGGTCTCCTTCCAATCATCACAGTCATCAGTGTCAGAAGACTCTCCAGTCTTCTCATCAGTATATGGTTCTGGATGTCTATCTGGACCTGAGTTCATGTCTGGTTCTGGTCCTCCACAGTCCTCTCCATCAGCATCTGTTTCCATCTGTTCAGTTTGTCTTTGATGAAGATGTGAGGACTGAGCTTCCTCATCATCTTCTTCACTCTTCACAAGAGTGAATGAGAACTTGACATCAACCTCCTCCAGACCTTGAAGCTGCTCTCCCTCCTGACTGGTCCAGAGTTCCTCCTGTTCCTCTTTAATGTGTGGGGGCTCTGGTTCCTCCTGGTCCAGACTGGAGCTCCACTCCTGCTGCTCAGGGGGAACCTCTTCTTTAACCACCAACAGCTGCTGGACGTCTGCAGGAAAACAGTAAACACACACAGAGACGTGACAAAGAAATATTAGTATTGAGCTAATAGTCTCCTGTAGATACACTTGTTTTCCTGCCATCATTCCCTCTTCCACTCCCTGTGCACAGCTACCAAACAGACATGCCGACACACATTGTAAAGACACAACGCACCAGCAGCAATGAGGTCATCAATAGTTTACATGGCAAAAAAGTGTTGCACTACCCAACATTGTTAAGAAGTATTCAAAGAACCTGAAACAGAAGAAACAGATTCAATGAATCAACCGAGTCTCACTCCAAAATACATAGAAACGTTATCAGCCGGAGCATGAACAGAATAAATAAAGTGAACCAACCTGCTCTGTGTAACCGAGGCTGAGGGTTGAAAACAGCGTCCAGTAGTTTCCGTTGTCGCTCGTTCTCCTCTTTTAGAGCAGAACGTTCCTCCTCGTGCTCTGCTATCGTTCTTTCAAACAGACCAAATATCTCTTCAGCAGCCGCAGTTAGTCGCTGGTTGACTAAACATCTCAGCATTTGGACTTTAGACATTTTCACTGAACCACAGAAACGTTTCCTCCAGACAAACTCCGTTAAAAACGGTTTGCTCACTCTGAGCTGCGCTGTGTTGCTAGGTTATGTTCGAGTCCGTCTACTTCCTGGTAGCATGCTAACTTCATTAGCTCATTAGCAAAAACACCGTTTACTAGTGATTGTTCCTTCCGTGTCGAGGCTTCGAAGCGTGTGTCGCATAATCAGGAAGATTTTGACGAGTCGCGTATCGAGGCTCGTGTTGATGACGTGTGTGGTGACGTTCGATGCCGTCGCGAGCCGGCCATACTACGTGACTGATTCAGGAAGTGGTTCGCGGGTTTCTTCTTCTTCTGTGGTGTTTAACGGCAGCTTGCATCCTTTTTGTTGCATTACAGCCATCTTCCTGTTTCAGTCAGTTTCTATGTTCCCAGCTACTGAACTTCCCCCATCAGTCCCGTTTGTAAAGCACCTTCTTCCCAGATTACTAGAGCCCCACTCCAGTATATTATTCAGCTCTCTTCCTCTCACCCCTACTCTTTGCATTTCTCCCACCATGCCCCTCCTTTCTGAGCTGTGTCTAATACAGGTGGTGATAACATGTTGTACAGTTTGTGGTGCCTGGCAGTCAGAGATGGGCAAAAATACAGCAAAATGTATTTTGATACAAAATACCCCTCAAATAAATGTATTAAAATAAAATACAAAATACTGGTGCTAGAAAATGTAACACAATACAATACATGTACTTTGTATTTCAAATATAGGAAATACTTTTTTCTGGATTTTCCGTTTTCTCACAATTTTGGTATAGCAGAGCATTCAGGTTTGGGCTATATATATATATATATATATATATATATATATATATATAAAATGTACACAAAGCTCTGGTGAACCCCACAAAGAGGAAGAACAGTCACAGGATGTCAGTGTAACTAAGCAAAGCTATTAAAAGACAACAATTTGATTGATTATGTGTATATATATATATATATATTTATTTATTTATTTTTATTAATGGGACTTAACAGCCCATGAACTTTGGCTTTGTATCAACAAGAAAATATTGATCATATATGAATAGCATCGCCTATGTATACTATAAAAGCAAAATATAGAATTAAAACCAGTTGTACACAGGTAAAGAGCCTAAATAAATTACTGTACCGAGACATGTTGTCCACCTGGCCAACTGTAGAATGTATGAAATAATAAAACTAAGAATACTTTCATAATATGCCTTTTAAATAAAATAAATTGGATATTTAATGTTTTTTTGTTTGTTTTTAACAAAAGGACATCTACTGTCATAGCCTGGGTAATTGTGAACTATATTATCTGCCAGTAATTGATATGGCATTATGACATTCACATTGAGAAGATACAGCATCACTTGTAATACAGTGTGAGATTAGCTGGTCAGACGTCTCTTGATAAGGTTATTTTGAACATACAAGCTCCCAATCTCCCTTTTCCTATAGCTAGCTACTCCACTGATAAGCTAACTTGCTAAACACTGGCTATGCACTAGCATGCTAGCGTCATTAGCATGTTAGCATCGATCGCTAGCTTGATATTATAACTGTCACCATGTATATACATTAGGCTATGTAGCCAGACCCAGACATACATTATACATCAAGCTAGTTGACATCTGTCACACTCAGATAACAATGACGGACAATCTGTTGAACTTGAAGATCTGAAGACTGAACTCATGAACTGTTTTTTGATTCGTGGAGAAAGTGTTTTGAGTATTTTAAATACAGAATTACTCCACTCTTAAGTATTTTGTTACAAATTAAGTTTGATTTTTTTATCGGCCCTATCAAATACAAATTACATAATACTCAAAAGTAATTGAAATGCGTATTTCAAATACAAATAATAGAAATACTGCCCATCTCTGCTGGCAGTGCTCATAGAGACGGGTTGGATGCTTCCCTATGATGCGTAGATTGCTGTGCCCTGTTCTTAATCTTGATATGGTTCCTGTTTCCTCGCCTTTGTCTTACACTGCTCACTTTACTCTGAAGTGAATGTAGGTATCTCCCCCTCATCTCCTGGTCCCAATGTTGTTGCCATACTCTGTTGATATTTTTCCTGATGATGCCCTTTGTTTTTCTTTAGCGCTTGTTTGGCTAGTTTGTCCACTTTTTAATTTCCTCTGATATCCATATAAATATAACTTCAGCGCCTCGTTCTATTGCTTTAGAGTGAATTTACATTATTTTTAATAACAGATCTTGTTGAGTATTGGACATACCTGATTTCAGACGATTGCAGACAAAGGACTTTACCTGGTCTGTGTTGGTCAACCCACTCTAGGGCCAAAAAAAAGTGCATACAATTCAACTGTATACACAGCTTAAAAATTCAAAGTGCGTTTCAATATTTCAAATTTGAGACTAGGAACTGCAACAGCAGATCCTGTACTGTCTGTAGGAGCAAATCAACACCTTTTCCTGTCTAGGTATTTCCACCCATCACAGTAAAACCAGCACTGCCATCATCTCCACTGTGTAAACCCCAAAATGATTGGATGTTCTTCTGTCGATTCCTCTTCCTATAGCTGGTGTTGCCGCCCCATATCCTGTCACTCCTGTCTCAGATTTCTTAGGACCATCCGTGTAAATCTGTGTAAAATCACGATACTCTTTCATTACATAATATTCAAATGCACTTACCAAATCAACTTCATCTTTTTCTGTCCTTTTCGACCTCTAACAAATACCAGTCTATGTCAGGCCACACAAGCGTCCATGGAGCCACCACCGACTAAACTACTGAGGGGCTTATCCTCCGATCAAACACTTCAAATTCTCTTGCTACGTCATTATCTACCCGACTAAAGTGATCCCTCTGACTCCTCCCACTCTCCCAGACCATCTGCAACGCTCCTTTTGCAGGGTGAGAATCATTGCGTCCCTGTAAATTAGCCCAGTAGTTTGCCATCAGTTGCTTTCTCCTTAAATCCAGCGGCATGTCTCCCATTTCTACCTGCAGGGCAGGTTCTGCTGCAACTTGGTGGGTAACCTACAAAATAAAAGCCTCTATAAATTATTCCCATCTTAAGTTACCTTTCATCTTTTCTATATGTAATGGGTGTGATTTGGACATGGATAAAGACAACTCAATGAATTGTTTTCCAACATTTATTTACTTCTGCAGAAGACAAAATTCAACCCATTACCTGCCTTCTGATCTTTTTCTGCACCTTTGCTCCCTCACCAATAAGTAAAATGACAATGTGTGATTTCATTCTTGTTTTTTTTACATTTAGATAAATTCTTTTGATATTATAGTATGAACTAAGCTCAGGATGCACATTACTTAAAAAGGGATATTAAAATTACCAGGAAAACATCTAACCTAAATCATAACAACACATTTCCTCAAAACCATTAAAAACAATATATACAAGAGGAAAAACAGGGACACCTGGTGGGTAAAGTGAAAAGGTGCGAGAAACTATAACATTACAAAAAGGAAAACACGTACTTGCCGAAGTCAATGCATAAACACATTAATTGTCTTCTGGTATTTTTCTGCAATTTTGGGTCCAAACATGCAAAATACAACTAACATACATATAACTTTACACCAAAAGATATTTACATCAGCAAAACTTGTATTTTAATGGTAAAAACAACACTATAAAGCTGGGTAACGTTATAATATTAATAGTAAGCAACGTGTCTTAAATGTTACACCCTTCCAATAAATCACCTTAACATGGTTTAGGGCCGTGTGTGTGACCTGTGTTCTCAGACCAAGAATTCACTCACCATCTGAAAAGAGTTGTGGCAGCTGGGCCAAAAAATGGGAAAACGGGGCTCCTTTCTGGAGCCAGACCTGGGAGTGGAGCTTGCTGGTGAAGGTCTGGTTTCCGGGACATGAGAAACATGGTTCAACCATGAACAACCCGAAAAATCTACATTGAGCTGCCGCCCTATGGGCCCACCGCTCAAAGGGATATGCGGAGGGGTGATTGGGTAAAATGGCTAAAGGGAATTCTTTCCTGTGTGAGTTTTCAGGTGTACCTTTAGAGCTGCGTTGCGCATAAATCTTTTATCACAAACTGAGCAGCTGAAAGGTTTCTCCCCTGTGTGGATTCTCATGTGTGTCTTTAAAGTTGAAGAATGGATAAAAGACGTATTACAGACTGAGCAGCTGAAAGGTTTCTCTCCTGTGTGGATTCTCATGTGTGTCTTTAAAGTTGAACCCCGGTTAAAAGATTCCTTACAGACTGAGCAGCTGAAAGCTTTCTCTCCTGTGTGGATTCTCATGTGTCTCTTTAAAGTTGAACCCAGGTTAAAAGATTCCTTACAGACTGAGCAGCTGTAAGGTTTCTCTCCTGTGTGGATTCTCATGTGTGTCTTTAAAGTTGAAGAATGGATCAAAGACTTATTACAGACCGAGCAGCTGAAAGGTTTCTCTCCTGTGTGGATTCTCATGTGTGTCTGTAAATGTGAACGCTGGCTATAAGATTCCTTACAGACTGAGCAGCTAAAAGGTTTCTCCCCTGTGTGGATTCTCATGTGTCTCTTTAAAGTTGAACCCCGGCTAAAAGATTCCTTACAAACTGAGCAGCTGAAAGGTTTCTCTCCTGTATGGATTCTCATGTGTCTCTTTAAATTTGAACCACAGTTAAAAGATTCCTTACAAACAGAGCAGCTGAATGGTTTCTCTCCTGTGTGGATTCTCATGTGTTTCTTCAGATCGCCACTCTTGCCAGTTGTTTTCCCACACTCAGAGCATGTAAATAGTTTCTCATCAGCACTACATCTTGAATCACTGACATGGACTTCATCAGGTTTCAAAGAGTTTAAACCTGACTGAGGTTCTCTAGTCTCCTTCCAATCATCACAGTCATCAGTGTCAGAAGACTCTCCAGTCTTCTCATCAGTATCTGGATGTCTATCTGGACCTGAGTTCCTGCCTGGTTCTGGTCCTCCACAGTCCTCTCCATCAGTTTCTGTTTCCATCTGTTCAGTTTGTCTTTGATGAAGCTGTGGGGACTGAGCTTCCTCTTCATCATCTTCACTCTTCACAAGAGTGAATGAGAACTTGACATCAGCCTCCTCCAGATCTTGAAGCTGCTCTCCCTCCTGACTGGTCCAGAGTTCCTCCTGTTCCTCTTTAATGTGTGGGGGCTCTGGGTCCTCCTGGTCCAGACTGGAGCTCCACTCCTGCTGCTCAGGGGGAACCTCTTCTTTAACAACCAACAGCTGCTGGGTGTCTGCAGGGACGTTAGAAAGAAATATTAGTATTGAGCTAATAGTCTCCTGTAGATACACTTGTTTTCCTGCCATCATTCCCTCTTACACTCCCTGTGCACAGCTACCAAACAGACATGCCGACACACATTGTAAAGACACAACGCACCAGCAGCAATGAGGTCATCAATATGGCCTCAAAATGGCAAAAAAATGTGGCACTACCCAACATTGTTAAGAAGTATTCAAAGAACCTGCATTACATTACATTAGTCATTTAGCAGACGCTTTTATCCAAAGCAACTTACAATAAGTGTATTCAATAGAACTACTAGTCACCAGAAGTCATAAGTGCATCTCCTGGTTTACACAAGCATCTAAGAGCACGAACCAGAACAAAAGTACAGCAGAAACAAAAACAAACAAAAACAATAAGTGCAACAAACCAATACAATTACAATAAGTGCCAATAAGTTCAGCCTGATGAAAGATGGGCAGCGACTCCGCTGTCCTGACGTCAGTGGGGAGTTCATTCCACCATTGTGGGGCCAGAACAGAAAACAGCCGTGACCAGGTCGATCAGCCGCAGGGACCTCTGAGCGACCAATCGCCCCGAGGCAGCAGAGCGAAGTGGTCGGGCAGGGGTGTAGGGCTTGACCATGGCCTGGAGATAGGAAGGAGCTGTTCCTTTCACTGCCCTGTAGTAGTGCGATACCTCGGTAATTGGCACACACCCTCTGGTCCCGCTTTTTGAACAGGGGAACCACCACCCCGGTCTGCCACTCCCTAGGCACCGTCCCAGACCTCCACACAATGTTGAAGAGATGTGTCATCCAAGACTGTCCCTCCACACCCAGTGCCTTCAGCATCTCTGGACGGATCTCATCAATCCCTGGGGCTTTGCCACTGTGGAGTTGTTTGACTACCTCAGTGACTTCCACCAGGGAAATTGATGATGCTCCCCCATCAGCCTCCAGCTCTGCCTCTACAATAGAGGGCGTATTAGTCGGATTCCGGAGTTCCTCAAAGTGCTCCTTCCACCGCCCGATTACCCCCTCAGTTGAAGTCAACAGAGTCCCATCCTTACTGTATACAGCTTGGATGTTTCCCCGTTTTCCCCTCCTGAGGTTCCGGATGGTTTTCCAGAAACACCTTGGTGCCGACCGAAAGTCCTTCTCCATGGCCACTCCGAACTCCTCCCACACCCGCTGCTTTGCCTCCTTCACGGCAGCGGCTGTAGCCCTTCGGGTCTGTCGGTACCATGCAACTGCCTCAGGAGTCCTCCGGGATAACATATCCTGGAAGGCCTCTTTCTTCAGTCGGACGGCTTCCCTGACCACCGGTGTCCACCACGGTGTTCGAGGGTTACCACCCCTTGAGGCACCTAAGACCTTGAGACCACAGCTCACCACCGTAGCTTTGGCAATAGAAGCTTTGAACATCGTCCATTCCTGTTCGGTGCCCCCAACCTCCACAGGGATGCTAGAAAAGCTCCGCTGGAGGTGTGAGTTGAAGATCTCCCGGACAGGGGCCTCCTCCAGACGTTCCCAGTTTGCCCGCACAACCCATTTGGGCTTACCAGGTCTGTCCAGAGTTTTCCCCCACCCTCTGACCCAACTCACAACCAGATGGTGATCAGTTAACAGCTCCGCCCCTCTCATCACCCGAGTGTCCAAAACATACGGCCTCAGATCTGATGATACGATAACAAAATCGATCATCGACCTTCGGCCTTGGGTGCTCTGGTACCACGTACACTTATGAACATCCTTATGCTCGAACATGGTGTTCGTTATGGACAATCCATGACTAGCACATAAGTCCAACAACATACGACCGCTCGGATTTAGATCAGGGAGGCCGTTCCTCCCAATCACGCCTCTCCAGGTATCCCCATCGTTGCCCACGTGCGTGTTGAAATCCCCCAGCAGAACTATGGAGTCCCCCACTGGAGCCCCATACAGGACTCCAGTCAGGGTCTCTAAGAAGGTCGAATACTCTGAACTGTTGTTCGGTGCATATGCACAGACAACAGTCAGAGTTTTCCCCCCATAACCCGCAGGCGTAGTGAGGCGACCCTCTCGTCCACTGGGGTAAACTCCGACGCAGCGGCACTCAGCCGGGGATTTGTGAGTATCCCCACACCCGCCTGGCGCCTCACACCCTGGGCAACTCCAGAGAAGAAAAGAGTCCAACCCCTATCCAGGAGTACGGTTCCAAAACCGATGCAGTGCGTAGAGGTAAGCCCCACCAGATCTAACTGGTAGCGCTCCACCTCCCGCAAAGCTCCGGCTCCTTCCCCCACAGAGAGGTGACGTTCCACGTCCCCAGAGCCAGCCTTTGCCGCCCGGGTCTGGTCCGTCGACGTCCCTGGCCTTCACTGCCACCCATGGGGCAGCGCGGGAGGAACCCCAGCGGTTCCTCCCGCAGGTGGTGAGCCCACAGGATGGAGAGGTGGGGGGTGCCACGTTGCTGCTTCGGGCTGTGCCCGGCCGAGCTCCGTGGCAAACCCGGCCACCAGGCACTCGCTGTCGGGCCCTCCGACTGGGCCTGGCTCCAGACGTGGGCCCCGGGCTTCCTCCGGGCAGGGTCTCCTCGACTCTTCTTTGTTTTTTCATTGGGGTTTTTGAACCATTCTTAGTCTGGCCCTTCGCCTGAGACCAATTTGCCATGGGAGACCCTACCAGGAGCTCTAGGCTCCAGACAACATAGCCCTAAGGGTCATGGGGGCACTCAAAGCTCTCCATCACATTAAGGTGATGGCTCCCCGGAGAGGAAAAAGACTAATACATATCCTCAAATTTATTTTATACAGAGAGATGACCAGTGCCCTCAATCCTCGCTACCGACCCCCATCCAGGGATGGTCTGTCCAATACACTAGTTCATACCTGTGTGTACAGGCCTCATCTACACCATCTGAGAGGGTGTTCTCCTGTGCAGGACATGCAATTAGTCAGGAGAGGTGTCGTATTTTGCCAGAGAAGGCAAATATGCTCATATTTCTGACAGTATGACAGAAAATATTTTCTGTCATCTAGAAGACGAGAGAACTATGGAAGCCCATTGCCGCAAGCAAAAAAATAAATGCACCAACACTTTTGGTGCATCCATCTGTAACCATAATACTGACCAGATGTTTGCAGTACTCACAACATTATGAGATACTTTAACACAACAGTCAGAGAAGCAGCTCTTCACAGGTTACTCTACATTTGACATATAAATGGTTTGTGAGTACACTGAAGAATAATTTAAACGTGGCTTTACAACAGATGACATACTTCAATTGCTTGCTGTTTTATATGGGATTGTACTGAGCAAACGCACCCTTGAATAGAATTAATTTTAAGCAAGAAGCAGTTCTGGATTAGAAAGTATAGAACCGATGTGGCAACCGTCATTGAACAGCAACTGGAAACATCTGGTCAGTGTCATGGTTACAGATGGATGCACCAAAACTGTTGGTGTAATTTATACATTTTTTTGGTGGCGCAAACGGGCTTCCATAGGGAACAGATCAGAAGAAGAAGAAGATTCATTGAATCAACCGAGTCTCACTCCAAAATACATAGAAACGTTATCAGCCGGAGCATGAACAGAATAAATAAAGTGAACCAACCTGCTCTGTGTAACCGAGGCTGAGGGTTGAAAACAGCGTCCAGTAGTTTCCGTTGTCGCTCGTTCTCCTCTTTTAGAGCAGAAAGTTCCTCCTCGTGCTCTGCTATCGTTCTTTCAAACAGACCAAATATCTCTTCAGCAGCCGCAGTTAGTCGCTGGTTGACTAAACATCTCAGTATTTGGACTTTAGACATTTTCACTGAACCACAGAAACGTCTCCTCCAGACAAACTCCGTTAAGAACGGTTTGCTCACTCTGAGCTGCGTTGTGTTGCTAGGTTATGTTCGGGTCCGTCTACTTCCTGGTAGCATGCTAACTTAATTAGCTCCGTAGGACACCAGGAGACAATCCACCAACGACACAAGCTTTCTCTCCACACAAACTCCGTCAAAAACACCGTTTACTAGTGATGGTTCCCTCCGTGTCGAGGCTTCGAAGCGTGTGTCGCATAATCAGGAAGATTTTTTTCGAGGCTCGTGTTGATGACGTGTGTGGTGACGTTCGAAGCCGTCGCGAGCCGGCCGTACTACGTGACTGATTCAGGAAGTGGTTCGCGGGTTTCTTCTTCTTCTGTGGTGTTTAACGGCAGCTTGCATCCTTTTTGTCGCATTACAGCCATTTTCCTGTTTCAGTCTGTTTCTATGTTCCCAGCTACTAAACTTCCCCCATCAGTCCCGTTTGTAAAGCACCTTCTTCCCAGATTACTAGATCCCCACTCCAGTATATTATTCAGCTCTCTTCCTCTCATCCCTACTCTTTGCATGATAACATGTTGTACAGTTTCTGGTGCCTGGCAGTGCTCATAGAGACGGGTTGGATGCTTCCTTATGATGCGTAGATTGCTGTGCCCTGTTCTTAATCTTGATATGGTTCCTGTTTCCTCCCCTTTGTCTTACACTGCTCACTTTACTCTGAAGTGAATGTAGGTATCTCCCCCTCGTCTCCTAGTCCCAGTGTTGTTGTCATACTCTGTTGATATTTTATCCTCTGCTTTGGATATCTTGATACATATGTCTACTTTGTTTTTTCTTTAGTGCTTGTTTGGCTAGTTTGTCCACTTTTTCATTTCCTCTGATACCTACATGGGCCGGTATCCATATAAATATAACTTCAGCGCCTCGTTCTATTGCTCTAGAGTGAATTTACATTATTTTTAATAACAGATCTTATTGAGTATTGGACATACCTGATTTCAGACGCAGACAAAGGACTTTAACTGGTCTGTGTTGGTCAACCCACTCTAGGGCCAAAAAAAGTGCATAGATACGTTCTTTTGATATTACAGTATGTACTAAGATCAAGATGCACATTACCAGAAAAGGGATATTACAATTACCAGGAAAACATCTAACCTAAATCATCGCAACACATTTCCTCAAAACCATATATACAAGAGGAAAAACAGTGACACCTGGTGGGTAAAGTGAAAAGGTGCGTAGCACTGGGTGACTAAACAGTGACAACAGAAACTATAACATTACACAAAGGAAAACACATACTTGCACAAGTCAATGCATAAACACATTAATTGCTTTCTGGTCATTTTCTGCAATTCTGGATCAAAACATGCAAAATAACTTTACACAAGAAGATATTTACATCAGCAAAACATGTATTTTAATGGGAAAAACAACACTATAAAGCTGGGTAACGTTATATTAACAGAAAGCAACGTGTCTTAAATGTTACACCCTTCCAATAAATCACCTTAACGTGGTTTAGGGCCGTGTGTGTGACCTGTGATCTGTGTTGTCAGACCAAGAATTCACTCACCACCTGAAAAGAGTTGTGGCAGCTGGGCCAAAAAAAGGGAAAACGGGGCTCCTTTCTGGAGCCAGACCTGGGAGTGGAGCTTGCTGGTGGAGGTCTGGTTTCCGGGACATGAGAAACATGGTTCAACCATGAACAGCCCGAAAAATCTACATTGAGCCGCCGCCCTATGGGCCCACCGCTCAAAAGGATATGCGGAGGGGTGATTGGGTAAAATGGCTAAAGGGGATTCTTTCCTGTGTGAGTTTTCATGTGAACATTTAGATCTGCATTGCGCATAAATCTTTTATCACAAACTGAGCAGCTGAAAGGTTTCTCCCCTGTGTGGATTCTCATGTGTGTCTGTAAAGTTGAAGACTGGTTAAAAGATTCCTTACAGACAGAGCAGCTGACAGGTTTCTCTCCTGTGTGGATTCTCATGTGTCTCTTTAAAGTTGAACCCCGGTTAAAAGATTCCTTACAGACGGAGCAGCTGTAAGGTTTCTCTCCTGTGTGGATTCTCATGTGTGTCTTTAAAGTTGAAGAATGGATAAAAGACGTATTACAGACGGAGCAGCTGTAAGGTTTCTCTCCTGTGTGGATTCTCATGTGTGTCTGTAAATTTGAAGGCCGGTTAAAGGATTTCTTACAGACTGAGCAGCTGTAAGGTTTCTCTCCAGTGTGGATTCTCATGTGTGTCTTTAAATTTGAACCCTGGTTAAAATCTTTCTTACAAACAGAGCAGCTGTAAGGATTCTCTCCTGTGTGGATTCTCATGTGTCTCTTTAAATGTGAACCCTGGTTAAAATCTTTCTTACAAACAGAGCAGCTGTAAGGATTCTCTCCTGTGTGGATTCTCATGTGTCTCTTTAAATGTGAATCCAGGTTAAGATATTTCTTACAAACAGAGCAGCTGTAAGGATTCTCTCCTGTGTGGATTCTCATGTGTATCTTCAGATTTCCACTCTTGCCAGTTGTTTTCCCGCACTCAGAGCATGTAAATAGTTTCTCACCAGCGCTACATCTTGAATCACTGACATGGACTTCGTCAGGTTTCAAAGAGTTTAAACCAAACTGAGGTTCTCTGGTCTCCTTCCAATCATCACAGACATCAGTGTCAGAAGAGTCTCCAGTCTTCTCATCAGTATCTAGTTCTGGATGTCTATCTAGATCTGAGTTCCTCCCTGGTTCTGGTCCTCCACAGTCCTCTCCATCAGCATCTGTTTCCATCTGTTCAGTTTGTCTTTGATGAAGCTGTGAGGACTGAGCTTCCTCTTCATCATCTTCACTCTTCACAGGAGTGAATGAGAACTTGACATCAGCCTCCTCCAGCCCTTGAAGCTGCTCTCCCTCCTGACTGGTCCAGAGTTCCTCCTGTTCCTCTTTAATGTGTGGGGGCTCTGGGTCCTCCTGTTCCTCTTTAATGTGTGGGGGCTCTGGGTCCTCCTGTTCCTCTTTAATGTGTGGGGGCTCTGGGTCCTCCTGTTCCTCTGTAATGTGTGGGGGCTCTGGGTCCTCCTGGTCCAGACTGGAGCTCCACTCCTGCTGCTCAGGGGGAACCTCTTCCTCAACCACCAACAGCTGCTGGACGTCTGCAGGAAAACAGTAAACACACACAGAGACGTGACAAAGAAATATTAGTATTGAGATAATAGTCTCCTGTAGATACACTTGTTTTCCTGCCATCATTCCCTCTTACACTCCCTGTGCACAGCTACCAAACAGACATGCCGACACAAATTGTAAAGACACAACGCACCAGCAGCAATGAGGTCATCAATAGTTTTCATGGCAAAAAAGTGTTGCACTACCCAACATTGTTAAGAAGTATTCAAAGAACCTGCATCCTCCATAAAGTCATGCCAACAAAGTATACATATTGCATAATGGAAATAAGATTAAATTAATTCTATTCACATTAAGTATTAAACATGTTACCTGCATCTCGTGAGTTAAAGGGAAAATACACCTAAATTGTTATTGAAGTGTCTTTATTCTTTGATTTGCGGGTTGCTGGACAGATATTAAAATTAATAATACCTGACTGACAGTCAATTAAGATATTTTCCTACGCAAAAACTCTGAAATGAATTTGTATCTTCAAATGGCAAATTTCTGAAATTTTTAAGGTGCTATAAAAATGTTTTTCTCAATAATTCCCCACAATGACTAATGCATATTATATGTTCAGGACAAAAATGGCTAATATCACAATATTTGAGGTGCTGCAAAAATATTTTCCTCAATTCCATACAATGACTGATGTATATGTAATCAAGGCATCGTTGACTCCACCCATACAGAAAAGCAGACATTTTGACTGTACCAATTAAGAGATATTTCAAAGTAAATGTCATACATTTGTACAGAGAAAATATCTAATTGAATATATGAAGTGTTATAAAAAGTATTTTATCAATAATTCCAAAGAATGACTAATATATGTGTTGAAGACATCGTTGACTCCACCCATACTGAAAATCAGACATGTATACTGTACAAATTAGGACATATTTCAAAGTAAAAGTCATACATTTCTACTGACAAAATATCTAAAAAACTGAATATCTGAAGTGTTATAAAAAGTTTTTCCTCAATAATTCAAAACAATGAGTGATGTATATGTGTTAAAGACATCTCTGACTCCACCCATGCAGAAAATGTAACAATTTTACTGTACCAATTAAGAGATATTTCATTGTAAAAGTAAAACATTTGAACCAAGAAAACGTCTAATAACTGAATATTTGAGGTGCTATAAAAATATGTTTCTCATTAATTCCAGACAATGACTGATTTATATGTGTTCAAGACATCTTTGACAACAACCATGCTGAAAATCAGACATTTTTACTGTACCAATTAGGAAATATTTCAAAGTAAAAGTCATACATTTCTACCGACAAAATATTTCCTATATTGACACTTCACGCACAATTTAGGTGTATTTTCCCTTTTACTCACAAGATGCAGGTAACATGTTTCATACTTAATGTGAATATAATTCATTTAATCTTATTTCCATTATGCAATATTTATACTTTGTTTCAAGTATACAACAAAGTATCCAACATTCAGACGAAACATCTTATTTTGAAAACCAGATATTCGTCTGAAGAAAACCGGATATTGTCTCACGTTAATCTTTCCGCTACCATTACAAAGTCCTTCGCTCACTCTCGATCTGTGCCGTTTGAATGCGTTTACCGTAAATTTCAGCATGGAGGCGCACTAAAAATTAAATGTCTGCTGAGTTGACCACGGATATCGGAGTGTCTGCTGACTTGACCTCAGTTAAACGTTATCAGCCGGAGCATGAACAGAAGAAGTAAAGTGAATCAACCTGCTCTGTGTAGCCGCAGCTGAGGGTAGAAAACAGCGTCCAGTAGTTTCCATTGTCGCTCGTTCTCCTCTTTTAGAGCAGAACGTTCCTCCTCGTGCTCTGCTATCGTTCTTTCAAACAGACCAAATATCTCTTCAGCAGCCGCAGTTAGTCGCTGGTTGACTAAACATCTCAGCATTTGGACTTTAGACATTTTCACTAAACTACAGAAACTCCAGACAAACTCCGTTAAGAACGGTTTGCTCACTCTGAGCTGCGTTGTGTTGCTAGGTTATGTTCGGGTCCGTCTACTTCCTGCTAGCATGCTAACTTCATTAGCTCCGTAGGACACCAGGAGACAATCCACCAACGACACAAACTTTCTCTCCAAAAACACCGTTTACTCTCCATTAAACTCTGATAGTGAAGGTTTCCATTGTTTCTTCCGTGTTGACAATTGGAAGCGTGTGTCGCGTAATCAGGAAGATTTTTATGAGGCGCGTATCAAGGCTCGTGTTGATGACATAGTGGTGACGTTCAAAGCCTCGCCTGCCGGCCGTACCACGTGACTGATTCAGGAAGTGGTTCGCGGGTTTGGTGAAATATATATATATATATATATATATATATATATATATATATTATATATATATATATATATATATATATATATATATATATATATATACATATATTTATATATATTTCACCAATATTATAATAATATAATATATATATATAATAATATATAAATAGATAATATATATATGTAGCGGTTAGGGTTAGTTAATATATAAATTATAATAAATGTATACATATAATATATATATATAAAATAATATATAAATCGTGAATATATATACAATAGTTAGTGCTGGGCAACTTAACGCGTTATTATCGCGTTAACGCTTTAAATAATTAACACCGACAATTATTTTATTGCGTATCAACGGCGATTTAAAAAAAAATGCAATACACACCGTTGATGCCAGCAAATCCCCCAAACAAACAAACGGTGGAGGGAGGCTTCGGCAGACTACGTTGGATGCAGCGTCTGGGTGAAATATAGATAAAGAAAAGCAAGACAAGCTAACAAAGAAGAATACACGAGTTGTATCAAAAGGAGAGGACTACAAAAGCGACGGCGTTACAACGTGCACCAGCTGATGCTCTCACTGGAGACTACTGGACTTCTGCTGGGTAACCATAATCACCTCGGAGTTACAGTTTGAATGAAAACAGAAGACAGACATTTTGCAGAAACGTGCACGGAACATTTTATTCATGTTGCACAGCACTGGAACGTTTCAAATAAAGTCAGCATCTTCTGCAGATGGCATGAGCCTGAGTTCTACTGGAAGTCAGTGGTGTACAAGGTGAACAGTGTGGGAGGGAAAATGTATGTGTGCTTTAAATATATTTGGGTAAAATCATTTCCAGAATTTCAAATGTAGTCATGTATATTCACATCACTGAGGCTGGGTATTTGTGCTCTCTTTGGCCGCCTCAACTTTGTAGCAGTTTGTGACACGCAGGTCATGCAAAATTCTATCTGTAACATAACAACATCACAATAGTATGCATAAGGAACAGGGTGCTCGATCAGAAGAAAGGTAGGAAGAGACAGGGAGTCTAGCAGAACAGCCTTGGTGAAGATAGAGAGAGAGTGAAGATAGAAGTGGGGAAGGACACAGATAAACAAGTAGGGCGAGATTTCTAATGCGGGCGTAGTCACTATGACGTGCTGCCAGGGGCGAAATCAGGAGAAGAAGAGTGGGGAAGGAGACTGTGGTTGATCTGGAAACCCTCTGTTATGCCTTGACCAAGGTGCAGGAGGATGACAGCTCTGAAGGGGGGGGGGGAGAGCTGCAAATAAACCTGCGTGAACTGAAGAAAATCCAATCTCTGTCTTGTGTTCTGTGGGTATTCGTTACTGAGTTCTTACTAATAGTGAGATCCTGTGGTGTCTCACCATGAGTCAGATAGAGAACAGTTACTGAGCCAGCTGTGAGGTGTTGACTTTTAACATAAGTCATAAGGTCAACGACGCTGAGCATCGTCAACAACAAAAATTGATGGTGACCACTATCAGATCTGACAGACAGGACGCAGCAGGTGAGGCTGGGAAAAATCACATCCAGTACCCGGACTACCAGCACTGGCGCCCCCCAGGGATGTGTGCTCTCTCCTCACTGCTCTTCTCCCGCTACACTAATGACTGCATCTCAGAGGACCCGTCTGTCAAACTCCTCGGCCTCATCAAGGACGGTGACGAGTCTGCGTACAGGCGGGAGGTTGAACAGCTGGTCCTCTGGTCAGAACAACCTGGAGCTAAACAAGCTCAAAACTGTGGAGATGACAGTGGACTTCAGGAGGAGCCCCCCCCCCTACTCCACCATCATCCAGTCTGTTCTCTGCTCCTCTATCACTGTGTGGTTTGGATCGGCCACCAAACAGGACAGGAACAGACTACAACGGATAGTCAGGTCTGCAGAGAGAATCATTGGTTCCAGCCTGCCCCCCATCCTGGACTTGTACACATCTAGAGTCAGGAAACTGGAAAAATTACTACAGACCCATCACACCCAGGACACAACCTGTTCCAACTCCTCCCCTCTGGTAGGCGCTACAGAGCACTGTACGCCAAAACCACCAGACACAGGAACAGCTTCTTTCCACTGGCTGTCAATCTGATGAACAACTAACAATTAATCAGACATATTGCATCTTCATTTGCACTATTATCACCTTTCTGCACTAATTTCCCAAATCCATTGTTGTTGTTCTATGATCTTATATATATATATATATATATATATTTATATAAAATATATATATATATATATATATATATATATATAGTTCATAGTTAAACGTTGATGCTTAGTTTCTCTGTTCTACTTTGTTTTTAATGTACTTGTTTTTATATTTCTCTTGTTTATTGTATATTCTATGTATGTATGTACGATGGGAAGCAATGTGTAACCGGAGTTAAAATATGCACACGCATACATGGCCAATAAAGCTGATTCTGAAGTTACCTTTCATCTTTTCTATATGTAATGGGTGTGGTTTGGACATGGAAAAAAAGACAACTCAATTGATTGTTTTCCAACATTTATTTACTTCTGCAGAAGACAAAATCCAACCCATTAACTGCTTTCTGATCTTTTTCTGCACCTCTGCTCCCTCAGCAATACGTCAAATGACAAAGTGTGATTTTTTTACATTTAGATACATTCTTTAGATATTACAGTATGTACTAAGCTCAGGATGCACATTACTAGAAAAGGGATATAAAAATTACCAGGAAAACATCTAACCTAACTCATAGCAACACATTTCCTCAAAACCATTAAAAACAATACATACAAGAGGAAAAACAGTGACACCTGGTGGGTAAAGTGAAAAGGTGCGAAGCACTGGGTGACTAAACAGAGACAACAGAAACTATAACATTACACAAAGGAAAACACATACTTGCACAAGTCAATGCATAAACACATTAATTGCTTTCTGGTCATTTTCTGCAATTCTGGATCAAAACATGCAAAATAACTTTACACAAGAAGATATTTACATCAGCAAATCAGCAAAACTTGAATTTTAACAGTAAAAACACTATAAAGCTGGGTAACGTTATATTAACAGAAAGCAACGTGTCTTAAATGTTACACCCTTCCAATAAATCACCTTAACGTGGTTTAGGGCCGTGTGTGTGACCTGTGACCTGTGTTCTCAGACCAAGAATTCACTCACCATCTGAAAAGAGTTGTGGCAGCTGGGCCGAAAAAAGGGAAAACGGGTCCCTTTCTGGAGCCAGACCTGGGAGTGGAGCTTGCTGGTGAAGGTCTGGTTTCCGAGACATGAGACATATGGTTCAACCATGAACAACCCGAAAAATCTACATTGAGCCACCGCCCTATGGGCCCACCGCTCAAAGGGATATGCAGAGGGGTGATTGGGTAAAATGGCTAAAGGGGATTCTTTCCTGTGTGAGTTTTCATGTGTACCTTTAGATCTGCGTTGCGCATAAATCTTTTATCACAAACTGAGCAGCTGACAGGTTTCTCTCCGGTGTGGATTCTCATGTGTCTCTTTAAAGTTGAACCCCGGTTAAAAGATTCCTTACAGATGGAGCAGCTGTAAGGTTTCTCTCCTGTGTGGACTCTCATGTGTGTCTTTAAAGTTGAAGAATGGATAAAAGACGTATTACAGACTGAGCAGCTGAAAGGTTTCTCTCCTGTGTGGATTCTCATGTGTGTCTGTAAATTTGAAGGCCGGTTAAAAGATTTCTTACAGACTGAGCAGCTGTAAGGTTTCTCTCCAGTGTGGATTCTCATGTGTGTCTTTAAATTTGAACGCAGGCTAAAAGATTCCTTACAGACTGAGCAGCTGTAAGGTTTCTCTCCTGTGTGGATTCTCATGTGTCTCTTTAAATGTGAACCCTGGTTAAAATCTTTCTTACAAACAGAGCAGCTGTAAGGATTCTCTCCTGTGTGGATTCTCATGTGACTCTTTAAATGTGAATGCAGGTTAAAATATTTCTTACAAACAGAGCAGCTGTAAGGATTTTCTCCTGTGTGGATTCTCATGTGTCTCTGGAAATTAGAACCCTGGTTAAAAGATTTCTTACAAACAGAGCAGCTGTAAGGTTTCTCTCCTGTGTGGATTCTCATGTGTATCTTCAGATTTCCACTCTTGCCAGTTGTTTTCCCGCACTCAGAGCATGTAAATAGTTTCTCACCAGCACTGCATCTTGAATCACTGACATGGACTTCGTCAGGTTTCAAAGAGTTTAAACCTAACTGAGGTTCTCTGGTGTCCTTCCAATCATCACAGCCATCAGTGTCAGAAGAGTCTCCAGTCTTCTCATCAGTATCTAGTTCTGGATGTCTATCTGGATCTGAGTTCCTCCCTGGTTCTGGTCCTCCACAGTCCTCTCCATCAGTTTCTGTTTCCATCTGTTCAGTTTGTCTTTGATGAAGCTGTGAGGACTGAGCTTCCTCTTCATCATCTTCACTCTTCACAGGAGTGAATGAGAACTTGACATCAGCCTCCTCCAGCCCTTGAAGCTGCTCTCCCTCCTGACTGGTCCAGAGTTCCTCCTGTTCCTCTTTAATGTGTGGGGGCTCTGGGTCCTCCTGTTCCTTTTTAATGTGTGGGGGCTCTGGGTCCTCCTGTTCCTCTTTAATGTGTGGGGGCTCTGGGTCCTCCTGTTCCTCTTTAATGTGTGGGGGCTGTGGTTCTTCATGGTCCAGACTGGAGCTCCACTCCTGCTGCTCAGGGGGAACCTCTTCTTTAACAACCAACAGCTGCTGGACATCTGCAGGAAAACAGTAAACACACACAGAGACATTACAAAGAAATATTAGTATTGAGCTAATAGTCTCCTGTAGATACACTTGTTTTCCTGCCATCATTCCCTCTTCCACTCCCTGTGCACAGCTACCAAACAGACATGCCGACACAAATTGTAAAGACACAACGCACCAGCAGCAATGAGGTCATCAATATGAATCATTTTAGAACTCAACACGCTGCAAAATCCACGTGGTGTTATCAAAGACATACCTGCAAACTCATAAGAGGTGAAAAAGTACCCGAACCCAGAACCCTGTCGGGGGGTGCGGGGGCATGCTTCCCTGAGAGAATTTTATTTTAAATATGAGCTTTAAAATGTAGCATTCTGGTGTACTCTGAGAAGAAAATTAAGTGATAAGATAACATTTACTTTAGCAAAAAACAAATGTATTATTCAGTTATTAATCAGTATTTCAGCTCTAGTTGAACAGCTGACTAGCTTCTTTTTTTCAATCAATATTATTATTATTAATAACCTTTATTTAGACAAAATCTATTGAGACCGAGGTCTCATTTTCAAAAGTTTTAGTCATATAAAAACAAAGATAGCAAGAGTAGCGAGAACCATCGCCTATACAAAATAAAGTGATTAGTTTTCATTGAACCCTGTTACTGTGTGGCTTAATATTAACTTCCACTGTTACTGTAAAGCTGTTAGAATTGTGGCCTATCTTACATTTGCAATTAATATGAATTCAATCCAGTTCAGTTATTTACATTAAAATGATAATCTACTCTGGCTAAAGTAGCTTATCAAGAGTAAAATGATAGCTGTAATCTATACACACCTCTGCACTAGCAACCTGCTGAAATGAAGGTACAGGCACCTGAACCCTCTCTCTCATTACTTCAGGGCCCTTAAGAGCAACTGCATGTGGGACTGTTGGGACTGGAAGTACACTGGCTGTGGTCATTACAGTGATCAGAGTCTGGCAGTGTGATGAGGCGAAAGGGAAAGCTCAAATCGTGGCAGCGGCAGGTAGTAGAGGCACTTCCTGTGGCACGCTCAGCTGCCGCAGCAAGTTGCCGCGGCAGCTGCCACTGTTTGGGAGAGGTGCCGCGTCAGTTTCGCTTTTATTTTTCGTTATTTGACATTATGTGATAGTACATTAAGGTCCTTGAAGGTATGACTGTTGATAGTTGTAATTGGTTTAGTAAAAAAAATGCCGATTTGTAATAGTATGGCTACTCTCTTTTATTAAACTAAGCTAATATAGGCTAACATCAGTTGGGTCTCGTTGCCATGGCAACGATGAACACTTTAATGCAGCGGACTGACTGAATGCAAATTGTATATATGGATAAGATGCATTGTACTGTTTTAGAATGATGACAACCCATATAACCTATTGACTTGGAGATATATACACAGTATATGTATGTATATATTTATACAATTGTTAAAGAACTTTTTTCCTCTGTTTGTCCTGTCTGTCTCAACAGGACAGTAGTTTGAGGGAGGCAGTACGAATAACCTGATCACATGAAGCTTGATCTACATCATTCCAGTTATTGTAAACCACTGACCAATCACAGATAGACCCCAAACATCTATATACTAGTTTAGATGACCTACCAATGACCTACTACTGCCACTCCCCTGCCAGTGACCGCTGCCACAAACAGGTCAGTGGTAGGTATTTGTGGCCACTGTCACTGAATGGCCGCTGTTCGTGGCAGCTGTCATCGCTGCAGAGGAGATTCAGAAGATGTTTCGGCAACTGCCACTATTTGTGGCATCTAGTGAGATGCCGAGGTGCACAGTTTAAGGATGTTAGCAGTCGTCAATGTTGTACTCCCTGGAAGTAGCATTTCCATCATGTGACTTTTGCAATAATTTGAAAGGTTTCCCTTTGTTAGATCCGGGGGTTACGGGCCCTGTACGGGGCCACCTATTACACAGCTCTCTATTAAAAGATGGGCGAGCTGGTACTTCTGAGGAAACTCGCCTGGCTCCGCTCACTACCGTTATTCCTGACGTCTACCCTGCTTCCTCTGGTAACGTGCACTCGGCCGAGGGGCCCCCTGGCCGGGAGCTTCTACCAGTCGCGTCAGTTATGGCAGCTTTCCTCCTTTGGATCCGGGCTCTTGGTAAATTGCCAGGTTTAGTTTTAACGGCTAGGATCTCTAAAACCGTATGGGGTTGTTAAGTGGACTGGGAACTAGGATAACCATACAGAACTCGGTTGTTATACACACAATAGATTTAACCTTTCACTGCCATGAGGAACATTTACTACTAGGTAAAATGAATCTTCTGAGATATTTACTTTAAATGCAGATTATATATTTATGGCAGGATAGTTTAGCAGGGCACAGCAACAGCTCACACAAAATGATTACTTATTCAAAATAATACTATTCATAGATTCGATTCGTTATAATTCCTTTTAAATCATAAGGTTTTTATATACTCATCATTTCGGTGCCGAGGCTCGGGTGGAGCTGGATTGAAGAAATAATAAATCCTTTTGGGGTTTTTAGGAGCTGAGGTCCGGCCGGAACCTTCAGCTCCTCCTGCGTGGGACGACAAAGTCCGTTCAGCGATCCTTCAAGCTCAGTGTAAAGTCTTTAGGGCTGCGTCCGTCTATCGTCCGGTTGTTAAAGTCACACAGGGGGGAGAGAAAATCTCCGTCTTTTAATCCTTGATCACGAACTGCGGTCTTCTCTCCGTGAGCAAAGACGAAGTCCTCCGTTGCGGCTGTCGAACGAGGTCCAGTGGTCTCTGTTGAGCACTTGGAAGGCGTCCCGCGATGAATCCCCGTCTTGCTTTTGCAAGTCACACTCTTTATAGCCCCTTTTCCCCAACACTGCCGTTTCACTGGCACATGATTAACATTACTTCATTGATTTTCTGTGTACGTGCTTAGTTACACCCAAATCTGGCCTCATCTCTAAGGTCCACTCCCCCCCACTTCTTCCTCATTCTGGTACTTTCCGTTATTCTTCTTACACATGTGAAACCCATCCTGACCTCAACGGCTGCGGTCCACACCCAAGTCTACTTCCCCTTTTTAGCATACTGCTCCTTTTTTCAGCTCTTTACACATACATTAGTGCTTCAGCAGACACAGACTATTCGTTTTACTCAATCACGTTTACAGATTCATCATTATTATCAGTTTACATTTGTTAAATCACTTCATTTATTTTTGTAATACACACACTTTGCTTATAATGATTATTGGAATTTTACTTCCTCCTATAAGTATACGCTTTGTGACCATTTTAGCCTGCTCTACATACCGATCATGCATTCCTTCTGTAAGGCAGTCTTCCTGGGATCTCAACCCCTTTTTGACACCTTGATAATTCTTGATGTCACACACACACACACACACACACACACACTTGATGCTTTGTGCATTTGTATTTATCGCCACAGATCATTACAAAAGAACAAAAGACCCAGTACTGCCTACTGCCTCTTTATTACAACAATGCTCGAACACGACACAGATTCACCATCAACAGGCGAAATACACCAGCAACGTTATGTTGCCATGCTGAGTAAATAAATACTTTAATTTATTAAAAATGCCATGGTATGTTAGTTTGAATGTCAGTATTTGTCTGTGTTATTATTGACAATCTGTGAAATTTTTCATGTTTGTTGTTTATTGTTCAATAAAAAAATAAACCATTGCTCAAACAGCCATGGCACCTTTCCCAAAACAGTGGCAAGTCGTGGCAGCTGAACTTGCCACAGGAACTAGCGTTAAACTAAACACTAAACTAGTATATAGATGTTTGGGGTCTATATCTGTGATTGGTCACTCCACTAATGTTAGCTTACGTGATATCAAGCTGACTAGCTCTCCATTGTAAACAGGTTGGGAAGCCGGTGTAGACATCTTAACGCTGAATGGCCAAGACTCGAAATGTCACATCAAAGATGTTTTATTGCGAAGATCTCGACCGAACCTTTTCTCCTTGTCTCACTCCAATCTGAGAAACGCTGGCTGGCCAGTTGCCGGAGCATGAACAGAATAAATGAAGTGAACCAACCTGCTCTGTGTAGCCGCAGCTGAGGGTCGAAAACAGCGTCCAGTAGTTTCCGTTGTCGCTCGTTCTCCTCTTTTAGAGCAGAACGTTCCTCCTCGTGCTCTGCTATCGTTCTTTCAAACAGACCAAATATCTCTTCAGCAGCCGCAGTTAGTCGCTGGTTGACTAAACATCTCAGCATTTGGACTTTAGACATTTTCACTAAACCACAGAAACTTTTCCTCCAGACAAACTCCGTTAAAACGGTTTGCTCACTCTGAGCTGCGCTGTGTTGCTAGGTTATGTTCGGGTCCGTCTACTTGCTGGTAGCATGCTAGCTTCATTAGCTCCGTAGGACACCAGGAGACAATCCACCAACGACACAAGCTTTCTCTGCACACAAACTCCGTCAAAAACACCGTTTACTAATGATGGTTCCCTCCGTGTCGAGGCTTCGAAGCGTGTGTCGCATAATCAGGAAAAAAATTTCGAGGCTCGTGTTGATGACGTGTGTGGTGACGTTCGAAGCCGTCGCGAGCCGGTCGTAGTACGTGACTGATTCAGGAAGTGGTTCGCGGGTTTCTTCTTCTTCTGTGGTGTTTAACGGCAGCTTGCATCCTTTTTGTTGCATTACTGCCATCTTCCTGTTTCAGTCAGTTTCCATGTTCCCAGCTACTGAACTTCCCCCATCAGTCCCGTTTGTAAAGCACCTTCTTCCCAGATTACTAGATCCCCACTCCAGTATATTATTCAGCTCTCTTCCTCTCATCCCTACTCTTTGCATGATAACATGTTGTACAGTTTCTGGTGCCTGGCAGTGCTCATAGAGACGGGTTGGATGCTTCCTTATGATGCGTAGATTGCTGTGCCCTGTTCTTAATCTTGATATGGTTCCTGTTTCCTCCCCTTTGTCTTACACTGCTCACTTTACTCTGAAGTGAATGTAGGTATCTCCCCCTCGTCTCCTAGTCCCAGTGTTGTTGTCATACTCTGTTGATATTTTATCCTCTGCTTTGGATATCTTGATACATATGTCTACTTTGTTTTTTCTTTAGTGCTTGTTTGGCTAGTTTGTCCACTTTTTCATTTCCTCTGTTACCTACATGGGCCGGTATCCATATAAATATAACTTCAGCGCCTCGTTCTATTGCTCTAGAGTGAATTTACATTATTTTTAATAACAGATCTTGTTGAGTATTGGACATACCTGATTTCAGACGATTGCAGACAAAGGACTTTACCTGGTCTGTGTTGGTCAACCCACTCTAGGGCCAAAAAAAGTGCATACAATTCAACTGTATACACAGCTTAAAAATTCAAAGTGCGTTTCAATATTTCAAATTTGTGACTAGGAACTGCAACAGCAGATCCTGTACTGTCTGTAGCTGGGTCTTTTCATCAATCGGTAAAAACATGCACATGCTCTGAGTATTTTCTATCTGTGTACTCATAGAACTCACTCTCTAAATCAGTATTTTTATCTCTTACCTTGAAGCAACTCCATGTCCACCTCTGGTCCTTTAAGCAACCACACAGGAGTTATTGGCCGCATGACAGTAGGGCAAAGCTCTATATCAGAGACTCCTAGGCTTCTTGATGTTGCTTCTCCTATCCAGCCAAAACTTGTCTTTGGTACTTTATGTCTTTCCCAACATGCCTGTAATACTTTTTTAGTTGGATGATTATCTTCATGACCTCTCATGAAATTGAATCCAAGGTTCCCCTACCTTTCCTAAATTGCGTTTATCACCCCTGCTATGAAAGTGACCAGCTTCTCCTTCTCTGCCCATACCCTGATTTTAGCATTTCTTTCTGCCTCCACTGTCATTTGCCCTTTGCGAATAAGCTTCTCTGACTGCTTCTCCTGCCTCACCAACTTAACTGCTTCTGCATAGGTTACTTTTCCTTTCATTCTTGTTTGTTGGACTTCAACCTCTCGTCTCATTGCTTCACATCCCCAATATGCAACGCTATGTTTCCCCCCCACAGTTGCGTCACTTTGGCTGGATTCCTTCTCTACACTTTCCATATTCATGTTCTCTACCACACCTGGCACACCTTCTCTTTCCTTTGCACACTTTTGCCACATGCCCAAATTCTTGGCAGTTGAAACATCTCATGGGTTTAGGCGTATATTCCTTTACTATGTGTCCTCGATGCCTACAGTGTCTGAATGTCGTATGAACGTTAGCTAGTCCTGATGGGCAGGTGACACCTTGAATGGTGGCCCCTGCTATCAGTGTGTGAATGGGTGAATGATGACATGTAGTGTTAAAGCACTTTGAGTGGTCGGAAGACTACAAAAGCTTGACACAAGTACAGTCCAGTTACCATTTATCTTGACGGTTGTTTTAATGAAGACATTAAACTTGCTATAGGGCCGAAGATGAGTCGGAGCAAATCATCACCTTTTCCTGTCTAGGTATTTCCACCCATCATAGTAAAACCAGCACTGCCATCATCCTCACTGTGTAAACCCCAAAATGATTGGATGTTCTTCTGTCGATTCCTCCTCCTTTAGCTGGTGTTGCCGCCCCATATCCTGTCACTCCTGTCTCAGATTTCTTAAAACCATCCGTGTAAATCTGTGTAAAATCACGATACTCTTTCATTACATAATATTCAAATGCACTTACCAAATCAATTTCATTTTTTTCTGTCCTTTTCGACCTCTAACAAATACCACTCTATGTCAGGCCACACAAGCGTCCATGGAGCCACCACCGACTAAACTACTGAGGGGCTTATCCTCCGATCAAACACTTCAAATTCTCTTGCTACGTCATTATCTACCCGACTAAAGTGACACTCTGACTCCTCCCACTCTCCCAGACCATCTGCAACGCTCCTTTTGCAGGGTGAGAATCATTGTGTCCCTGTAAATTAGCCCAGTAGTTTGCCATCAGTTGCTTTCTCCTTAAATCCAGCGGCATGTCTCCCATTTCTACCTGCAGGGCAGGTTCTGTTGCAACTTGGTGGGTAACCTACAAAATAAAAGCCTCTATAAATTATTCCCATCTTAAATTACCTTTCATCTTTTCTATATGTAATGGGTGTGGGTTGGACATGGATAAAGACAACTCAATGGATTGTTTTCCAACATTTATTTACTTCTGCAGAAGACAAAATTCAACCCATTACCTGCCTTCTGATCTTTTTCTGCACCTCTGCTCCCTCACCAATAAGTAAAATGACAATGTGTGATTTCATTCTTGTTTTTTTACATTTAGATACATTCTGTTGATATTACAGTGTGAACTAAGCTCAGGATGCACATTACTAGAAAAGGGATTAAACGGAGACAACAGAATCTATAACATTACACAAAGGAAAACACATACTTGCAGAAGTCAATGCATAAACACATTAATTGTCTTCTGGTATTTTTCTGCAATTCTGGATCCAAACATGAAAAACAACTTTACACCAAAAGATATTTACATCAGCAAAACTTGTATTTTAATGGTAAAAACAACACTATAAAGCTGGGTAACGTTATAATATTAACAGTAAGCAACGTGTCTTAAATGTTACACCCTTCCAATAAATCACCTTAACGTGGTTTAGGGCCGTGTGTGTGACCTGTGACCTGTGTTCTCAGACCAAGAATTCACTCACCACCTGAAAAGAGTTGTGGCAGCTGGGCCGAGAAAAGGGAAAACGGGGCTCCTTTCTGGAGCCAGACCTGGGATTGGAGCTTGCTGGTGAAGGTCTGGTTTCTGGGACATGAGAAATATGGTTCGACCATGAACAACCCGAAAAATCTACATTGAGCTGCCGCCCTATGGGCCCACCACTCAAAAGGATATGCAGAGGGGTGATTGGGTAAAATGGCTAAAGGGGATTCTTTCCTGTGTGAGTTTTCATGTGTACCTTTAGAGCTACGTTGCGCATAAATGTTTTATCACAAACTGAGCAGCTGAAAGGTTTCTCTCCTGTGTGGATTATCATGTGTGTCTTTAAAGTTGAACCCCGGTTAAAAGATTTCTTACAAACTGAGCAGCTGTAAGGTTTCTCTCCTGTGTGGATCCTCATGTGTACCTGTAAAGTTGAACATTGGTGAAAAGATTTCTTACAAACTTTGCATCTGAAAGGTTTCTCTCCTGTGTGGATTCTCGTGTGTATCTGTAAAGTGTAAAAATGGTTAAAAGATTTCTTACAAACTGAGCAGCTGAAAGGTTTCTCTCCTGTGTGGATTCTCATGTGTCTCTTTAAATTTGAAGGCCGGTTAAAAGAATCCTTGCAAACTGAGCAGCTGAAAGGTTTCTCTCCTGTGTGGATTCTCATGTGTATCTGTAAAGTTGAGCAATGGTTAAAATATTTCTTACAAAATGAGCAGCTGAAAGGTTTTCCTTCTGTGTGGATTGTCAAAGAGTTTAAACTTGACTGAGGTTCTCTAGTCTCCTTCCAATCACCACTGTCATCAGTGACAGAAGAGTCTCCAATCTTGTCATCAGTATCTGGTTCTGGATGTCTATCTGGACCTGAGTTCCTGCCTGGTCCTGGTCCTGGTCCTCCACAGTCCTCTCCATCAGTTTCTGTTTCCATCTGTCCAGATTGTCTTTGATGAAACTGTGAGGACTGAGCTTCTTTTTCATCATCTTCACTCTTCACAGGAGTGAATGAGAACTTGACATCAGCCTCCTCCAGCCCTTGAAGCTGCTCTCCCTCCTGACTGGTCCAGAGTTCCTCCTGTTCCTCTTTAATGTGTGGGGGCTCTGGGTCCTCCTGTTCCTCTTTAATGTGTGGGGGCTCAGGGTCCTCCTGTTCCTCTGTAATGTGTGGGGGCTCTGGGTCCTCCTGGTCCAGACTGGAGCTCCCCTCCTGCTGCTCAGGGGGAACCTCTTCCTCAACCACCAACAGCTGCTGGACGTCTGCAGGAAAACAGTAAACACACACAGAGACGTTACAAAGAAATATTAGTATTGAGATAATAGTCTCCTGTAGATACACTTGTTTTCCTGCCATCATTCCCTCTTACACTCCCTGTGCACAGCTACCAAACAGACATGCCGACACAAATTGTAAAGACACAACGCACCAGCAGCAATGAGGTCATCAATAGTTTTCATGGCAAAAAAGTGTTGCACTACCCAACATTGTTAAGAAGTATTCAAAGAACCTGCATCCTCCATAAAGTCTGGCTGAGATTTGATCATGTGGGCAGTTATAGTTGACTAATGTACGCTGCACCCCCTTTCCAGTGTATCAATGGACTGAGGCCAAGTCAGCAGACACTCAGATCTCCGTGGTCAACTCAGCAGACACTTAATTTTAGTGCTCCTATATGCTGAAATTCACAATAAACGCATTCAAACGGCACAGATCGGGAGCGAGCGAAGGACTTTGCAAAGTTAGCGGAAAGATTAACGTGAGACAACTTCTGGTTTTCTACAGATTTGTTGGCAAAAATAATTTGCCAACAAAGTATACATATTGCATAATGGAAATAATTAAATGAATTATATTCACATTAAGTATGAAACATGTTACCTGCATCTCGTGAGTTAAAGGGAAAATACACCTAAATTGTTATTGAAGTGTCTTTATTCTTTGATTTGCGGGTTGCTGGACAAATATTAAAATTAATAATACCTGACTGACAGTAAATTGAGATATTTTCCTACGCAAAAACTCTGAAATGAATTTGTATCTTCAAATGGCAAATTTCTGAAATTTTTAAGGTGCTATAAAAATGTTTTTCTCAATAATTCCCCACAATGACTAATGCATACTATATGTTCAGGACAAAAAAGGCTAATATCACAATATTTGAGGTGCTACAAAAATATTTTTCTCAATTCCATACAATGACTGATGTATATGTAATCAAGGCATCGTTGACTCCACCCATACAGAAAAGCAGACATTTTTACTGTACCAATTAAGAGATATTTCAAAGTAAATGTCATACATTTGTACAGAGACGATATCTAGTTGAATATATGAAGTGTTATAAAAAGTATTTTATCAATAATTCCAAAGAATGACTGATATATGTGTTGAGGACATCATTGACTCCACCCATACTGAAAATCAGACATTTTTAATGTACCAATTAGGATATATTTCAAAGTAAAAGTCATACATTTCTACTGTCAAATTATCTAAAAAAGGAATATTTGAAGTGTAATAAAAAAATGTCTCAATAATTCCAGACAATGAGTGATATATGTGTTGAGAACATTGTTGACTCCACCCAAACTGAAAATCAGAAATGTATACTGTACAAATTAGGAAATATCATTCCTCACTTCAAAACGGAACAGTAGGATTCTGTAGTGACTAACCTGCTGTTGAACTCTTCCTCCTCATCAAGGACTCCAACATGTTTACGTTTTAGGTGCTGAATCATCACCGTGGTGCTCCCGTGCCGTGTCGCTTTTGCATATCTT
The DNA here is from genome assembly GCF_023349555.1 of Cebidichthys violaceus. Classification (NCBI taxonomy): domain Eukaryota; kingdom Metazoa; phylum Chordata; class Actinopteri; order Perciformes; family Stichaeidae; genus Cebidichthys; species Cebidichthys violaceus. The sequence continues at coordinate 377,798 of NW_027176594.1, forward strand.
GCAATTAACACACTTTTTCGATTTATTTAGTGTGAAATGCTCCCACACCTTGGATGACTTAGGTCGTACTGATTTGTCTGCCTCCGCCATGTGTTTCAGAACAACGTTACGGGTCTCTCCGATGGTCTTTCTTCTACCTCCGCTCTGCTCTGCGCTCAACTCAACACTTTTTTTTAATACTCAAACATCTCCACGACTTAATCAGTGGTGTAATAATCGCGCGACACAACAAATCGATAATGAAATTCGTTGCCAACGCTTTTAATAATCGATTATATCAATTCGTTGTTGCAGCCCTAATTGGTACAGTAAAATTGTCTGATTTTCTGTATGGGTGGAGTCAACGATGCCTTGATTACGTATACATCAGTCATTGTGTGGAATTATTGAGAAAAACATTTTTATAACACCGTAAAAATTTCAAAAATTTGCCATTTGAAGTTACAAATTCAGTTCCGAGTTTTTGCATAGTAAAAAATCTTAATTGACTGTCAGTCAGGTAATGTTCATTTTAATATCTTTCCAGCAACCCGAAAATCAAAGAATAAAGACACTTCAATAACAATTTAGGTGTATTTTCCCTTTTACTCACGAGATGCAGGTAACATGTTTCATACTTAGTGTGAATATAATTCATTTAATCTTATTTCCATTATGCAATATTTATACTTTGTTTCAAGTATACAACAAAGTATCCAACATTCAAACGAAACATCTTATTTTGAAAACCGGATATTCGTCTGAAGAGAACCGGATGTTGTCTCACGTTAATCTTTCCGCTATCATTACAAAGTCCTCAGCTCGCTCTCGATCTGTGGCGTTTGAATGCGTTTACCGTAAATTTCAGCATGTAGGCGCACTAAAAGTTAAGTGTCTGCTGAGTTGACCACGGATATCGGAGTGTCTGCTGACTTGACCTCAGTTAAACGTTATCAGCCGGAGCATGAACAGAAGAAGTAAAGTGAACCAACCTGCTCTGTGTAACCGCAGCTGAGGGTTGAAAACAGCGTCCAGTAGTTTCCATTGTCGCTCGTTCTCCTCTTTTAGAGCAGAACGTTCCTCCTCGTGCTCTGCCATCGTTCTTTCAAACAGACCAAATATCTCTTCAGCAGCCGCAGTTAGTCGCTGGTTGACTAAACATCTCAGCATTTGGACTTTAGACATTTTCACTAAATCACAGAAACTTTTCCTCCAGACAAACTCCGTTAAGAACGGGTTGCTCACTCTGAGCTGCGTTGTGTTGCTAGGTTATGTTCGGGTCCGTCTACTTCCTGGTAGCATGCTAACTTCATTAGCTCCGTAGGACACCAGGAGACAATCCACCAACGACACAAACGTTCTCTCCAACAACACCGTTTACTGTCCATTAAACTCTGATAGTGAAGGTTTCCATTGTTTCTTCCGTGTCGACAATTGGAAGCGTGTGTTGCGTAATCAAGAAGATTTTTATGAGGCGCGTATCAAGGCTCGTGTTGATGACATAGTGGTGACGTTCAAAGCCTCGCCTGCCTGCCGTACCACGTGACTGATTCAGGAAGTGGTTCGCGGGTTTGGATGGATGGATGGATGGATAGATAGATAGATAGATAGATAGATAGATAGATAGATAGATAGATAGATAGATAGATAGATAGATAGATAGATAGATAGATAGAAACTTTATTGATCCCGTGAGGGATAATTATTTAGTTGCAAGCAGCAATAGGATACAGAAAAAAATGCACATTTCCATACACAATATATACAATTATAAGAACAGAGTAAATATGTTATATTAAAAAAATGCACACTATATACACAATGAATAGAATAACAGAATAATATTAAATCAACTAAATAAACAGTAGTGCAAAGGTTTAACCAACAGTGAATGATTTGGCCCGAGGTGATTTGTTATAGAGTCTTATAGCGGTAGGCAGGAATGTTCTCCTGTACCTGTCCTTGTGACAGCGGAGCTGGATCAGTCTGTTGCAGAAAGTGCTCCGCTGTCCCTGCAGTAGGTGGTGGAGAGGGTGGTCCTGGTTATCCAATATGGATAATAGTTTCTTCAGCGTCCTCCTCTCCACCACCTGTTCCAGACTGTCCAGTTTGCAGCCGATGATGGAGCCGGCCTTCTTAATTAGTTTATTAAGTCTGTTGGTGTCACCGGCTCCGATGCTGCTCCCCCAGCAGACTACAGCAAAGTGAAGTGCACTGGCCACAACAGACTGTTAGAACATCTCCAACATCTTACTGCACACGTTGAAGGATCCAAGTTTCCTCAAGAAAAAGAGTCGACTCATCCCCTTCTTGTACACAGCGTTGATGTTGGCCTTCCAGCTCAGTCTGTTGTCGATGGAGACACCCAGGTGCTTGTACTCCTGAGTTCTACTGGAAGTCAGTGGTGTACAAGGTGAACAGTGTGGGAGGGAAAATGTATGTGTGCTTTAAATATATTTGGGTAAAATTATTTCCATAATTTCAAATGTAGTCATGTATATTCACATCACTGAGGCTGGGTATTTGTGCTCTCTTTGGCCGCCTCAACTTTGTAGCAGTTTGTGACACGCAGGTCATGCAAAATTCTATCTGTAACATATCAACATCACAATAGTATGCATAAGGAACAGGGTGCTCGATCAGAAGAAAGGTAGGAAGAGACAGGGAGTCTAGCAGAACAGCCTTGGTGAAGATAGAGAGAGAGTGAAGATAGAAGTGGGGAAGGACACAGATAAACAAGTAGGGCGAGATTTCTAATGCGGGCGTAGTCACTATGACGTGCTGCCAGGGGCGAAATCAGGAGAAGAAGAGTGGGGAAGGAGACTGTGGTTGATCTGGAAACCCTCTGTTATGCCTTGACCAAGGTGCAGGAGGATGACAGCTCTGAAGGGGGGGGGGGGGAGCTGCAAATAAACCTGCGTGAACTGAAGAAAATCCAATCTCTCTCTTGTGTTCTGTGGGTATTCGCTACTGAGTTCTTACTAATAGTGAGATCCTGTGGTGTCTCACCATGAGTCAGATAGAGAACAGTTACTGAGCCAGCTGTGAGGTGTTGACTTTTAACATAAGTCATAAGGTCAACGACGCTGAGCATCGTCAACAACAAAAATTGATGGTGTTGAACAGCGTTCAACACCATCTGACAGACAGGACGCAGCAGGTGAGGCTGGGAAAAATCACATCCAGTACCCGGACTACCAGCACTGGCGCCCCCCAGGGATGTGTGCTCTCTCCCCACTGCTCTTCTCCCGCTACACTAATGACTGCATCTCAGAGGACCCGTCTGTCAAACTCCTCGGCCTCATCAAGGACGGTGACGAGTCTGCGTACAGGCGGGAGGTTGAACAGCTGGTCCTCTGGTCAGAACAACCTGGAGCTAAACAAGCTCAAAACTGTGGAGATGACAGTGGACTTCAGGAGGAGCCCCCCAACACTGCCCCCCCTCACCATACTCAACAGCACTGTGTCTGCTGTAGAGAACTTCAAGTTTCTGGGATCCACAATATCCAAGGACCTGAAGTGGGCCCCCAACATCGACACCATCTGGAAAAAGGCCCAGCAGAGGTTGTACTTCCTGCGCCAGCTCAGGAAGTACAACCTGCCTCAGGAGCTGCTGATCCTGTTCTACTCCACTATCATCCAGTTTGTTCTCTGCTCCTCTATCACTGTGTGGTTTGGATCGGCCACCAAACAGGACAGGAACAGACTACAACGGATAGTCAGGTCTGCAGAGAGAATCATTGGTTCCAGCCTGCCCCCCATCCTGGACTTGTACACATCTAGAGTCAGGAAACTGCAGACCCATCACACCCAGGACACAACCTGTTCCAACTCCTCCCCTCTGGTAGGCGCTACAGAGCACTGTACGCCAAAACCACCAGACACAGGAACAGCTTCTTTCCACTGGCTGTCAATCTGATGAACAACTAACAATTAATCAGACATATTGCATCTTCATTTGCACTATTATCACCTTTCTGCACTAATTTCCCAAATCCATTGTTGTTGTTCTATGATCTTATATATATATATATAACTATGTACTATATATATATATATATATATATATATATATATAGTACATAGTTAAACATTGATGCTTAGTTTCTCTGTTCTACTTTGTTTTTAATGTACTTGTTTTTATATTTCTCTTGTTTATTGTATATTCTATGTATGTATGTACGATGGGAAGCAATGTGTAACCGGAGTTAAAATATGCACATGGCCAATAAAGCTGATTCTGAAGTTACCTTTCATCTTTTCCATATGTAATGGGTGTGGTTTGGACATGGAAAAAAAGACAACTCAATTGATTGTTTTCCAACATTTATTTACTTCTGCAGAAGACAAAATCCAACCCATTAACTGCTTTCTGATCTTTTTCTGCACCTCTGCTCCCTCAGCAATACGTCAAATGACAAAGTGTGATTTTTTACATTTAGATACATTCTTTAGATATTACAATATGTACTAAGCTCAGGATGCACATTACTAGAAAAGGGATATAAAAATTACCAGGAAAACATCTAACCTAACTCATAGCAACACATTTCCTCAAAACCATTAAAAACAATATATACAAGAGGAAAAACAGTGACACCTGGTGGGTAAAATGAAAAGGTGCGTAGCACTGGGTGACTAAACAGAGACAACAGAAACTATAACATTACACAAAGGAAAACACATACTTGCACAAGTCAATGCATAAACACATTAATTGCTTTCTGGTAATTTTCTGCAATTCTGGATCAAAACATGCAAAATAACTTTACACAAGAAGATATTTACATCAGCAAATCAGCAAAACTTGTATTTTAACGGTAAAAACACTATAAAGCTGGGTAACGTTATAATATTAACAGAAAGCAACGTGTCTTAAATGTTACACCCTTCCAATAAATCACCTTAACATGGTTTAGGGCCGTGTGTGTGACCTGTGATCTGTGTTCTCAGACCAAGAATTCACTCACCATCTGAAAAGAGTTGTGGCAGCGGGACCAAAAAAAAGGGAAAACGGGTCCCTTTCTGGAGCCAGACCTGGGAGTGGAGCTTGCTGGTGAAGGTCTGGTTTCCGGGACATGAGACATATGGTTCGACCATGAACAACCTGAAAAATCTACATTGAGCCGCCGCCCTATGGGCCCACCGCTCAAAGGGATATGCAGAGGGATGATTGGGTAAAATGGCTAAAGGGGATTCTTTCCTGTGTGAGTTTTCATGTGTACCTTTAGAGCTACGTTGCGCATAAATCTTTTATCACAAACTGAGCAGCTGAAAGGTTTCTCCCCTGTGTGGATTCTCATGTGCGTCTGTAAATTTGAAGGCCAGTTAAAAGATTCCTTACAGACAGAGCAGCTGTAAGGTTTCTCTCCTGTGTGGATTCTCATGTGTATCTTTAAATTTGAACGCATGCTAAAAGATTCCTTACAGACTGAGCAGCTGAAAGGTTTCTCTCCTGTGTGGATTTTCATGTGTATCTTTAAATTTGAAGGCCGGTTAAAAGATTTCTTACAGACTGAGCAGCTGTAAGGTTTCTCTCCTGTGTGGATTCTCATGTGTGACTTTAAAGTTGAAGAATGGATCAAAGACTTATTACAGACCGAGCAGCGGAAAGGTTTCTCTCCAGTGTGGATTCTCATGTGTCTCTTTAGCTGTGAACCACTATTAAAATCTTTCTTACAAACTGAACAGCTGTAAGGTTTCTCTCCTGTGTGGATTATCATGTGTGTCTTTAAAGTTGCACGCAGGCTAAAAGAGTTCTTACAGACTGAACAGCTGTAAGGTTTCTCTCCTGTGTGGATTCTCATGTGTCTCTTTAAATTTGAACGACAGTTAAAAGATTTCTTACAAACCGAGCAGCTGAATGGTTTCTCTCCTGTGTGGATTCTCATGTGTGTCTTCAGATCTCTGCCTCTTCTAAATATTTTCCCACACTCAGAGCAAGTAAATAGTTTCTCTCCAGCACTACATCTTGAATCACTGACATGGACTTCATCAGGTTTCAAAGAGTTTAAACCTGACTGAGGTTCTCTAGTCTCCTTCCAATCATCAGTGTCAGAACACTCATCAGTATCTGGATGTCTATCTGGACCTGAGTTCCTGCCTGGTTCTGGTCCTCCACAGTCCTCTCCATCAGCATCTGTTTCCATCTGTTCAGTTTGTCTTTGATGAAGCTGTGAGGACTGAGCTTCCTCTTCATCATCTTCACTCTTCACAGGAGTGAATGAGAACTTGACATCAGCCTCCTCCAGACCTTGAAGCTGCTCTCCCTCCTGACTGGTCCAGAGGTCCTCCTGTTCCTCTTTAATGTGTGGGGCCTCTGGGTCCTCCTGTTCCTCTTTAATGTGTGGGGGCTCTGGGTCCTCCTGTTCCTCTTTAATGTGTGGGGGCTCTGGTTCCCCATGGTCCAGACTGGAGCTCCACTCCTGCTGCTCAAGGGGAACCTCTTCTTTAACCACCAACAGCTGCTGGACGTCTGCAGGAAAACAGTAAACACACACAGAGACGTTACAAAGAAATATTAGTATTGAGCTAATAGTCTCCTGTAGATACACTTGTTTTCCTGCCATCATTCCCTCTTCCACTCCCTGTGCACAGCTACCAAACAGACATGCCGACACACATTGTAAAGACACAACGCACCAGCAGCAATGAGGTCATCAATATGAATCATTTTAGAACTCAACACGCTGCAAAATCCACGTGGTGTTATCAAAGACATACCTGCAAACTCATAAGAGGTGAAAAAGGTGACAAGTACCCGAACCCAGAACCCTGTCGGGGGGTGCGAGGGCATGCTTCCCCGAGATAATTTTATTTTAAATATGAGCTTTAAAATGTAGCATTCTGGTGTACTCTGAGAAGAAAATTAAGTGATAAGATAACATTTACTTTAGCAAAAAACAAATGTATTATTCAGTTATTAATTAGTATTTCAGCTCTAGTTGAACAGCTGACGAGTTAGCTTTTTTTTCTTCAATCAATATTATTATTATTATTATTATTATTAATAACAACCTTCATTTAGACAAGATCTATTGAGACCTAGGTCTCATTTTCAAAAGTTTTAGTCATATAAAAACAAAGATAGCAAGAGTAGCGAGAACCATCGCCTATACAAAATAAAGTGATTAGTTTTCATTGAACCCTGTTACTGTGTGGCTTAATATTAACTTCCACTGTTACTGTAAAGCTGTTAGAATTGTGGCCTATCTTACATTTGCAATTAATATGAATTCAATCCAGTTCAGTTATTTACATTAAAATGATAATCTACTCTGGCTAAAGTAGCTTATCAAGAGTAAAATAATAGCTGTAATCTATACACACCTCTGCACTAGCAACCTGCTGAAATGAAGGTACAGGCACCTGAACCCTCTCTCTCAATACTTCAGGGCCCTTAAGAGCAACTGCATGTGGGACTGTTGGGACTGGAAGTACACTGGCTGTGGTCATTACAGTGATCAGAGTCTGGCAGTGTGATGAGAGGGCATGTGAGCCCTTGTTGTTGTAGTGTATCTATCTATCTATCTATCTATCTATCTATCTATCTATCTATCTCCGCATACCCTGCCTTATCAATTTATTTAAAACACTGTGACCGCGGGAAGCTGTACTGCTCTCCCTTCACGTCTGTTTAGACCTCCACCTTTATCCGGGCCCAGCTCCACTCACATCTCAGTGGTCATAAAAGTTCTGACCACGAAATCATCTTCATTCTACTTTGAGTTAAAACAACAACAACAACAACAACAACATGCAACCAGATCCACCGGTGTTCCTCGCTTGAACCGGAAGTTGTTCTGCGTCGCCATATTGACGGCCGTTCCAACGCTCTTATTTAGAATCTCTGAGGAGCCGTGAGCGAGGACCCACGAGAACAGGCTTCCAGGAAGTGTTTTAACGGCTGACACGCCCCCTCTTTGTTCATCTGTTATGTGATTGGACGCTGTAGCCGATCGGACCGATCAGATTTTTTTTTCAACATGTAAACAGTGAAGACATAACCATAATCATATTCTGGGTTATTTAATAACCACAATTTCAAAACCTACAGACGCAAATAAGTCATGAATATGACAAAGAAATCGATCCTGTGCTCATAAAACAGGACACAGTTTGTTAAAGAGGTAACAGAGAAAACACCTCTACAGTGATGATCACTGTGTGTCTTTATTAGTTATTAGGATTATTAGTTACTATTATTAAGTACAGTGAGCATGTAAACAGACACAAACTATCAAAAGTCTCTCCAGCTGTTAAAGCCGAATGACAGCTGATCGCAGCTGATCGCAGCTGATGGCCAAAACATATTTCCTCGTTCCTCTCTCCTCGCATGGTTTCCTCCATGCATCCCTGGTGGGAAGGACAAAGACGCAAAGAAAGGACCCAAGTGAGGGAAACGGGGATGCAATTAAGAGACTTGGGATGTACCCAATGAGTGACCGCGTGAACTGACCGAACTCGACCGAACCTTTTCTCCTTGTCTCACTCCAATCTGAGAAACGCTGGCTGGCCAGTTGCCGGATCATGAACAGAATAAGTATAGTGAACCAACCTGCTCTGTGTAGCCGCAGCTGAGGGTTGAAAACAGCGTCCAGTAGTTTCCGTTGTCGCTCGTTCTCCTCTTTTAGAGCAGAACGTTCCTCCTCGTGCTCTGCTATCGTTCTTTCAAACAGACCAAATATCTCTTCAGCAGCCGCAGTTAGTCGCTGGTTGACTAAACATCTCAGCATTTGGACTTTAAACATTTTCACTAAACCACAGAAACTTCTCCTCCAGACAAACTCCGTTAAGAACGGTTTGCTCACTCAGAGCGTGTGTGTCGCATAATCACTGGAAGATTTTTTTCTGAGGTGCTTATTGAGGCTCGTGTTGATGACGTAAGTGGTGACGTTCGAAGCCTCCAGCTGCACCACGTGACTGATTCAGGAAGTGGTTCGCGGGTTTGGCGAAATATATAAATATATAATAATATATAAATATAAGGGTTAGAGTTAGTTAATATATACATATTTAATATATGTATATATATATATATATATATATATATATATATATATATATATATATATATATATATATATATATACACACAATAATATACTATGTTTTAACTATATACTGGCTTTGTGGCACTCTGAGATTCTCTGAATGAAAAGTAATTACAAATAAAATGCATTATTATTATTATTATTATTAAATATAAGGGTTAGGGTTATAGGGTTAGTTAATATATAAATATAAGTAATATTTATATATACATAATAATATGTATAATATATAAATATAAGTAATATTTATATATACATAATAATATGTATAATATATAAATATATAATATAATGTATATATATATATATATATATATATATATATATATATATATATATATATATATATATATATATATATATCATATATAAATACAAGGGTCAGGGAAGCCGTCCAACTGAAGAAAGAGGCCTTCCAGGATATGTTATCCCGGAGGACTCCTGAGGCAGTTGCAAGGTACCAACAGACTCAAAGGGCTACAGCCGCTGCCGTGAAGGAGGCAAAGCAGCGGGTGTGGGAGGAGTTCGGAGTGGCCATGGAGAAGGACTTTCGGTCGGCACCAAGGTGTTTCTGGAAAACCATCCTGAACCTCAGGAGGGGAAAACGGGGAAACATCCAAGCTGTATACAGTAAGGATGGGACTCTGTTGACTTCAACTGAGGGGGTAATCGGGCGGTGGAAGGAGCACTTTGAGGAACTCCAGAATCTGACTAATACGCCCTCTATTGTAGAGGCAGAGCTGGAGGCTGATGGGGGAGCATCATCAATTTCCCTGGTGGAAGTCACTGAGATGAGATCCGAATGAGATCCGTCCAGAAATGCTGAAGGCACTGGGTGTGGAGGGTTGGCCTCCGCCAGGGCTGCGCTTTGTCACCAATCCTGTTTGTGGTATTCATGGCCAGGATATCGAGGCGTAGTCGTGGGGAGGAGTGTTTACAGTTCGGTGGGCTGAGGATTGCATCGCTGCTTTTTGCAGATGATGTGGTCCTGATGTCTTCATCGGGCTGTGACCTCCAGCACTCACTGGATCGGTTTGCAGCCGAGTGTGAAGCGGTTGGGATAAGGATCAGCACCTCTAAATCTGAGGCCATGGTTCTCAGCAGGAAACCGGTGGATTGCCCACTCCGGGTAGGGAATGAGTCCTTACCCCAAGTGAAGGAGTTCAAGTACCTCGAGGTCTTGTTCGCGAGTGAGGGAACAATGGAACGTGAGATTGGCCGGAGAATTGGAGCAGCTGGGGCGATATTGCAGTCGCTTTACCGCACCGTTGTGACGAAAAGAGAGCTAAGCCGCAAGGCAAAGCTCTCTATCTACCGGGCAATCTTCGTTCCTACCCTCACCTGTGGTCATGTGGACTGGGTCATGACCGAAAGAATTAGATCGCGGGTACAAGCGGCCGAAATGGGTTTCCTTAGGAGGGTGGCTGGCATCTCCCTTAGAGATAGGGTGAGAAGTTCGGTCATCCGTGAGGGACTCGGAGTAGAACCGCTGCTTCTTTGCGTGGAACGGAGCCAGTTGAGGTGGTTCGGGCATCTGGTGAGGATGCCACCTGGGCGCCTCCCTAGGGAGGTGTTCCAGGCATGACCAGCTGGGAGGAGACCCCGAGGGAGGCCCAGGACCAGGTGGAGGGACTATATCTCCAATCTGGCCTGGGAGCGCCTCGGGATCCCCCAGTCAGAGCTGGGATTTGGGGTCCCCTGCTGGAGCTGTTGCCCCCGCGACCCGATCCCGGATAAGCAGACGAAGATGAGATGAGAAATACAAGGGTTAGTGTTAGATAGATAGATAGATAGATAGATAGATAGATAGATAGATAGATAGATAGATATCTTTATTCATCCCCAGGGGGAAATTTGTATGTTAGAGCAGCAAATATATACTTCAGCAAACAAAGTAACAGAGTAAATAAAAATATTAAGTCTGAAAAAGTCACAATATATACCATAGAATAACAGAGTAGAACATATTAACTATAAAATATAAGAAAAGAAAATAACAAAAATGCACAGTATATACAATGAAATATATTAGTGTTAAAAAAAACAGTAGCGCAAAGATCAACCAACAGCAAACAACAACAGTGTAGCGGTGTGTAGTTAGGTGAAGGATGATCTGGCCACAGGTGATTTATTGTACAGTCTAACAGCAGTGGGCAGGAATGTTCTCCTGTATCTGTCCTTGTGACAGCGGAGTGTGGTGGAAGAAAACTATTCGATAGTACTGAGTGATATTTATTCTCTGGCCAGAGAAGGCTTCACCGTCATACAGTCTGCAGAGGATGAGCCAAGAGTTCAGTTTGTCTCCTGCTCTTAAGCATCTCAGCACACAGTAGGGGGGAACCTCAGGTATTTACATTCATGCTGTTACTGTCACTTATCCAGTCAAGCTCACTACTCCTCTGTCCTGATTCTCCTGGACTTGTCTGCGGCGTTTGACACTGTGAACCATCAAATCCTCCTCTCATCCCTCGAGGGGATGGGCGTCTCAGGCTCTGCACTCTCCCTGTTTGTATCCTACCTGACGGGTCGATCCTACCAGGTGACCTGGAGGGGGGCCGTGTCGGAACCACGCATGCTGACTACAGGGGTTCCGCAAGGGTCAGTCCTGGGCCCCCTTCTCTTCTCGCTCTACACAACATCTCTGGGTTTTGTTATTCGCTCGCATGACTTCTCCTACCATTGTTATGCCGATGACACCCAGCTGGTCTTGTCATTTCCCCCCTGTGACACCCAAGTGCACATCGCTGCGTGTTTGGCTGACATCTCGAAGTGGATGGCGAAACACCACCTCAAGCTCAACCTAGACAAAACTGAGCTACTGTTCCTCCCGGGGAAGGGTTGCCCGCACCGGGACCTGTCCATCACCATTGATGATACCGTGGTGACGCCAACTCGGACTGCGAGGAACCTGGGTGTGACCCTGGATGACCAACTGTCATTCTCTGCAAACATTTCATCCGTTACACGCTCCTGCAGATTCCTGCTCTACAACATCAGGAGGATTCGTCCCTTCCTGACTGACGAGACGGCGCAGGTTCTCATCCAGGCTCTTGTCATCTCCCGCCTGGACTACTGCAACTCTCTACTCGCCGGAGCCCCGGCGTCGGCCATCAGACCTCTGGAGCTTGTCCAGAAAGCCGCAGCTCGCCTGGTGTTCAATCGCCCCAAGTTCTCCCACACAACTTCCTTTCTCCGTTATCTACACTGGCTACCTGTAAGAGCTCATCCAGTTTAAGACTCTGGTGCTAGCCTACAGGGCAGTGAAAGGAACAGCTCCTTCCTATCTCCAGGGCACGGTCAAGCCTTACACCCCCGCCCGACCACTTCGCTCTGCTGCCTCGGGGCGATCGGTCGCCCCGTCGCTCAGAGGTCCTGGCAGCCGATCGACCCGGTCACGGCTGTTTTCTGTCCTGGCCCCACAGCGGTGGAATGAACTTCCCACTGACGTCAGGACAGCGGAGTCGCTGCCCATCTTTCATCAGGCTGAAAACCCACCTCTTCAGGAAGTGCTACCCTGAGCCTTCCACTTAGCACTTATTGTTTTCATACTAGCTTGTTGCACTTATTGTATTCGTATTACTTATAGCACTAACTGTTTTTCTTGTTTCTGTACTTTGGCTCTGAGTTATGCTCTGCTTCATGCTCTTAGATGCTTGTTTGGAAAAGGAAATGTACTTATGACTTCTGGTGACTAGTAGTTCTTTTGATTACCAATGTTGAATACACTTATTGTAAGTCGCTTTGGATAAAAGCGTCTGCTAAATGACTGGAATGTAATGTAATGTAATGTACATTAAATACAATTGATCAACAGTTTCAAGCTCCCCATTGCCCCCCCCCCCCAATCACCCCCTTCCTCTTTTGAGCCTCGTCACACAAAGAGATCACTCTTTATTACCCTTGTTTATCTCTGAGACTCTTCACACCTCAACGTTCTCTGGTTAAACTGCAACCCCCATTTGGTTGCTCCCTCTAATCAAAGCAAAAGGCAGGGCCAGACACCACGTCATCATGTTCTCATGAGAATCTGATACAGCACAAAGAGGTGTAAAATGTTCTAAAACATTTATACTGCACTAATTGTATTTAAGTTCTTTAATTTGGTGATACATGTTTTGGAAAAACATCTAATAATGAATCGGGAGAAGAGAGTTTTGTTCACAAATTAAAAGAAAATAATGAAGTCTTCAAATGATTCAAAGTTGTCTTTATTTCACTTGCAAGGGAAAGATGCACCACAGCCGCCTCAGTTAGTGTCTGTGGTGAAAAGTTCAAGTCGTACAAGATACCAAACCATTTTATGCACACATGAGTTCACGCCTTGGGATGAACAGACAGGGAGTAGATGTTCTCGTACCCTGGCTATCGCTCTTATCTAAACACATGACAGGTGCATTAACTGGGAGTCAGTGATGGTTCAACCCAGTAACTGCCTTCTGATCTTTTTCTGCACCTCTGCTCCCTCAGCAATAAGTCAAATGACAATGTGTGAATTTTTACATTTAGATACGTTCTTTTGATATTACAGTATGAACTAAGCTCAGGATGCACATTACTAGAAAAGGAATATTAAAATTACCAGGAAAACATCTAACCTAAATCATAACAACACATTTCCTCAAAACCATTAAAAGCAATATATACAAGAGGAAAAACAGTGACACCTGGTGGGTAAAGTGAAAAGGTGCGTAGGACTGGGTGACTAAACAGAGACAACAGAAACTATAACATCACACAAAGGAAAACACATACTTGCCAAAGTCAATGCATAAACACATTAATTGTCTTCTGGTATATTTCTGCAATTCTGGATCCAAACATGCAAAATAACTTTACACAAGAAGATATTTACATCAGCAAAACTTGTATTTTAATGGTAAAAACACTATAAAGCTGGGTAACGTTATAATAACAGATAGCAACGTGTCTTAAATGTTACACCCTTCCAATAAATCACCTTAACATGGTTTAGGGCCGTGTGTGTGACCTGTGATCTGTGTTCTCAGAACAAGAATTCACTCACCATCTGAAAAGAGTTGTGGCAGCTGGGCCGAAAAAAGGGAAACAGGGGCTCCTTTCTGGAGCCAGACCTGGGAGTGGAGCTTGATGGTGAAGGTTTCCGGGACATGAGAAATATGGTTCGACCATGAACAACCCGAAAAATCTACATTGAGCCGCCACCCTATGGGCCCACCGCTCAAAGGGATATGCAGAGGGGTGATTGGGTAAAATGGCTAAAGGGGATTCTTTCCTGTGTGAGTTTTCATGTGTACCTTTACAGCTAAGTTGCGCGTAAATCTTTTATCACAAACTGAGCAGCTGAAAGGTTTCTCCCCTGTGTGGATTCTCATGTGTCTCTTAAAAGTTGAAGGCCAGTTAAAATATTCCTTACAGACTGAGCAGCTGAAAGGTTTCTCTCCTGTGTGGATTCTCATGTGTTTCTTTAAAGTTGCACCCAGGTTAAAAGATTTCTTACAGACTGAGCAGCTGTAAGGTTTCTCTCCTGTGTGGATTCTCATGTGTGTCTTTAAATTTGAACACAGGCTGAAAGATTTCTTACAGACTGAGCAGCTGAAAGGTTTCTCTCCTGTGTGGATTCTCATGTGTGACTTTAAATGTGAACACTGGTTAAAATCTTTCTTACAAACAGAGCAGCTGAAAGGTTTCTCTCCTGTATGGATTCTCATGTGTCTCTTCAGATCTCCACTTGTGCCAGTTGTTTTCCCACACTCAGAGCATGTAAATAGTTTCTCAGCAGCACTACATCTTGAATCACTGACATGGACTTCATCAGGTTTCAAAGAGTTTAAACCTGACTGAGGTTCTCTGGTCTCCTTCCAATCATTACTGTCATCAGTGTCAAAAGACTCTCCAGTCTTCTCATCAGTATCTGGTTCTGGATGTCTATCTGGATCTGAGTTCCTGTCTGGTTCTGGTCCTCCACAGTCCTCCCCATCAGCATCTGTTTCCATCTGTTCAGTTTGTCTTTGATGAAGATGTGAGGACTCAGCTTCCTCTTCATCATCTTCTTCACTCTTCACAGGAGTGAATGAGAACTTGACATCAGCCTCCTCCAGACCTTGAAGCTGCTCTCCCTCCTGACTGGTCCAGAGTTCCTCCTGTTCCTCTTTAATGTGTGGGGGCTCAGGGTCCTCCTGTTCCTCTTTAATGTGTGGGGGCTCTGGTTCCTCCTGGTCCAGACTGGAGCTCCACTCCTGCTGCTCAGGGGGAACCTCTTCTTTAATCACAAACAGCTGCTGGACGTCTGCAGGAAAACAGTAAACACACACAGAGACGTTACAAAGAAATATTAGTATTGAACTAATAGTCTCCTGTAGATACACTTGTTTTCCTGCCATCATTCCCTCTTACACTCCCTGTGCACAGCTACCAAACAGACATGCCGACACAAATTGTAAAGACACAACGCACCAGCAGCAATGAGGTCATCAATAGTTTACGTGGCAAAAAAGTGTTGCACTACCCAACATTGTTAAGAAGTATTCAAAGAACATGCATCCTCCATAAAGTCCGGCTGAGATTTGATCATGTGGGCAGTTATAGTTGACTAATGTACGCTGCACCCCCTTTCCAGTGTATCAATGGACTGAGGTCAAGTCAGCAGACACTCAGATCTCCGTGGTCAACTCAGCAGACACTTAACTTTAGTGGTCCTATATGCTGAAATTCACAATAAACGCATTCAAACGGCACAGATCGGGAGCGAGCGAAGGACTTTGCAAAGTTAGTGGAAAGATTAACGTGAGACAACTTCTGGTTTTCTACAGATTTGTTGGCAAAAATGATTTGCCTACAAAGTATACATATTGCAGAATGGAAATAAGATTAAATTAATTCTATTCACATAAGTATGAAACATGTTACCTGCATCTCGTGAGTTAAAGGGAAAATACACCTAAATTGTTATTGAAGTGTCTTTATTCTTTGATTTGCGGGTTGCTGGACAGATATTAAAATTAATAATACCTGACTGACAGTAAATTGAGATATTTTCCGACGCAAAAACTCTGAAATGAATTTGTATCTTCAAACGGCAAATTTCTGAAATTTTTAAGGTGCTATAAAAATGTTTTTCTCAATAATTCCCCACAATGACTAATGCATACTATATGTTCAGGACAAAAATGGCTAATATCACAATATTTGAGGTGCTGCAAAAATATTTTCCTCAATTCCATACAATGACTGATGTATATGTAATCAAGGCATCGTTGACTCCACCCATACAGAAAAGCAGACATTTTGACTGTACCAATTAAGAGATATTTCAAAGTAAATGTCATACATTTGTACATAGAAAATATCTAATTGAATATATGAAGTGTTATAAAAAGTATTTCATCAATAATTCCAAAGAATGACTGATATATGTGTTGAAGACATCATTGACTCCACTCATACTGAAAATCAGACATTTTTAATGTACCAATTAGGATATATTTCAAAGTAAAAGTCATACATTTCTACTGACAAATTATCTAAAAAAGGAATATTTTAAGTGTAATAAAAAAAATGTCTCAATAATCCCAGACAATGAGTGATATATGTGTTGAGGACATTGTTGACTCCACCTATACTGAAAATCAGAAATTTATACTGTACAAATTAGGACATATTTCAAAGTAAAAGTCATACATTTCTACTGACAAAATATCAAATAAACTGAATATTTGAAGTGTTATAAAAAGTTTTTCCTCAATAATTCAAAACAATGAGTGATGTATATGTGTTAAAGACATCTCTGACTCCACCCATGCAAAAAATGTAACAATTTTACTGTACCAATTAAGAGATATTTCATTGTAAAAGTAAAACATTTGAACCAAGAAAACGTCTAATAACTGAATATTTGAGGTGCTATAAAAATATGTTTCTCATTAATTCCAGACAATGACTGATTTATATGTGTTCAAGACATCTTTGACAACAACCATGCTGAAAATCAGACATTTTTACTGTACCAATTAGGAAATATTTCAAAGTAAAAGTCATACATTTCTACCGACAAAATATTTCCTATATTGACACTTCACGCACAATTTAGGTGTATTTTCCCTTTTACTCACGAGATGCAGGTAACATGTTTCATACTTAATGTGAATATAATTAATTTAATCTTATTTCCATTATGCAATATTTATACTTTGTTTCAAGTATACAACAAAGTATCCAACATTCAGACGAAACATCTTATTTTGAAAACCAGATATTCGTCTGATGAAAACCGGATGTTGTCTCACGTTAATCTTTCCGCTACCATTACAAAGTCCTTCGCTCACTCTCGATCTGTGCCGTTTGAATGCGTTTACCGTAAATTTCAGCATGGAGGCGCACTAAAAATTAAATGTCTGCTGAGTTGACCACGGATATCGGAGTGTCTGCTGACTTGACCTCAGTTAAACGTTATCAGCCGGTGTGCGAGATTAACTGGCGTTTGGATTAACTGGTTTACGTTCGAGTGCGTCAGGCAGATGTGTCATGAAAATATTATTTGTTGTCTGGTGACATAAAAATAGTAGAAAATGGACCCGACAGGAGTCGAACCTCTGATTGTGACCGACCCACAAACTTTAAGTGTCACCTGAACTCCCACTGAGCCACAGAGGAAAGAGAACGATGCACTCTACTCATCGAGTAAAATTCATAGTCATATTATCAGCACTCATCATCATGAACTGTGCATCCTTCTGTCACATGAACGTTAAGTGCACGTAGCTCACCATAGGGACATGTTGTCTATGCAATTAGGTATTTGATGTCGGTGGGTCTAAATGATGCAAGAAGAAAAGACAGCCAGTAGACTATATGGTAGATATATTAATATTTTGCAAGAATACAATATCATATACCTAATCTGCTCAAATTATGAATTTATTATTGTGAAGCATTTACTAATATGAATTTTACTCGATGAGTAGATTGCATCGTTCTCTTTCCTCTGTGGCTCAGTGGGAGTTCAGGTGACACTTAAAGTTCGTGGGTCGGTCAAGATCGGAGGTTCGACTCCTGTCGGGTCCATTTTCTACTATTTTAATGTCACCAGACAACAAATAATATTTTCGTAATGAAGATGAATAATTTGGTCGTGGTAATTCTGTCGAAATACTAAATGTATGCTCCAACCAGCCTCCCCTTGGTAATGTGTCAACAGACACACAAACCCCTGCGTGTAGTTATTAAATGTCGGACCCTCACAGTAACACGACGAGAGTTAACAGTAATGTCTGATGTGGATGAATGTGTGCTGCACGGTGTAGAGCTTCGTTAACAGAAGATGAACGTCCGTAGTCTTTAATATAAAACATAAGCGATGTGAGACAACCTACAGAAGTAGAATCACAAGTTGATCAGTGTGGATCACAGCTGACAGTCATCTGTACGCGGTGTTTGAGCTCAGTGTGTTTCACTCACAGGCTGTATGGATGCAGCTCTATCGGTCTCAGATCGACTCCACATCACATTAATAACGATGTGTGATACAAATATAAGACGGACAACAGAGCGTTTCTTAAAGGATTTATTGCCGTAAGTATTTTGAACAGGCATCGACACCTACCACCAACGGTCTCCTTCACTCTGGTCCTCGTTAAGTGTCCTCGGAATCTCAACTACAGCTTCACGAACGAGTAGTAGATGTTCCAGCAAACCGTTCCGTTCATATTCTTTCAAAAGATACCGTAGAAACTATGTGAAAGAGAGAGGAGAGGCGATCGACATGTTTATTTCATGTTTATTCGACGTGGGTCCTGAAAGGCCACTCCATGACACATCTGCCTGACGCACTCGAACGTAAACCAGTTAATCCAAACACCAGTTAATCTCGCACACCGGAGCTATGAACAGAAGAAGTACAGTGAACCAACCTGCTCTGTGTAACCGCAGCTGAGGGTTGAAAACAGCGTCCAGTAGTTTCCATTGTCGCTCGTTCTCCTCTTTTAGAGCAGAACGTTCCTCCTCGTGCTCTGCCATCGTTCTTTCAAACAGACCAAATATCTCTTCAGCAGCCGCAGTTAGTCGCTGGTTGACTAAACATCTCAGCATTTGGACTTTAAACATTTTCACTGAACCACAGAAACTTCTCCTCCAGACAAACTCCGTTAAGAACGGTTTGCTCACTCTGAGCTGCGTTGTGTTGCTAGGTTATGTTCGGGTCCGTCTACTTCCTGCTAGCATGCTAACTTCATTAGCTCCGTAGGACACCAGGAGACAATCCACCAACGACACAAACGTTCTCTCCAAAAACACCGTTTACTGTCCATTAAACTCTGATAGTGAAGGTTTCCATTGTTTCTTCCGTATCGACAATTGGAAGCGTGTGTCGCGTAATCAGGAAGAATTTTGAGGCGCGTATCAAGGCTCGTGTTGATGACATAGTTGTGACATTCAAAGCCTCGCCTGTCGGCCGTACCACGTGACTGATTCAGGAAGTGGTTCGCGGGTTTGGATGGATGGATGGATAGATAGATAGATAGACAGACAGACAGACAGACAGACAGACAGACAGACAGATAGATAGATAGATAGAAACTTTATTGATCCCGTGAGGGATAATTATTTAGTTGCAAGCAGCAATAGGATACAGAAAAAAATGCACATTTCAATACACAATATATACAATTATAAGAACAGAGTAAATATGTTATATTAAAAAAATGCACACTATATACACAATGAATAGAATAACAGAATAATATTAAATCAACTAAATAAACAGTAGTGCAAAGGTTTAACCAACAGTGAATGATTTGGCCCGAGGTGATTTGTTATAGAGTCTTATAGCGGTAGGCAGGAATGTTCTCCTGTACCTGTCCTTGTGACAGCGGAGCTGGATCATTCTGTTGGAGAAAGTGCTCCGCTGTCCCTGCAGTAGGTGGTGGAGAGGGTGGTCCTGGTTATCCAATATGGATATAGTTTCTTCAGTGTCCTCCTCTCCACCACCTGTTCCAGACTGTCCAGTTTGCAGCCGATGATGGAGCCGGCCTTCTTAACCAGTGTATTAAGTCTGTTGGTGTCACCGGCTCCGATGCTGCTCCCCCAGCAGACTACAGCAAAGTGAAGTGCACTGGCCACAACAGACTGGTAGAACATCTCCAACATCTTACTGCACACGTTGAAGGATCCAAGTTTCCTCAAGAAAAAGAGTCGACTCATCCCCTTCTTGTACACAGCGTTGATGTTGGCCTTCCAGCTCAGTCTGTTGTCGATGGAGACACCCAGGGACTTGTACTCCTTCACCATGTCCACGTCCTCTCCCAGAACTCTCAGCGGCTGTGGAGCCGTCGTCCTCCTTCCGAAGTCGACCACCATCTCTCTGGTCTTGGCCACGTTCAGAAGCAGGTGATTTCTACCGGCCCACTCCACAAATATAATATATATAATATATAAATAATAAGGGTTAGTTAATATTTAAATATACAATATATATATATTTAATATCTAAATATATATAATATATATGTAAAGGTTAGGGTTAGTTAATATATAAATATATAATATATATATATATAAAATAATATATAAATCGTAAATATATATACAATAATTAGTGCTGGGCAACTTAACGCGTTATCGTGTCAATTATTTTATTGCGTATCAACGCCGATTTAAAAAAAATACAATACACACCATTGATACATATACATATATATATATATATACATATATATATTATACATATATATATATGTTGTACATAGTTGAACGTTGATGCTTAGTTTCTCTGTTCTACTATGTCTTTAATGTACTTGTTTTTATATTTCTCTTGTTTATTGTATATTCTATGTATGCATGTACGATGGGAAGCAATGTGTAACCGGAGTTAAAATATGCACATGGCCAATAAAGCTGATTCTGAAGTTACCTTTCATCTTTTCTATATGTAATGGGTGTGGTTTGGACATGGATAAAGACAACTCAATTGATTGTTTTCCAACATTTATTTACTTCTGCAGAAGACAAAATTCAACCCATTAACTACTTTCTGATCTTCTTCTGCACCTCTGCTCCCTCAGCAATACGTCAAATGACAATGTGTGATTTTTTTACATTTAGATACATTCTTTTGATATTACAGTATGTACTAAGCTCAAGATGCACATTACTAGAAAAGGGATATACAAATTACCAGGAAAACATCTAACCTAAATCATAGCAACACATTTCCTCAAAACCATATATACAAGAGGAAAAACAGTGACACCTGGTGGGTAAAGTGAAAAGGTGCGTCGGACTGGGTGACTAAACAGAGACAACAGAAACGATAACATTACGCAAAGGAAAACACATACTTGCACAAGTCAATGCATAAACACATTAATTGTCTTCTGGTCATTTTCTGCAATTCTGGATCAAAACATGCAAAATAACTTTACACAAGAAGATATTTACATCAGCAAAACTTGTATTTTAATGGTAAAAACAACACTATAAAGCTGGGTAACATTATATTAACAGAAAGCAACGTGTCTTAAATGTTACATCCTTCCAATAAATCACCGTAACGTGGTTTAAGGCCGTGTGTGTGACCTGTGACCTGTGTTCTCAGACCAAGAATTCACTCACCATCTGAAAAGAGTTGTGGCAGCTGGGCCAAAAAAAGGGAAACCGGGGCTCCTTTCTGAGCCAGACCTGGGAGTGGAGCTTGCTGGTGAAGGTCTGGTTTTCAGGACATGAGACATATGGTTCGACCAGGAACAACCCAAAAAAAATCTACATTGAGTAGATGAGGGATGAGAGGGGTGATTGGGTAAAAGGACTAAAGGGGATTTTTTCTTGTGTGAGTTTTCAGGTGTACCTTTAGATCTGCGTTGTGCTTTAATCACAAACTGAGCAGCTGAAAGGTTTCTCTCATGCGTGGATTCTTCTCATGTGTTTCCTTAAAGTTGAACTCTGGCGAAAAGATTTCTTACAGACTGAACAGCTGAAAGGTTTCTCTCCTGTGTGGATTCTCGAGTGTTTCTGTAAAGTTGCACCCAGGTTAAAAGATTTCTTACAAACTGAGCAGCTGAAAGGTTTCTCTCCTGTGTGGATGCTCATGTGTTTCTGTAAAGTTGAACCCAGGTTAAAAGATGTCTTACAAACTGAGCAGCTGAAAGGTTTCTCTCTTGTGTGGATCCTCATGTGCATCTTTAAATTTGAACTATTGCTAAAAGATTTCTTACAAACGGAGCAACTGAAAGGTTTCTCTCCTGTGTGGGTTCTCATGTGTGTCTTTAAAGTTGAACTCCGACAAAAAGATTTCTTACAGACTGAGCAGCTGTAAGGTTTCTCTCCTGTGTGGATTTTCATGTGTGCATTTAAACCTGAACTCTGACTAAAAGATACCTTACAAACTGAGCAGCTGTAAGGTTTCTCTCCTGTGTGGATTCTCATGTGTGTCTGTAATTGTGAACAATTGATAAAAGATTTCTTACAAACTGAGCAGCTGAAAGGTTTCTCTCCTGAGTGGATTCTCATGTGTCTCTTTAAAGCTGAACACACGTTAAATGATTTCTCACAGACTGAGCAGCTGTAAGGTTTCTCACCTGTGTGGATTCTCATGTGTTTCTGTAAATGTGAACCATGGTGAAAAGATTCCTTACAAACTGAGCAGCCGAAAGGTTTCTTTCTTGCGTGGATTCTCATGTGTCTCTGGAAATTTGAACAACTGTTAAAAGATTTCTCACAAACAGAGCAGCTGTAAGGTTTCTCTCCTGTGTGGATTCTCATGTGTCTCTTCAGATCTCCACTCTTGCCAGTTGTTTTCCCACACTCCGAGCATGTAAATAGTTTCTCACCAGCACTACATCTTGAATCACTGACATGGACTTCATCAGGTTTCAAAGAGTTTAAACCTGACTGAGGTTCTCTGGTCTCCTTCCAATCATCACTGTCATCAGTGTCAGAAGAGTCTCCAGTCTTCTCATCAGTATCTGGTTCTGGATGTCTATCTGGATCCGAGTTCCTGCCTGGTTCTGGTCCTCCACAGTCCTCTCCATCAGCATCTGTTTCCATCTGTTCAGTTTGTCTTTGATGAAGATGTGAGGACTGAGCTTCCTCTTCATCATCTTCACAGGAGTGAATGAGAACTTGACATCAGCCTCCTCCAGCCCTTGAAGCTGCTCTCCCTCCTGACTGGTCCAGAGTTCCTCCTGTTCCTCTTTAATGTGTGGGGGCTCTGGGTCCTCCTGTTCCTCTTTAATGTGTGGGGGCTCTGGGTCCTCCTGTTCCTCTTTAATGTGTGGGGGCTCTGGTTCCCCATGGTCCAGACTGGAGCTCCACTCCTGCTGCTCAGGGGGAACCTCTTCTTTAACCACCAACAGCTGCTGGACGTCTGCAGGAAAACAGTAAACACACACAGAGACGTGACAAAGAAATATTAGTATTGAGCTAATAGTCTCCTGTAGATACACTTGTTTTCCTGCCATCATTCCCTCTTACACTCCCTGTGCACAGCTACCAAACAGACATGCCGACACAAATTGTAAAGACACAACGCACCAGCAGCAATGAGGTCATCAATATGAATCATTTTAGAATTCAACACGCTGCAAAATCCACGTGGTGTTATCAAAGACATACCTGCAAACTCATAAGAGGTGAAAAAGGTGACAAGTACCCGAACCCAGAACCCTGTCGGGGGGTGCGGGGGCATGCTTCCCCGAGAGAATTTTATTTTAAATATGAGCTTTAAAATGTAGCATTCTGGTGTACTCTGAGAAGAAAATTAAGTGATAAGATAACATTTACTTTAGCAAAAAACAAATGTATTATTCAGTTATTAATCAGTATTTCAGCTCTAGTTGAACAGCTGACGAGTTAGCTTTTTTTTCTTCAATCAATATTATTATTATTATTATTATTATTAATAACAACCTTCATTTAGACAAGATCTATTGAGACCTAGGTCTCATTTTCAAAAGTTTTAGTCATATAAAAACAAAGATAGCAAGAGTAGCGAGAACCATCGCCTATACAAAATAAAGTGATTAGTTTTCATTGAACCCTGTTACTGTGTGGCTTAATATTAACTTCCACTGTTACTGTAAAGCTGTTAGAATTGTGGCCTATCTAACATTTGCAATTAATATGAATTCAATCCAGTTCAGTTATTTAAATTAAAATGATAATCTACTCTGGCTAAAGTAGCTTATCAAGAGTAAAATAATAGCTGTAATCTATACACACCTCTGCACTAGCAACCTGCTGAAATGAAGGTACAGGCACCTGAACCCTCTCTCTCATTACTTCAGGGCCCTTAAGAGCAACTGCATGTGGGACTGTTGGGACTGGAAGTACACTGGCTGTGGTCATTACAGTGATCAGAGTCTGGCAGTGTGATGAGAGGGAATGTGAGCCCTTGTTGTTTTAGTGTATCTACACTATCTATCTATCTATCTATCTATCTATCTATCTATCTATCTATCTCCGCATACCCTGCCTTATCAATTTATTTAAAACACTGTGACCGCGGGAAGCTGTACTGCTCTCCCTTCATGTCTGTTTAGACCTCCACCTTTATCCGGGCCCAGCTCCACTCACATCTCAGTGGTCATAAAAGTTCTGACCACGAAATCATCCTCCTTCTACTTTGAGTTAAAAAAACAAAAAACAACATGCAACCAGATTCACCGGTGTTCCTCGCTTGAACCGGAAGTTGTTCTGCGTCGCCATATTGACGGCCGTTCCAACGCTCTTATTTAGAATCTCTGAGGAGCCGTGAGCGAGGACCCACGAGAACAGGCTTCCAGGAAGTGTTTTAACGGCTGACACGCCCCCTCTTTGTTCATCTGTTATGTGATTGGACGCTGTAGCCGATCGGACCGATCAGATTTTTTTTCAACATGTAAACAGTGAAGACGGATCACAGATTAAACTCTAGCTTTATAGTTGATATGTTTTCTGATTCAGTATCTGGTTTAAATATATGTTCATTGTAGACTGAACAACAAAAGGACCACAAACAACTTTCTTCATTCGTTAGAAATATTTGTCTTTTCATGATTTGAAATTTCCCTCAATAACTTTTATTATGAACACAATTAAAGTCAGAGAGAACTTTTTACATCATGTATCATCATTACATTCAGTCACGAGAGGCTGATCATTCCTGAGTGTCTGGTTTGATGAGTTTTATCATTTACGAGAAACCATAATCATATTCTAGGTTATTTAATAATCACAATTTCAAAACCTACAGACGCAAATAAGTCATGAATATGACAAAGAAATCGATCCTGTGCTCATAAAACAGGACACAGTTTGTTAAAGAGGTAACAGAGAAAACACCTCTACAGTGATGATCACTGTGTGTCTTTATTAGGATTATTAGTTACTATTATTAAGTACAGTGAGCATGTAAACAGACACAAACTATCAAAAGTCTCTCCAGCTGTTAAAGCCGAATGACAGCTGATCGCAGCTGATCAGCTGCCGCCATCATCAGAACAGAAACAGACGTCGCTTCATGTGAGGCTTCAGAGGAAAGGACGTCTCATGTCTCTTTAAGGACAAATCCCAATGTCCTCCCTAAACCCTAAGCCCTGAACCCTCAAGGACGTAATTGACGTCACCTGGTCAGTGGTTGAGTGTGAGAGGCTGCAAGGGCTCGAAATAGTGTAAATATGAACGGGACAGCACTTTGCTGCAACATATCACGTTACCATGAAAACGACAAAAAAATAAGATGTATAATTGTGGGTATTTATTTTACTTCGCGGGAGCGCGCCTCAAAGTCCGTGAATCCGTAAGGGGGGGGGGGGGCATTGGGATTTGGCCAAAACATATTTCCTCGTTCCTCTCTCCTCGCATGGCTTCCTCCATGCATCCCTGGTGGGAGGGACTAAGACGCAAGGAAAGGACCCAAGTGAGGGAAACGGGGATGCAATTAAGAGACTTGGGATGTACCCAATGAGTGACCGCGTGGACTGACCGAACTCGACCGAACCTTTTCTCCTTGTCTCACTCCAATCTGAGAAACGCTGGCTGGCCAGTTGCCGGAGCATGAACAGAAGAAGTAAAGTGAACCAACCTGCTCTGTGTAGCCGCAGCTGAGGGTCGAAAACAGCGTCCAGTAGTTTCCGTTGTCGCTCGTTCTCCTCTTTTAGAGCAGAACGTTCCTCCTCGTGCTCTGCTATCGTTCTTTCAAACAGACCAAATATCTCTTCAGCAGCCGCAGTTAGTCGCTGGTTGACTAAACATCTCAGCATTTGGACTTTAGACATTTTCACTGAACCACAGAAACGTCTCCTCCAGACAAACTCCGTCAAAAACACCGTTTACTAGTGATGGTTCCCTCCGCGTCGAGGCTCCGAAGCGTGTGTGTCGCGTAATCAGGAACATTTTTCTGAGGATTTTATCGAGGCTCGTGTTGATGGCGTAAGTGGCGACGTTCGAAGCCTCGCGAACCAGCCGCACCCCCTGACTGATTCAGGAAGTGGTTCGCGGGTTTGGTGAAATATATAAATATATAATAATATATAAATATAAGGGTTAGGGTTAGTTAATATATACATATTTAATATATATCTATACAATAATATACTATGTTTTAACTATATACTGGCTTTGTGGCACTCTGAGATTCTCTGAATGAAAAGTGCATTACAAATAAAATGCATTATTATTATTATTATTGAATATAAGGGTTAGGGTTAGTTAATATATAAATATATATGATATTTATATATACATAATAATATATATAATATATAAACATATAATAATATATATATATATATATATATAATAATATATAAATACAAGGGTTAGTGTTAGCGGTGTGTAGTTATGTGTAGTTTATTGTACAGTCTAACAGCAGTGGGCAGGAATGTTCTCTTGTATCTGTCCTTGTGACAGCGGAGTGTGGTGGAAGAAAACTATTCGATAGTACTGAGTGAGTCCTATGATACTGAATACTGAAACAAGAAACACTGAGGAAAGACGTTTGTCTTTAAAGTATTTATTCTCTGGCCAGAGAAGGCTTCACCGTCATACAGTCTGCAGAGGATGAGCCAAGAGTTCAGTTTGTCTCCTGCTCTTAAGCATCTCAGCACTCAGTAGAGGGGAACCTCAGGTATTTACATTAGATACAATTGATCAACAGTTTCAAGCTCCCCATTGACCCACAGCCGCCTCAGTCAGTGTCTGTGGTGAAAAGTTCAAGTCGTACAAGATACCAAACCATTTTATGCACACATGAGTTCACGCCTTGGGATGAACATAGACAAGGAGGAGATGTTTTCGTACCCTGGCTATCGTTGTTATCTAAACACATACCAGGTGCGTTAACTGGGAGTCAGTGATGGTTTTACGGTCTGTCTCAAACTTGCCAAACAGACAAAGAAGACACTGTGTCTTCACTTCCTCTCTCTGAAGAGGGAGTGTGTGATCGGCCGTGAGAAACAAAACACTGTGCTCAATAAAACTGATTGACTACTTCTGCAGGACTGCTGTGTTTTGTCAGTGTTTGTGTTCCTCACTTTCCCTTGCAGTTGTACATCTTTTAAAACACTTCATGATACTAAAAATATATTTTTCCCATTACATACATCAATATTTTGGTAACCAGTTGAAGAAAGGGATTATAACCTGCATGGTACAGTTACCAAAGTAAAAGATTTAATCTCCTTCCATGTCCTATCACTGAGTTAGAAGACTGGGATTTTGGCCGTATTTTAAACAAAGGTTGTGGTTTTTCATGACGTTACTAAATACTAATACAAAACTGTGGATAGCACATATACTACAAACTGTACTAAATGTGGATCTATCTTTACCACAAAATGACACATTATATTCGCCCCGTTGCAACGCTATCTCTGCATTGAGCTAATTTAGCGTAACAATGGAAGAGATCACGTGGCAATTGTCTGGGCCCATAGGTAAACTACTGAGGGGCTGATCCTCCAATCAAACACTTCAAATTCTCTTCCTATGTCCTTATCAACCCTTATCTGCACCTCTGCTCCCTCAGCAATAAGTAAAATGACAATGTGCGATTTAATTCTTGTTTTTTTACATTTAGATACGTTCTTTTGATATTACAGTGTGAACTAAGCTCAGGATGCACATTACTAAAAAAGGAATATTAAAATTACCAGGAAAACATTTAACCTAAATCATAACAACACATTTCCTCAAAACCATTAAAAGCAATATATACAAGAGGAAAAACAGTGACACCTGGTGGGTAAAGTGAAAAGGTGCGTAGGACTGGGTGACTAAACGGAGACAACAGAAACTATAACATTACACAAAGGAAAACACATACTTGCACAAGTCAATGCATAAACACATTGATTGTCTTCTGGTATTTTTCTGCAATTCTGGATCCAAACATGCAAAATAACTTTACACAAGAAGATATTTACATCAGCAAAACTTGTATTTTAATGGTAAAAACAACACTATAAAGCTGGGTAACGTTATAATATTAACAGTAAGCAACATGCCTTAAATGTTACACCCTTCCAATAAATCACCTTAACGTGGTTTAGGGCCGTGTGTGTGACCTGTGACCTGTGTTCTCAGACCAAGAATTCACTCACCATCTGAAAAGAGTTGTGGCAGCTGGGCCGAAAAAAGGGAAACCGGGTCCCTTTCTGGAGCCAGACCTGGGAGTGGAGCTTGATGGTGAAGGTTTCCGGGACATGAGACATATGGTTCGACCATGAACAACCCGAAAAATCTACTAAGGGCCCACCACTTGAAAGGGTATGCAGAGGGGTGATCGGGTAAAAGGGCTAAAGGGGATTCTTTCCTGTGTGAGTTTTCATGTGTACCTTTAGATCTGTGTTGCGCGTAAATCTTTTATCACAAACTGAGCAGCTGACAGGTTTCTCTCATGTGTGGATTCTCATGTGTCTCTTTAAAGTTGAACCCCGGTTAAAAGATTTGTTACAGACTGAGCAGCTGAAAGGTTTCTCTCCTGTGTGGATTCTCATGTGTCTCTGTAAAGTTGAACAATGGTTAAAATATTTCTTACAAAATGAGCAGCTGAAAGGTTTTCCTCCTGTGTGGATTGTCATGCGTGTCTGTAAAGTTGAACGCTGGTTAAAAGATTCTTTACAAACAGAGCAGCTGAAAGGTTTCTCTCCTGTGTGGATTCTCATGTGTATCTTCAGATTTCCACTCTTGCCAGTTGTTTTCCCGCACTCAGAGCATGTAAATAGTTTCTCACCAGCGCTACATCTTGAATCACTGACATGGACTTCATCAGGTTTCAAATAATTTAAACCTAACTGAGGTTCTCTGGTCTCCTTCCAATCATAACTGGCAACAGCGTCAGAAGAGTCTCCAATCTTCTCATCAGTTTCTGGTTCTGGATGTCTATCTGGACCTGAGTTCCTGCCTGGTTCTGGTCCTGGTCCTCCATAGTCCTCTCCATCAGCATATGCTTCCATCTGTTCAGTTTGTCTTTGATGAAGCTGTGAGGACTGAGCTTCCTCTTCATCATCTTCACTCTTCACAAGAGTGAATGAGAACTTGACATCAACCTCCTCCAGCCCTTGAAGCTGCTCTCCCTCCTGACTGGTCCAGAGTTCCTCCTGTTCCTCTTTAATGTGTGGGGGCTCTGGTTCCTCCTGGTCTAGACTGGAGCTCCACACCTGCTGCTCAGGGGGAACCTCTTCCTCAACCACCAACAGCTGCTGGACGTCTGCAGGAAAACAGTAAACACACACAGAGACGTTACAAAGAAATATTAGTATTGAGATAATAGTCTCCTGTAGATACACTTGTTTTCCTGCCATCATTCCCTCTTCCACTCCCTGTGCACAGCTACCAAACAGACATGCCGACACACATTGTAAAGACACAACGCACCAGCAGCAATGAGGTCATCAATAGTTTACATGGCAAAAAAGTGTTGCACTACCCAACATTGTTAAGGATTCAAAGAACATGCATCCTCCATAAAGTCCGGCTGAGATTTGATCATGTGGGCAGTTATAGTTGACTGATGTACGCTGCACCCCCTTTCCAGTGTATCAATGGACCCAGATAATATAATATTTGAATAAACTCTTAAATAAATGTGACCATGAACATATGAATCATTTTAGAATTCAACAAGCTGCAAAATCCTCGTGGTGTTATCAAAGAACAAACTTTACTTTAAGTGTAAATATTTTCTGTCATAAAGAAGCTGAGAGAACAGATCAGAAGAAGAAGATTCATTGAATCAACCGAGTCTCACTCCAAACTACATAGAAACGTTATCAGCCGGAGCATAAACCGAATCAAAGCTGCAAGCAGCATTGATAGGGCCCTCGCATATTCAAGGACGTCGAGGTTATGCATTTCTGTGACCATCATACACCGAGTGCACGAGTTAAACGGTATTTCCTGTGTCGACCAATGGCGTAGCCAGGTCAATTTGCCAGGTCTTAAGCCTTAAGACCATAGGTAGTGCTGTTACTATGATTCTAATTTGTCATATAGAGAGAAAGGGAAAGCTCAAATCGTGGCAGCGGCAGCTAGTAGAGGCACTTCCTGTGGCACGCTCAGCTGCCGCAGCAAGTTGTGGCAACTGCCACTGTGTGGGAGAGGTGACACGGCAGTTTAGCCTTTATTTTTCTTTTTTTCAATATTTTTTTTTATTATGTGACAATATATTAAGGTCCTTGAAGGTATGACTGTTGGTAGTTGTAATTGGTTTAGTAAAAAAAAAAAATGCCGATTTGTAATAGTATGGCTACTTGTTTTTATTAAACTATGCTAATATAGGCTAACGTCAGTTGGTACTTGTTGCCCATGGCAACGATAAACACTTTCATGCAGTGGACTGAATGAATGCAAATATATATACTGTGTGTGTGTATGTGTATGTATGTATGTATGTATGTATGTATGTATGTATGTATGTATATATATATATATATATATATATATATATATATATATATATATATATATATATATATATATATATATATATATATATATATATTGGGTCAAATCTCTAGGAGTAGTTCGTTAAAGTATGACACCTTGAAATGGTCAAAAAACGTCATAAAATTCAAAATGGCCGACTTCCTGTTTGGTTTAGTGAATAACTCCAAGTGGATTTTTACTACGTCCCATGTTGTTACACATACTTACCAAATGTCATACAGCTAGGTGAAACCTAATGTAGGCCAATCCGTCATACCGCAGCACCAATCAGACTGCAATTTTCGTGCAAAATTTCTAAATCTTACCAGTAACCCAAGCACCCCCTATTCGCGATGACAGACGCACGATCATAATAATGAATATTAGAAGAACAATAGGTCCTCCGCTCCGACTACGTCGGTGCTCGGGCCCTAATAAGTAAAGTGAACCAACCTGCTCTGTGTAACCGAGGCTGAGGGTTGAAAACAGCGTCCAGTAGTTTCCGTTGTCGCTCGTTCTCCTCTTTTAGAGCAGAACGTTCCTCCTCGTGCTCTGCTATCGTTCTTTCAAACAGACCAAATATCTCTTCAGCAGCCGCGGTTAGTCGCTGGTTGACTAAACATCTCAGCATTTGGACTTTAAACATTTTCACTGAACCACAAAAACGTCTCCTCCAGACAAACTCCGGAAGATATACCGAGACGGACTGTTGTGCGTTACTAAAAGGTCCGAGTGGCACCGACAAGCTTGTGAACCTTTAGTTCCACATGTAGATACAAAAAGTGGTAACAGTAACAGTTGTACTTGTATAATATAATTGATAAAATATACACTATTATAACGAAGCATAATAACAATTTAAACATTAACATACCGTTTGTCTTTTCATATCTACACCCTTGTATATGTATTTAATGTTCAACACCATGATATGAAACTGTATATCACAGACAACTTTATTTCATTGTTTAAAGAAGACTCCAACTCTGATAGAGTAGATGTTTACAAACGGTCACTGTTAACGTACACTCATGAAGAAATGCATGCTGGGTAGCTCCCAACTAGCAGATTTATGCCTCACTAACACAAATCTGAACGAGACGCACACGACATTGTATGACAGCAGCCAAAGAGCTCTAATGACAGAACTCCATTATCTACTCTCTATTGTAAGTCAAGACTGTAACTTTAGTGCTGATGCAAGTGTTTTTTTTACTTGTTTTGTACTTTATATAAATGTGAAATTCACGAACTAGCAGAATTTTACACTGAAATTATTATTTACTGCTCTTCTGGCAAATAATAAGTGAGATGAGCACAATTATTATTTATTGATTGTGTTATTTATATTTTATTCTATTGCATCAGTTATTAGATGTTGACTAACTGCAGCTCTTTATTGTGTTCATTTTGAAGGGAAAACAAATACCTCAAGCATTTCTTTCCCCTCAAGATGAATACCGCTTTGAAGAGATTTTATTTTCTTTGATTTAGTGAATGAAGCTGATATTCACTGAACGCAGGACAAACCTGCATCCAGCTTATTGGTGCATTAGCGCCACCTTCTGCTCCGGAGAGTGGATCAGACAATAGACGGACAATATTTCACACAAAAGAAAACAAACAACAACAAACAAACATCCAACGTGTTGAGAATCAGAAACAGCACACAGCAGTCGTACTTGAAAATAAATGAACTTTATTTATGTCATTGTCTCGTTTCTTTTTTGGTCTTTTCCGTGTTTTTGTTTTTTTTGTCTCCTTTTTCTCCGTTGGTCCGAGTTGGAGCGAGTCGTACCTTCGAATCTTTCACACACACTGGACATCATTCACTTAAAAAAAAAAAAAACATCACATACATAACAGAAGGAATAAATAACATATGTACAGGTTAGACGATGTTGTTTTAAAGAGTCCTGGGACTGCAGCGTCTTATCGCTCCGGATCCTGAGGTGGTCTTAGAAGCACTTGCGGTGGACGATGCTGGGACCGGCCTCGTCGTACTCCTGCTTGCTGATCCACATCTGCTGGAAGGTGGAGAGGGAGGCCAGGATGGAGCCGCCGATCCAGACGGAGTATTTACGCTCAGGAGGGGCGATGATCTGCAGAAGAGAAGGAAATCATTTATGCTTGATTGCCTGATAGCACTTATAATAATCATATCGTAACAGACGAGGGGATGACACCGCTGACTCAGTTATCACTCAGTCAGCCGATACACTAAAACTTCTAGTCCAGGCTGAACATCAGCCGAAATAATTAGTCCAGTAACGGATCCGTCGCCAGAAAAACGTACTGGCAATAACTTTTAAAAATCGATGAATCATTTAGGTAATTTATCAAGCAAAAAAAAGACAAATATTCTCCGGTTCCAGCTGATTTTTTTTTCTTGTTTTATATAATTGTAAACTGATTACCTTTGAGTTTTGGACCGTTGATCGGATAAAACAAGTACTTTGAAGAAGTCACAGAGAACGTTTTTCTCTATTCGACATTTTAAAGCCTAAACAATTAATCAGAAATGAAGATTTAGCTACAACCGTATGGTAATGGTTTGAGAATCAGATGTTGAACTATCACTTCATTTTCAGGTGTCCACATACTTTTGGTCATTTAGTGGATGTAGGATTCAGTCGAGGGTGACGTAGAGTTGGTTACCTTGATCTTCATGGTGCTGGGAGCCAGGGCCGTGATTTCTTTCTGCATGCGGTCAGCGATACCCGGGTACATGGTGGTGCCTCCGGACAGCACGTTGTTGGCGTACAGGTCCTTACGGATGTCGATATCGCACTTCATGATGCTGTTGTAGGCGGTTTCATGGATACCAGCGGACTCCATACCTGCGGCAGAGAGATTCAGGTTAAGAAAATGACAAGATTTCGGAGTGGAAAGCTGCTGCTGCCAGGATGCGGTTCTACACACCGATGAATGAGGGCTGGAAGAGGGTTTCGGGGCAGCGGAAACGCTCGTTGCCGATGGTGATGACCTGACCGTCGGGCAGCTCGTAGCTCTTCTCCAGGGAGGAGGAGGAGGCGGCGGTGGCCATCTCGTTCTCAAAGTCCAGAGCCACGTAGCACAGCTTCTCCTTGATGTCGCGCACGATCTCACGCTCAGCTGGAAACGAGGAGGACATATCAGACTTCGTAAGCGGGCGGCTGTGGTCCTCATGTCCTCATGATGAAGTGTCCTCGTAGGGTTCATGTCTTCAGCTAACGTGCTTCTGGAGTTTAGGTCTTAAAATGGAATTGCCGTGTTTTTGTGTTTGACATGAAAGCGCTTACCGGTCGTGACGAAGGAGTAGCCGCGCTCCGTCAGGATCTTCATGAGGTAGTCGGTCAGATCGCGACCAGCCAGGTCCAGACGCATGATGGCGTGAGGCAGAGCGTAGCCCTCATAGATGGGTACGTTGTGGGTCACACCATCACCAGAGTCCAGCACGATACCTGAGAGCAGAAACACGGCAATACTCTCAATTAATACTTCTTGTTCGATACTTTCTTTATTACTGCAACACGACATTTCTGCTCTGATGTCTAGATCTGGTGTCACCGGCTATAAAGTTGGTTTATTTCACTGACAGACTACTGATTTACTTCTGTAGTTAGTTAGTATTTCAACTAATTCCCAGAGACGTCTTCAAATGTCTTCTTTTGTCAGACCAACAGTCCAAAACCAAAATATATTCAGTTCACATGATGTAAAATGGAGAAAAGCAATAAAACACAACATAAGAGAAGCTGAAACTGAAAAATAAATGTTTTTGCTTCACTAATAGTTAAAATAAATGTTCTGTTAATCTACTGATCCATTAAGTGCTCTGTAGTTAGATCATCATTCTGGTCATCAAGTGAGGGTTTCATTTTGAATTATCGAACACTGGGCTTTTAAAGGAATGTGCAACACAACCAGACATTATTTAAGGAGTAGATCTGTGCTTCTAAATGCATCTCTGTCTACAGACAACGCCGAAGAAGTTATAATCCTTGACCCGTTTGAGCCACACGGAGGCGGAGGACTCACCGGTGGTACGGCCGGAGGCGTAGAGTGACAGCACGGCCTGGATGGCCACGTACATGGCGGGCACGTTGAAGGTCTCGAACATGATCTGGGTCATCTTCTCCCTGTTGGCCTTGGGGTTGAGCGGGGCCTCCGTCAGCAGGGTGGGGTGCTCCTCGGGGGCCACGCGCAGCTCGTTGTAGAAGGTGTGGTGCCAGATCTTCTCCATGTCGTCCCAGTTGGTGATGATGCCGTGCTCGATGGGGTACTTCAGGGTCAGGATGCCCCTCTTGCTCTGAGCCTCGTCGCCCACGTAGGAGTCCTTCTGACCCATGCCGACCATCACGCCCTGAGGGGAGGAGGATGTTTCATGACTTTAAGATTACTTTAAGTCCACCACCATTTTATTAAGAGCTAGTTTGGTAAAACAGGATCTCCTCATGGGACCTTTTGAGATGTACAAAGTGTTCATTCAGGTCTATGAATCTCCTGCATGTTGGATAACTTTCCTTTTCATTTAATTGCATCGTTGTCCTTCTTTTGCACGTGTTCCTTATTTGTATTAATGTATCTGTTGGCTGTGGCCCTGAGCTGATGTAGAGATCTACAACAATTTGCTAAAAAAATGATACTGTGCAATTTAAATACATGTTTTTATTTTTCTTTAGTAAAAACAAACTCCATTAGAGTAGCAGTTACATTCTGCTCAGATAGCTCTTACTTCCAGTTTTTTTTCAATATCAATAACTGGAGCTGTTCGACTCAGAAACAGTGAAAAATATCTTTTAAATGCAGCTTAAAACCAGGAAGTCTATATGGCATAATAGACATCACGGGACGAGATGCTCTTTGGGTACCTGGTGACGGGGCCGGCCCACGATGGAGGGGAACACAGCCCTGGGGGCGTCGTCTCCGGCGAAGCCAGCCTTCACCAGACCGGAGCCGTTGTCGCACACGAGGGCGGTGGTCTCTTCGTCGTCACACATGTCTGCGGGTTCTGGAGGAGGAGGAAGGTCAGGAGGCCGGTGAGTCTCATGGCAGCACTGATACACTGAGAACAACATTCATCTCTATTGGCTATTTGTGTGACATGGAGATTTAACGACTAATTAAAAAAACATACTGACATGTGTTTTAGTTTTAGTAGCTGCCTTCAGGTGCTGTCAGAAATGCAAATAATTACAAGTCGAATGCACACAAGAAACCTAAGAACAATTTTGTTATTGTTTTATTAATTCTGACCAAAAACAAGCTTCCAGCTGTTAACGCTGACACCAAACTGTCTGACCTAAATTAATTAATTTTGCCTTTTCATTATATTATATTATACCAGAGATAAACCTTTGTTCTGTTTTAGGGAAATATTTTATATATTTTTGCTATTATTTCATATGATAATCAACAGCTGGCCAACAAATAGAGCCTATTCTTTTTTGATTTCCTCCTATAAAACACTCCCTGCTCTATTTACACTGTATGAATAATAAAAGGATAATGACTTTAACTCAAGTCTTAAACATCCTCACTCCGTCCTGCAGTGTCTGGGTTCTGCGTTGCATTAAACCAGAGCTGACAACAGTTTACTCAGCTTGTAATAGCATGTAGTAAACAGAAACACCATTAACCCTCGTTTAACTTAATGATGCCTTCAAGTGCTCCAGATAAAGTCCTACATCTGAAGATCAAGCTAATGTTCATCAAAGTGTTCTTTGTAACAAATATGTAAAAACAAAAACAAGTTCAGTGTGTTACAACAAAATAAATCAGACTTGGTTCCCATCCTAGGGTGTGTTTCATGTTATACATTTGTAACAAAATATTATAATTTTAGACTGTAATCCATCAACAATTTTAGATTTAAAAATTAAAATATTATCTTGAATCTGAAAACTTTTAGAATGGCTCACACTGTACTCTAACTGTTAAACAATACATTATTTAGAAAATTCCCATTCGTCCAGTTTCTTGTGGCATTCTAACGTGAAAAAAACGCTAGAATTCCCGACAGCGCCTGAACGCAGCAGGTCTGGCTCCCTGACAGGACGTTTTCCTGTCATAACAAAATAAAATGATTTTTCTAACCGCTGATGATGAACAGAAGCCGGCTACCAAATCGCTCCCTCTCTCTCTCTCTCTCCAACCGTACCAGCGCACCCCGGTGCACCCGCTCCTCCAAGCCGCTTACCTCTGCTTGTCTCCGGCTGTCAGTGAGGAAACTTTAACCGCTGCTGCTGGTTCCAGTTAAAAGGTGGGACCGGCAGCGACCACCGGGGGTCCTTATATACACTCCTCCATACCACCCCAGACAGCCGTTAGGAATGTCCGAGTATTCGACTGGAATTCAACCGGCCACCTCGTCCATATTTGGTCGGCCGCATGCATGCACACAGCGAGAGGCTCGCGCGCCGGGAGGGCCATATATGGAAAGAAAAGCCCCCGCGAGACCGCCGCGGAGCGCTCGAGCCCGTGTATGGAGCGAGACCAGACCGACTCACCGACCGTTAGTGGCGCATGTTGAGGAGTACTACTACTACTACTACTACTACTACTACTACTACTACTACTACGCATAAACCATACAGTCTACATACAGAAAGTACACGCTCCCATTCAAAGCTTATTTTTTTTTAATTTTTCAAATGTTTTTTAACTTAAAAATGTTTTTTAGTTCAGTTTATTAGACATGAATCACACACAACTTAAAATAAAAAAGTAAATGTCTCGGATGTTACAATTAAGTCTTGGTCCTTGATGTGGGGTGACATAGCTTACATGGAAACATACAACTATAAACAAAACTACCATTAATAACTAGGCCTATTCTAATTTCCTCCCTAAAATGTCACCAAATAGTAAAACAAAAATGTCCATCCCAGCTACTCATAGTCCATATTGATGTCTTCAAATGTCTTGTTTTGTGAGTCCAAAACCCAAATATCTTCAGTTTAATATGATATAAAACAGAGAAAAGCAGGAAATCTCAATACTGGAGTTTGAAAACAGCATATTTTGATTGTTGCAGCTCCACTAAAGTTAAAACACTGACTGAACACTGTAGCTGTTGAGTTTGGGCGACAATTTGCACGTTTAGGGCCGAGTCAAAATGTGCATAATCAGTCCATTCGGCACTGAAAGGAGTTGAAGTGTAAGCATCAAGCACCAAAAGGAACCAAAATGTCGGTATAAGTCGAGTTCTGAAAGGAGTGTAAAACCTGACTGTAGATCAGATATCAGTTGAAGTGTAAGTGGTGAAAGGAGTTGATGTGTCGGTTGTACTATTCTGGAAGTACGAGTAATACACTATATATATTTATTTTTTTATTTATATATATATATATATATATATATATATATTTACTGTTATTTGTATGTATATGTATGTATGTGTGCATATGCATATATGTGTGTGTGTATGTACAGTATGTATGTGTATATGTATATATATATATATATGTATATGTGTGTCTGTGTATGTATGTATATTCATTGTGATTTATGGTTGATTTTAAATGCATATCTTGAAAATCAATAAAAATGTGATCACAAAAAAGTAAGACATTATAAATAAATAAGTGTAGCCGTTGTCCTATCACCATGTCGACTCAGTACATTAGCTTTGTTTGATTTAAAAACATGAATAAACATGGTTCTTATCTCGGCTTATGAAGGATTTTGTGTTTTTAGATTTATTTCGGGTTTGGATGGAGTTCGTGCTGCTCAGCTGGAAGCCAACAGCTACGTCCACACAGCAGCAGCTGAGTGACGCTCACGCTTCAAGCTCCTAAAGCGAGAGGGTCGGGACCTCCATCCCATCGGACAGCTGCTACAGAGCCGGCAGAGCCCGGCTGTGTTCACCCAACTGTTAGCTGAGATCCACTGAAGTGTTGGGATTCACAGTTAAAAAAAAAATGGAAGATGACCCGTAAATCATTTAAGGTGCAATTTGCTGAACCAGATGTGAGATTATCCACCATGTTCCTGAAACTAAACAACACGTTTGTGCTTTCAGAACAACGCGCAGAAGATTTAACGTGTGTTGTTCTTCTTTGGAGGACATTCTCTATTTATTTGTGTTGTTTATTTACATATTTTCTCCAAATTTAGCCATCATCTTGACCGAGATTGGAAATTCTCTGCATTTAATGCCGTCACTGATGAACACTTAATCAGACATACTGCACTATCACCTCAATTCTATGGTCATTGTTGTTCTGATTTATGTTCATATATATATATATACACTTAAGAGTTAAATAAGATCATCTGTAGTGCTAATACAGTGTTAAAGTGTGAGTAGATGAGACTGAATTACGTTTTCCCACCTGTTAAAGGTTTAGCTCTCCAGTTAAGAGCACATCAGAACAGTAACGTGGAGCTGATGTCCATCATCTCACCTACTTTTAGCCGAGCGGGACCCTGATCGCCATCTGCGGTGAAAGTGGATCATAACAGAGGATCCCCGTCAGTGGTGGCGGCCGGTCCAAAAATAACTATTCATAACCAACATCTGCCCCTCGTCACCAAACGGGAGGAAGTCCTGACTAATGCAGGCCAGCGTCTGGAGTCTACAGGATCGGGTTCCTGAAGGTTTGGATATCGGAGAGCAGAAAGTAAACAGACACACAAACCACACTCCTGCAGAGGATACACTGTAGCCACTGAAGCACGTACCTGTAGCGAAATGAGATGTAGTGGAGTAGAATTATAAAAGTAGCAGAAAATGGAAGCACCTCAAAATTGTACTTAAGTACAGTACTTGAGTAGAAAGTATTTTGTTAATGTATGATAATTGATTTCAAACAATACTTTTCCTCATTTGTACATTTTGTCTCCGTTGTTTTTAAAACGGTGCTTCACAAACGTCACTAGATGTCAGTAAACGACACAGTTTAGTTTTTCTGAGAAAAAAAATCTGTGTGAAGAATAACTTTTCTATCTGCAATTTCTGAAAAAACTATTCTTAACCATGTTTCCGTTTAAAAAAACAAAACAAACAAACAGCAGTCTATCTACAGAAATAACACATTTATTGAGAAAAGAGAAAAATTCAAACAAATCTTGAAAATGATTAGAACGCGAATGAAACCAGAAGTGCAAAAAGCGGCGGTCACTGGGAGGCGATCGGTCGTCACATCTGGACTTCTAGGTAATGTTCATAATTCGCTCGAAGGACAAATTCAAAATAGGGTTTGGATTTCAAACCGCTCAGGTCGTCCAGCTCCAGCAGCTCTTTGATGTCGGGCAGGTACGTCTGCAGAGAAACCCCTGGAAAATAAAGAGTTGTGAAATATGGAGTTCATTTTGTATTAATTAAGTGTAGCCTTTAATACATGGATACGGATTTCTCAATCCATATTATATCAATTCAATGTGGCTTTAATGTCATGAAAGTAAAAAAAGAAAAGAAAAGAATATGTTGCCAAAGCATCATTTATCTGTGTGTGTGTGTGTGTGTGTATATATATATACATACATACATACATACATACATACATACATACATATATATATATATATATATATATATATATATATATATATATATATATATATATATATATATATATATATATATATATATATATATATATATATATATATATATATATATTTCATCTTATATGAACAGATACTTGCCGGTGTCATTATATTATTTATATTGTACCAAAATCAAGCTCGAATGGAAGTCAATGGGTTTTTGATCACGCGTTTTGTCCGTCATTTATTAGAGCAGAGGTAATTCATTCATT
Source organism: Cebidichthys violaceus (assembly GCF_023349555.1). Lineage (NCBI taxonomy): Eukaryota > Metazoa > Chordata > Actinopteri > Perciformes > Stichaeidae > Cebidichthys > Cebidichthys violaceus. Next base: position 418,449 of record NW_027176594.1, read on the forward strand.
CATTGCATCAGGTTAGCTAGCGAGCTACGCTAGTCTCCTCAGCATGAACTTCCACCTATAATCACAGTGTTATTCATTGTGTTTATGTATAGTTTACTGCATCACTGTGTTTGTTACTTCTGCACCGTTTTATGTCTTCATTCTTATTTTCATACATATTCAGTGAACATTGTTGGAGGAGGTGCTTCTTTGTAATTGTCTAGATGACAATAAAGACTCTTGATTTCAAATAATAAAAACAATTTATTACAACCACATATTCTAGAGCCTTATACCTAATAAAAAGTCACATGATTTAGTCATTAAGGAAACGTTTCTCACCAACGACATTTGTAAATTAAATGAATCGTGGGCTTGAATCCTCCTGGCTGTATTTCGGTATATTTTCGTAAAACAAAACTCGGTGAACGTTTCTCACCTTCCTGGATGAGTTTGAGGAGGATCTTGACAAAGATGCTGTCCTTGGCGGCTTCCAGAGGGTCGTCGGTCCCGTCGGCCGAGGACCAGCTGGGAGAGACACGGCATCAAAGTGACGTACAGTGTTAGTGAACAAGTTCACAAATCAGTGTTTCAATGCATTTTGCTCTTCTGACATGAATTATTTACTCTCAAGGTGTACAAAAACACGACTGATGGATCTTACTCGTCTCTTCTGAGCGCTTTGCCGAAGATCTCACACTTCAGCGAGTCGATGTCCTCGGCTTCCTCCTGCAACACAAACGCGGAAAAACTCAACCGACGTCGTCTTTTCAACGGCCGTCGAACCTCAACTAGCCGAACCTCCGACAGACCAACACACCAGCAGGTTACCTCGTCGATGTACTCCAGCAGATCCAGAGCCTTTTTGAAGTCGTACTCGTTCGCTCGCCTGTTGTCGTCGCAGATGTACAGCTGAGGAGAGGAAACGCTGAAGTGAGCGGAGGCCGAGATTATGGCAGTAATCTGGCTTCAGAAATGTCAACGTAAACAGGAAATATTGTTTCCTTCTCCACGTTAAGAAATTGAAAAGTGAACCCACTGCAAAAATGATTTGGTCCTGAACAAATTTACTGTAATAGTGACTTTAAAAAAGGTGCAAGATACCAGATTGGGAGCATTGGCAGACCGCTTTGTGCCTGTGCCTGTGTGTGTGTGTGTGTGTGTGTGTGTGTGTGTGTGTGTGTGTGTGTGTGTGTGTGTTCTTCACCTGTATGAGGTTGTGAGCGCTGAGCAGAGGCATGGCGTCGGGGTTCTGCTGCTTCTCCTCCAGCAGCTGTCGGGGCAGAGTCTCCTGATGCAGCAGGAAGCGCTCCTGCTCCACGATGTCTGATTGGACGGATAAACGACACCGTTAATCCCTCGAGGCGCAGGCAGACACGACGAGGTTTATTTGAAGCTTCCCTCCAAATCCACCGTGAAACAGCGGCTGGCTGCACGCTACGAACAAAAGGGAATAGTCCTCTGGTGTCCTTTTATGAGCAGCATCAACCTTTCGCCGAAGCACTCAATGGTCTGTAGTTTAGTTTAGCCGAGAACACCGATTATTGCACGATTGACTCTGTACTAAATTCAATAATGTGTAGGTAACGAATGCAACTTAATTACATTGTTAAATAGGACATTGGAAAGCTAAGCGATATAATGGCAATAGTTACAGACACGCGAGTCTACATACAGGACCACACTGCAATGGTGTCTATTATGTGACACATTCTGCTGGTTTCAACTATCCTTCACTTGTGCTAGCAGAGGAAGGAAGGGGGAAAAAAAAGAGCAGAGGAAGGAAGTAACAAAAAGGAAGAGAGGATGGAAGACAGCAAGGCAGGAAACAACAAAGAAGGAAATTAGAAAGCAACAAAGGATTAAAAGAAGATAAAACAAAGGGATAAATGTGACCGAAGAGGGAGGAAAACAAAAAACAAATATCAACTTTTGCCTTAAACCTGCATTCTCTCTAGTGTCCACCAGGGGGCGACTCCTCTGGTTGTATAGAAGTCTAGTCTAAAATGACTCTACTTCTCTCTTGATTTATTCCCTCAGTAAACATTGTAAACATGATGTTCATTTAGTGAATTAAAAGCTCAACGATATAATGGCAATAGTTACAGGACCACACTGTAAGGGAGTCACCCCTTGCGAGTCTATTATGTGACGTTCTGCAGGTTTTTCCATCAGTAGAGAAGCTGTGTAAAGTCACATTTTTCAGTTTCCATCTGGATCAAACTGTAAATATGTCAGGTTCTGTTGTCAAACAGCAAAATTAAAAACTATCGTGCATTTTACCATCGACTTGTTTGTTGAGCTCGTCCTCCGGCAGGTTGGACGCGAGCACCGTCAGCTTACTGAGAGCCAGCAGCGTCTTCTTCTTCACGAAGTAACGCGTCTCCATGTTGGCCTGGCTGTACAGCGTCCGGTTGGCCTGCAGAGACACGACACAGTCCTTATTCTTCATTATTTGGCTCCCCATTAGATGATCCCCATCGTCTCATCTTTCTTCTTCATTTCGATTAAACATAAAAGAGAACTTTTGATGGTTAAATTAAATTTATTGCAGAATTTCTTATTTTTCCTTCTTACATTCGGCGACCAAGTTATTTGTAATTTTGCGGCACTGTGTTGATCGATGCTATGTAGATGTAGAGAATATATAAAGTTGTGATTAATGTTCTTTGTTTTGTACAGGATGCTGGAAGATGCCTTGTTGTATTCATTTGTCAGTAAGAACTTTTGATTTGCAGCCAAGAGTGTTTTCATTTTGTAACACCGTGAAAAGTGAATAAAGTAAGAAGTGAAAAACACAGCCGGGCTGTGTTTAAAACCAGGAAGGTTTTCTTTTTCTGTGTCTGTGTGCGTGTGTGTGTGTGTGTGTGTGTGTGTGTGGGGCCTTGCCGTGTGGGTGGGTTTGCTAACAGCAAACAGGAAGGAAGCTGTGCAATGTGTGTGTGTTGAATACTTTGGGTGTCGTGAGCATCAACGTGTTTAACGCTGCTGAAAGAGGAAGGAAACTGAGTTTGTGTGTGTTTCTTCTGTTCTATACTGCGGTGACTGTCGACTATGACAGTGAGGGAGGAAGGAAGGAAGGAAGGAAGGAAGGAAGGAAGGAAGGAAGGAAGGAAGGAAGGAAGGAAGGAAGGATGGAAGGAAGGAAGGAAGGAAGGAAGGAAGGAAATATACTTTTGTGTGTTCTGCATAATTTACCACCAAAGGAGATAAAAACAGAATGAAGTAAGTGGTATTCTGAGGCCATGTGTCTGTTTCATCATGCAGTGTGATAGCAGAAAAAAGATTGGAAGGAAGGAAGAAACAAAAAGGTAAAGGAGAAAGAAGAAGGCATAGAGAAAGAAAAGAATGATAAGAGGAGGAAAAACAAAGGTAAGTGAGAGAGAATAAATGAAGGAAGATACAAAGGTAAGAAGGGAAGGAAGAAGAGAGATGGAAGGAACGAAAGACAGGTAGAAGGAAAGCCAGGAAAGAAGGAAAGAAAATAGAGGAAAGGAAAGAAGAAACAAAAGATACCAGATGGAGGAAAGAGAGGAAGGAAAGAAAACTGAGGAAACAAAAGTTAAAGGTGAGAGAAGAAGGAATGTAGAAAGAAATGAAGGATTAAAAGAAAGAAAAACAAAAGTAAATGGAAGGAAGAAACAAAAGAAAGATGGAAGGAAGGAAGGAAAAGCGATGGAGGGAAGGAGGAGCGGGTAAAAGGGAGGACGGGGAAGATTGGAAGGAAGGAAGGAAAAGAGAGTTGGGTGTAAGGAAGGAACAAAAGAGGACAGATGAAGACAGGAGGGAGGAAACAAAAAGAGAAGACAGCAAAGAGGGAAGATAGGATGAAAGGAAGGAAACAAATGAGGAAACATGTAGATGAAGACAGACAGACAGATCTAGGAAGGAAGAGTGAAAAAGATGGGACAGAAGGAGAACAATAGTTAAGGGAGGAAACACATGAAGAAGCAATCAGTTACAGAGGAAGTATAAAAGAGCATGTGTGCTTTTCTACTCAGAGGATGTGGTTTTGGTTTTGTACTGAAGCGTGAAACAAGCTCTGTGTGGGTGTGTGTGTGTGTGTGTGTGTGTGTGTGTGTGTGTCGTACACTGCAGTAGTCGTGGACGTGGATGTGGTGCAGCCAGCTCAGGTGCTGGTGTGACTGCAGGAAGCTGGCCAGCTGCTGGTGCTGAGCGGCCGGCTGTGACAGCAGCTTCCCCCTCTTCCCCTTCTCCATGTACCAGCGGAACAGGAAGTCAGCAAAGTTCTGCGGCAGGAAGTGACATGTGGGACAAAGAGGAAGTTGGGATGAGCGGGCCGCACGAGAAAGCTCAGAGTTTCAAGTCTTCCTCAAAGACAACACACTTGTTGGCACATTGGGTGCGTCTGCAGTGTGTGTTAGTAGAGGGTGTGTGTTGCTCCACAGCCCAAAAGCTCCTTTAACACACTAAGCCATGATTTCTCAAAGAGGTCCCTCAGCGTTTCCGGTTTTACCTGGTCTGCGAACTTGGTCATGTAGTGCTGCAGGCGGCTCTGGTTGTCGGTCTGCTCGCACATCTGAACCAGGATGTCGAAGTCGCAGTACTTCTCAGCCAGCGCTGCCACCCACTGGTACTGACCCAGCTCCACTGCAACACACAACAACTGCACAGTGACAACTCTGACAGTAAAACAGTTTGAGATGTCACCGATTCAGATCCCGTTCCATCGTTAGGCTTACACAGCGGGGCCAGCAGCTCGGAGCGCCGCTGGCTGTACTCCATCTCCAGGCTGTTGTACCGATCCTGTTGGGCCCCCGGGGGCCTCTGCTGCTGCAGGGAGGTCAGCTGGGCCACGTAGCCGCCGAGGTAGATGTCCAACAGCGCCACCAGCTGCTCGCAAAGGGCGCTGCGCAGCTCCGAGTCGGCGTGCGGGTAAACCGAGCGCAGGATGATGTCGTGCTGGCGGGAGATGACGGTGCGGACGCCGCCGACAGCGCCTGACGCTGTGAGGAGAGAGGAGGCGTGGTTAATAGCCTACGACAAAAAACACTTCTGTCTGCCGCGATAACCTGTCCATAATGTCATTACTTTATCCTGTTAATCATTTATCTGAAGTTATCATCATCAATTCTCGAGTTATGGCCAAAAACAATGGTGTGAAGTCAAAGTGATCTTTGACCCACAAATCCTAATCAGTTCATCAAAATGTTTGCGTCAAATTTTAAGAAATGATGACAAACTATGAGCATCTTGGGGCAGTTACAACAGCAACATGCAGCGACCTGAAGCTGCTGGTGGAAGAATGAGGAATGAAAGGTGCACCTGTCCATGGGATGTACTCCGGCTCTGCAGCAGAGCTTTCAGACGCTCTGTACATGAAGGCCTTCGTCTCCCTGTACTGACCAGCAGCCTGCAGCATGTCCTACACACACACACACACACACACACACGCACACACACACACACACACACACACGCACACACACACACACACACACACACACACACACACACACACACACACACACACACACACACACACGTTCAAATTAACTTTCATGAACTGAAAACACTCTATGAAAGGGTTAAAATTGTAAGACGAAAACACGGACAACTCCCAGACTGGACAGCAAACTGGAAGCAACCTGTCAATCACTGTGTAGCCCCGCCCCTAAATCATACTCCTCTTCACGGTGTGTTTGACTCTAAATGGAGCATAGTGTGCTAAATGAACATCATGCTGTATTGAAGAAGACTGTAAACTAGAGATTGAGACCATAAACTCATGTTTACAATGTTTACTGAGGGAATAAATCAAGAGAGAAGTAGAGTCACTTTAGACTAGACTTCTATACAACCAGAGGAGTCGCCCCCTGGTGGACACTAGAGAGAATGCAGCTTTAACGCAAAAGTTGATATTTGTTTTCCTCCCTCTTCAGTTACACACATCACTCGTTATATGATGAATATGTTTACCTTAATGATGTTGTTGACGGTGAGAACCACTTCGGCCCACTGCACAGAGTCCACCGGGTTCTCCTTCAGACTCCGCTCTTCCTCGTCCAGCAGACAATCGAACACCGAGGAGATCTGAGACACCTGCGGGAGCGCCGGAAACAAAAGATTGAATTCATCTTTCATCCGCGCCACCTGGATCACCAGAGCGGAACACCGTCAGACACGAACCTCTCTGAAGAAGACATCGGCGGCGGTGAGGCTGGGCGGTACGGCGGCGTTGTTCCTCTGCAGCGCGATGCCGATGGCCCGGTTCACCAGCTCGCCGTGTTTGGTGTGGTGGTTCTTCAGCAACATCGCTGCCTGAAGCTTCTCGGCGTGTTCACACAGCAGCAGGCGTGTCGCCATGGAAGACGAGCGCACCGTCACGTGACCGAGACGGTCCAGCAGACCCACCTGATGAAAGAACAGAATCCTGAAATGAGCACAGCTCGAAAATGTGATTTGGTTTCTTTTAGATAACACGTATTTGTAAGACCATTACTAAAACTCTGTGCACCATTTATCATATTTAAGATATGCATGTGTGTGTGTGTGTGTGTGTGTGTGTGTGTACCTGGAGCAGGAAGTCCATGAAGCAGCCGTGGGCCTTCATCTTGTCCTCCAGCTGGTGGAGGATGATGAGGGAGGTGAGAGGAAAGCCGGCGCTCTCTGGAGGAACAGAAACATTTTTTTAAAGAAATAATCACAGAAAAAGTACAAACTGTTTAAATTAGATGTTCAATCAACTTTGTCCTCTCCCCGTCCTCACCGTCGGGGACAGACTCGGCCCAGCGAGGGTCGGAGGCCGGGTAATCGTCCACCAGGTCCAGGTTGATCCGGGTCACCACGCCGTCCAGCTCGGCTCCCTCCTCACCGTCACCGTCGGCGGGGAAGAGCTCGTCTGTGACCGTCTGAGCGCCCACCAGATCGTTACTGACAGAGAGGAATAAATAAAGTTCATTTTTATATCTAAAGAATCACAGGGACTAAATCCTTGTATTCTAAATCCTAAGTAATGCTGCTTCAGCCTAAGAACTGAATGTTCATTTGAAAGTCCAAAGTGATGAAAAACAGCAAAATGCCTCCAAACAACATTGTGCAGAGAGAGAGAACTCTATTAGTGAAGCTTGTTGGAGGTTTTTACTTGATCAGTGAAATGATTTGGTAATAATTTAAGCACTTGATTAAACGCAAAATGTGTAACATTTGTCACTAAAACCACTGATCCCTTTGTGTGAAACCAGCAGCCAACTGGTCCAACAAAAGATTTTGTTTCTTTAATAAATGGATTTGTGAGTTATTTGTTGACGTACCGGCAGAACTGCAGGAAAGTCCTCTTCAGGAGTATGGTCTTGTCCTCCTGAGCGACAGGCTCTGCTCTGGTTGGAGTCTCCATGACTGAAACCTTCAACATAAGAAAACAAAACCAGAAACGCATTTTAAATTCAGTCAACATCAGACGCATGGTCACCGGGTTCAGTAGATTTTCTTTTCTCATAACCGGATTTGTGTGAATAGTTGGATGCAAACGTCTTGAGGCTGAATCCTGACTAGAATATCTTACAGATGTTGCGTGAAATGAATATTCTTCTTAAACCGTTAGTTAGTTTCACCTCCGGAGCCGCAGCCAGCGAGGAGCACAGCGAGTCCTCCATCGTCTCCGGCAGGATGGAGGCGCTCTCCCGGGCCACCACCGCCACCAGGCCGCTGTTCTGGGAGAAAAACACGGGCAGGTTGGCGCAGCAGCCTCCTCCACGAACACCGTCACCTGGACAGACGGACGGAGAGAGAAACACCGTCAGTCAGACATTCAGAGGCATCGTGTGGGTTTAGTCTTTCTATCGTGGGTCTATAAATAATCACCTCGTCATTTACAATTAAAAGATGTACATTTACGGTTGAATTCTGTTTTCTTAAACTTAAATTTACTCCATGTTCCCTGTGCGTAATTACTAATTATCGGACTTCTTAAGCATCATTTACGTCGTATACACTGTCATTCCATCACTCTGCGGAGCCAGAGAGCAGCGGGCGATCCTTTCCTCACCGGGCGAGTTGAAGCTGATTTTCTCATCAGGTAGTCCTCCCCTGCTGGTTCCCGTGGAGCAAGCAAACACCAGCTCCTCGGTGTACAGGAAGGCGGTGGAGCCCGGGAAGCGCGGCAACGCCAGCCGAGTGGCCTGCAGAGCCTCCTCACTCTGGGGAAACGAGAGGTTGAGGGGGAAAAAATAAGCGCGCTTCTTCTAAACCAAAGAGTCCAGAAGGAAACCAGAAATGGTGGAACAAAGACATGCGATTGGTTGACACTTCTCGTCATCGGAGCGCTAAAGAAAAAGGTTGAGGCTAGTTTCATTTTTGTTTTCGGGCGTCGGTTTGTAGCTTCAGGCCTACGACTTCCTCTGAAAACGACTTTCAGGCTGTTGCTTTGTCGTCATAGTGTGAATGCAGCATAAAAGGGTCATTCACAGAATCTGAATCCAACCTCTGCAGGATCAGGATCAGGATCAGGACTGACCTGGAATAGAGGGTTGTACTTGGTGACTTCCACGGTGAACTGGTCGGAGATGGCGGCTCCGTTGTCCTGCAGGGTGACCAGGCAGTAGTAAGCCAGGCAGGGAGTGTCTGACGGGTGCCAGGCTGCAGCCAAAACCACCAGGCCGGCTCTGAAAACACAAAGACCCCGGCTCAGTTCGGCCTCAGATCCACTTGGTCTTTAGATTTATTTAAAAAAAACTAGTAATATCTTACATAAATCCTGTAAAACGGTGTCAGGTTCCCTGTGTACTTTATATGCTGTGCAGCTATAAGTATGTTAATTCTACTCCTTTAACTCCTCAGTACACAACACAGATTATCTGTGATTATAAACCTGAATTTAAAATCTCATGCTTTCATTTGTCCCTCTACCTCCTACTCACTGATCTCGATTTAAGAGGTTATACATCACATTCACGTTATAATAATAATTAATAGAAAGACATTGTTCAGGAGGGAGACTTTTAAAATGAGAAAATGTCATCAAAGTTTAAACACAATTTAAGACCTTTTATTCTGAAGAGTAAAACAAGCAGGAAGTTGTGCACGTGTATATAAACACACACGCACACACGCGCACACACACACACACGCACACACACACACACACACACACACACACACACACACACTCACTGGCTGAGCTTCATATCCAGGTAGGTCACGTTCGCTCCCTCCTTCAGCTCCTCGTAGTTGCTCTCTGACCCCTGTTGGGAGACGAATGCTAAGAAATCATGAAAGACATTCGCAGTATTGAAATGTTCTGAAGATAATCTGATCAATGTGGATCAATGCGGCTGCCAACATGCAGCAGAAATGATGGAAGTCAAGAGTTTGACTGAGGATTTGATTGAATAAAAAAAAAAACGAGCTTTAACTGTATTTTGAGTCACAGCTTTACCTCCTGCTAGTACTGTACTTGAGTACAATTTTGAAGAATATCTACTTGTACTCGACTACGTCTCAGAGGGAAATATAGTATTTTTTTACACCACTACATTTATTATGACAGCTTTAGTTACCGGCTACTTTAAACATCTGATTTAGGAACCTTTAGAAGAGTGCACTGTAAAATAAAATAAATAGATTTGAGCTTAAAAGATTATACAGGATCGGAATACTTCCTCCACCACTGTATGACACTGAATCAGACCGATAAACGGTATGTACATGTATACACACACACACACACACACATATATTTTTGTTTTTTTTCTCCTCGTACTGACCCAGATGGCGTCGGCGATGCTCTCGGTCAGCGCCCGCTGGGCGTCCCAGCTGAGGGTCTGGTGCTCCCAGCTGTCGTCCAGCTCCCATTTACTCAGACTGGAGCTGGTCAGCGTGTAGAGGCTGCTGGCTCCGCCCACCCACAGCACACTGTGGAGCTGCAGCAGACAAACGGAAACGCATTTCAACTGGAGCTACAGCTGCATCTGAAACGGTTTGTACGGCATTATGGGAATATAAAAATATATATATTATATATATATATATATATATATTGGAGGCGTTGAATCAGGCAGACGGTTCAGAAATCCATTCATTCCATCCTCTGTGATTGAATTAGGGACTAACATTGTTGTACTTTTCATGACACTTTCTACTTCTTCTCCTCTACATCTCAGAGGGAGATGTTGTACTTTTCTTCTCCGCAGCAAATATCTGACAGCTGTAGTTACTTTATAAAGTTACTTTACTTATTACAGTCCTGAAACAGCCACAGATACCAATTCCTTTTCCTTTTCCCTTTTTTTGTCACAGCATTTGACTCTTTGATTGCTGTCTGGATGTAATGAGAATTTCAACAAATATAACAAAAACAACCCTAGATTTAGATACATTTTACTGCTAATATTTACATGCTTTTACTGAACTAACTGGGGACTTTTACTTGTAGCAGAGTACTTTTATAGTGTGGTATTAATACTTTTACAGAAGTAAAAGATCTGAATACTTCCTCCACCACTGGCCAGAAACATGGAAGTTTAGTCTAAAACTTTTAGTAGTTCCAAGCAACATTTACAGTATTTTTAAAAAGGTGATACAACAGATTCTTTTAATTTTGGTTACTAACGAATTGTTACCAATATATATAGTTTTTACAGTTTTAAATGTTGGATACATATGCCTGTAGGCATTGCAGAGCCCTGTCCGCTAAGATATGTGACATTTGTAAAGCTGGATTGAAGGAGCACTTTTGAGTCCTTCAATGAGGAGTTTATGTAGCAGGATTATTCAAATGATCATCATTTCAGGGGGGCAGCACTACTGACCACCACCCACTGAACTCCACTCTGGGGTGAAATCTGTCATCGGGACTCACTGTGTCGTCGGCCGGCGGGGAGAGCATGCCGAACAGGCTGGAGACGCGGCGTCCGATGCCGGAGAGCATGCCCTGACCCTGCTGCAGCGCTCGGCACTGCAGCTTCCCCGAGGAATCGGCGCTCGCTCTCAACAGCCGACTCTTCATTGAGGACAGGACGAAGCTTCCACCCTGAGAGACGGGAGAAGAAATATAGGGGCTTGTGATATGGATTCACTGGTAGCTGCTGGATTAAGAGTCAGGTTAGAGGCTGCAAAGACATCAAAAATAAATCGGATTTACTCACATTGACAGCAACGACAAAGTTGCAGAGATCTCCCAGGTCCACGTCCGTCTCTGTGTAGTTGCCCTCCTGGGCCAGGCTGGTCCACAGGCGAGCCGTTCCCTCCGCGGCCACGGCCAGGACGGAGATGGACTGAACGGGGGCCGTCTCCAGAGGAGCGGCGGACGACACGGCCACGAGGTCGGCTGTGTAGTTGTACTCGCTGCTGGGCAGCTGCAGCTCCTTACACACCGAAAGCTGCAGGGGAACACACCAAGAGAGCGGCTGGATTATGAGACTTGAATGAATAATCTGTGAGAGTTTCCTCTAAGAACTGCAACGAAACACGGGACACTATGAGACTTTCATATCGCAATTAACCAGATAACGCCGACTAAAGCAGCAAGGGGGACGTCTGGAGCGCGTTTACAGTGTTTGAGTTTCTGGGTCTTCATCTGTACCTTGGCCACAGCGGTCTGGCAGATCTTCCAGATGATCAGTCTCTCTCCACAAACCATCCAGGCCCAGCCGCTCTCATTCACCTTCACTGAGATCTGGTCGTCAACTAGAGGGACCGACCCACACACAGAATTGTTCAGTGGCTTTCAGTGCTTTTAACAAACCCTGGCAAACAGGGGGGAAAAAAAGAGGCATCAACAGGAACATGAGCTTCATTGTTTCTTTACCATCGGCCATCGTCAGCGCCTCCATCACTTTGACAGGCAGCGACGAGCCGAAGGTTTGCACGTCATAGTTGACTGAATCTGCAGCTGAATGGCTCTGCACTCGGGTGGGTGTTGACCTGATGGAGAGAGATTTAGAGGGAGGGTTTACAACAGGATTATTGTATTTGACTCCATTAGATTGATCTAGGTGGAGCTAATAAAATGGCAGTTGAGACATAACACAGATAAACCGTCCGTCCCTTCAGTGTTTCCACTCACCTCGCCGACAGCGGCGTCCTGCGCGGGGAGAACAGCAGACTGGCGGCCACGCCGGAGACGCTCTTCCTCCCGGTGGTCCTGCCCTGCTGCCGGCGGCCGGAGCTCGGGTTGGCGCGGGGGGTAAACATGCCGGTACCGCGTACTGCTCAACAGTAGAGAAATATGTACGAATTTAACCGTAAAATACCCAATATTTACACCGTTAAAAAAAACTCACTGTAGAGTCCTCCTCCAAACAGCGCGCGGTGCAGTCGCTCGAAATGTGCGTCATCACTGTGTCAACGGAAAGTCCCGCCCATCGCAAAAACGACTTTTTTTTGTTAGAATGTTTTTTTTTTTTAAAGACACTTGACAACAAAATCAATAACTATCGGGATAGAAAGACGTTGTCTTATCATTCATTCATTTTTTAAAATATTTTAACATTTTTATTTTATTTTTTAAATATATACTTCAAACACGGGTGAAATGTACTTGAGTATTGTACTACAATTAGGCCAACATTTTACTTTTTACTCTACTAAATTTGTCTGACAGCTTTTGTTACTTTTCAGATTCAGATTGTTAATACAAAATATAATCGAAAAATAATATTCAATGTATTATTTATTACAGCCAGAACGACAGTGAACACTGTGAACTACTCCTACAAGTTGACATTTTCATTAATATTATTTGCTATTTAGTGAATGACGTCCACTGGCGCAAAAGAACTCAACAAGTGAATGTTATCAAGTATTATTTCAATATCTTAGACTATCTAATATTATTAACAAAATATGAGCCAGTTGTTTTGTTTTTTGTTTCTTATTTCTTACTTTTCTTTTCTTTTCTTTATTTTCTTTACTTTCTTTATTTTCTTTATTTTATACTAACCCTATACGTACTAGACATCCTGATCCACACTTCATACCAGTTGGTTTGCCATCGCCAATAAACCTCAAAAAAGAAGAAGAAGAAAAAGAAGCCGACCGATCCAGACATAGCTAATAGACTGTCGCTACATTTACCTTGTGGATGCGAACAGTGAAGCCAGGAGAACGAGTAGATTCACGATAGCTGTTAACCCATCAGAGATGAAAGCGAGCTAGCTACCTAACCTGTAGCTAACATGATTTGATGGAGGCTTACCGGAGCGGCAACGTAGTTTCAGCTAGGATACATTAGCATTAAACCAGTCACTAGCTTGCACACAGTAACGGAGCACGGAGAGGAACCCGCACGATATGCAGTGAGTACCGATATACGACCCGGTGGTGCTACGGAACTGGATCAATCCCGCTAAAAGTTTGGAGCCGCCAGGCCCGCTGCCACTGGCGCTAAGTTAGCCGGTTAGCTCAGCTCAAGGCATCCTCCTCTAATGGGGAAACCAGCCCGCCTTTTACACCAAATTAACGTTGATAATGCGTTGTTTTTCAGGGCTTCCACACTCGTTCCATGCTAACACATATGTTAAGATTGTCAGAAGAGGTGTATTTCCTTCACAACCAGCTCTGCTCCCAGTAGACCACACAACACTAAAAACACTAACAATATAAATACACTTTGCAATACTACAGCTATTCTGTCTGTATATACAATATTGTATTTATTGTGGGTTTTTTACTTAGTTAATATTCTTTACTGTTTTTTTACTTATTTATAATACTTGATCTTGTTTTTTACTATGTCTCTCGTTGGCACTATCCACTATGCTGCTGTAATCCTGTAAATGTCCCCTTTAAAGGGGATAAAGGATTATCTTATCTTTTAATGTTTAATGCCTCAGTAAACACATTAGCTCACTTCTTAGCTAGTTTGCTAAGTTACTGAGAAGATGCTTAATATTAATATTGCCATGTAGATGATGATGAGTCGGATTCCAAGCAGGATGCCTGCCTTAAAACAAAAAAAAAGAACAGTCTGTCCAACCAGTGTGGTGTGATGTGCAGGTGACTTCTCCTCTCAGGTGTCTATGTTGTTGTTTTTCAGGTCATGAAGCGGGTTCGCACTGAGCAGATCCAGTACGCCGTGGCTCAGTACCTGAAGCGGAGGCAGTATGTGGACACCGATGGCTCTCTGAAAGGAGCCAAGCTCTTCCAGTCCGCGGAGGAGATGGCTGCCAGTCTCACAGGTGAGCTGACTGCAAAGGCGGTGGTGATGGCATTTGTGTTCCACATCACTACATGCCATGTCACATGTACATGTATTTAATAGTTGAGAACATATGATCTGTGTATATAATTTAATGCACAGGTGGGTTTTTTGTATCTATTGTGGCTGATCGGCTCTGCTTTGTGCCGAGCTGATTTTTATTTTCTCTCCTACCTTCATCTCTCCCTCTTCCTCTTCCTCTGAGCAGTGCAGACAGAGTCGGGGTGTGCCAACATCGTCTCTGCTGCACCCTGCCAGTCTGACCCCCAGCAGTATGAGACTCAGTACTCCCGGCTGCGCTCCTTTCTGTCAGGTATCCCATGATTCACATTCCTGCTGCATTGTCTCTGAATTCTTGTATTTGTCCCGTTTACCACATTACCAACAGTCACACTCGAGGTTGTTTTGGAAAATGGCGTACGTACGTGTCGTCTTTGGATTCTACCCTCACAATAATTTTCATTTCCCATAAATCAGAAACCGATATATCCTGGGCGAAGGAAGTGAGCAGCATTCTCTACCCGCTCTTCGTCTACCTCCACCTGGACTTGGTGCACTGCGGCCTGAAGGGGGCGGTAGATGGTTTCTACAGTCGTTTCCACGGCGCCTTTCTTCAGGACAGCGAGCAGCGCGCCACCATAGAGCAGCTCCGCCATGTTCTCACTGCTCAGGACGTCGCAGCCAACCCCAAGTTGAGTGCTTTCCTGGAGCACAAGTACGTGGTTCACCTGACGGAGCCGGCCTACAGCTACCTGCTGCGCTACCTGCAGAGTGAGGACAACAGCTCCCTCTGCAGGGCCCTGAGCACACACCTGCAGGTGGAGGTCACCGCCTCGAGGCGCACAGACTACCAGCTGTATGGAGCGGCCGGCGGGGCGACCGCCGCCCCGAACTCCACCTCCTCCTGGGCCGGGGTGGACGGGGCGGAGGGTGGCGAGGGGGTGGAGGTCCCTGCAGGGATCCCACAGAGCGAGGCGGCCCTGGAGACTCTGCAGGACTGCATCAAGAAGGTCCGCGAGGGGCCCCCCACGCTCACCACCGTGTGTTTTTACGCCTTCCACCACACGGAGCAGACGTTGAACACCGCGGAGGTCTCGGCCGACAGTCGGCTGCTGGCCGCCGGCTTTGACAGCTCCACGGTGAAACTGTGGAGCCTCCGGGCCAGAAAGCTGAAGGCCAAACCGCATCAGGCTGACGTGTCGCTCATCCACCTTGCCTGTGACGTACTGGAGGAGGAAGTGAGTTGACTGAAGGGATGAAGCCCGATAACCAAAACTTCAGATTGATTAAATTGTTCAATTCTTTTGTTTCTCCTCAGGCGGATGAAGAGGACGGCTCCGGCAGCGAGGTAAAGACGCTGCGAGGTCACAGCGGCCCGGTGTTTCGCACCGCCTTCCTGACGGACAGCTCCGGCCTGCTCTCCTGCTCTGAGGACACGACCATCCGCTACTGGGACCTGGGCAGCTTCACCAACACGGCGCTCTACCAGGGCCACGCCTACCCGGTGTGGGACGTGGACGTCAGCCCCTGCAGCCTTTACTTCGCCAGCGGCTCCCACGACCGGACGGCCCGCCTCTGGACGTTCTCCCGCACCTACCCGCTGCGGCTCTACGCCGGGCATCTCGCCGACGTCGACTGCGTCAAATTCCACCCCAACTCCAACTACCTGGCCACCGGCTCCACAGACAAGACTGTCCGGCTGTGGAGCACCCAGCAGGGAGCGTCCGTCCGCCTCTTCACCGGCCACCGCGGCCCCGTGCTGTCGCTCGCCTTCTCACCCAATGGGAAGTACTTGGCGTCCGCCGGCGAGGACCAGAGGGTGAAGCTGTGGGACTTGGCATCGGGGACGTTGTTCAAAGACCTGCGAGGACACACGGACAGCGTCACCAGCCTGTCCTTCAGCCCGGACAGCAGCCTGGTGGCGTCGTCCTCTATAGACAACTCGGTCCGGGTGTGGGACATCCGCAACTCCCACGGAGGGACGCCAGCCGACGGCTCGTCCGGCGAGCTGGTGGGACTTTACACTGGAAACACCAGCAACGTGCTGAACGTCCAGTTCATGGCCTGCAACCTGCTGCTGGTGACGGGGACTGCACAGGAGAAAGCAGAACAGTAGCCACGGCTGTCTCTTTTCTTTTTTTTTTTTTGAGTTGTTTGGGAGAAAAGCTTGAATATCTCCGGAAGTGTGTTTGACATTTGTCTGTCACCAATTTTCTTCCCTAACCCAACCACTGAGAGGTTAAAGGCCCCCACCTGCACAGGAGTCAGGGGTTTTCTTTTAGTTCTTGGCATAAAGCAGTCTCCTTTTCAAACGGGCTGACGTGTTCAGTTATAGTTCAGTTATCATTTGTCCTTGGTGGCGTTGTCTAATTACCAAAGCTCCCTTACTAGATGTCAGTATTAAATAAATAAAAAGTTCTGCTTCCGGTGTCTTGGTGGTCGAAAGCTGTTTACTCTGCTGTCACGCACACGTTTTATTATCTACAACAGCAGCATATGACTGATTTGAAAAAAAATTCTTGTTAAATTAAAAAAAATTGAATCTGCAAAAATCAGTTCGACCCAAATATGAGATGAAAATGTTTATTTACTGAACGGAGAAAACAACCAAACAGACAAAAACCTTGGTGTTGTTGCACCGATGAGTATTATGGGATGAACTGTTCCCTGGTGTTCAGAATGTTAGGAGTACAGTGAGCTGCTCCTCATTCTAATCTCCAGGATGTGTTTAGCCTAGCTTAGCACAAATACTGGAAGCAGGGGAAAGCTGTTAGCCCAGCTCCATCACAAATAAGAAATATATATCTATATATATATACACATATACACCTTCCAACAACTCTGAAACCATCGTATACGCGTGTTGTGTAGCTTGTCTAAAGTATCGTTTGAGACTTTTCGCCTCTTGTACCGGTAGAACACCTGAGTTTCACTACCAAAGTACCAACGCAGATCTTTAATCTTTAATTACTTTGAGGTAAAAAAAATTGTTTTCTTCAACCAGACCATTTAAAATGTTACCGCAAGCAGACGTACAAGAACTTTGCCCAAATACATTTTAAATGAAATCAGAAACACAGGAATTGAATGCTGGCTTTGTGCACTTGACAGTTTTTGATAATTTGTTTCATATATAAAGAGCTGAATGTCCGGAGCTTATGGAAATTATTTTGCTAAAAACAAACATATTGAATAAAACAACGACATTAGTTTGTTTGTGTTCAGGCTGTAGTTCTAGGTATTAGAGTAGTTACAAATGCTTTTATTTTGAAGGACTACTGGAACAAAAGCAGGTTATTGTGGTTTCACTTTGGCTCTCGTTTAACGTTCGATAACTCTGACTTGGTAAGACAACGAAGAGGCAAACACTCGAAATGCAGGACTGTTCCTTTAAGGATCTCTTTCTGCCCCCCCCCCCCCCCCCCCCCCCATGATTGAAATGCATTGATGGAGTCACACACCAGCTTCCACCGAGTCGATCCAAACACAGACAATAGGATCCTAAATACTCTGAGACGTGAGAAACTGTTTTGCATCGATGCCCGAGGAGTTTAGAGACTGTATACGAGTTTTTAAAGTGCCTCAAAGGTGGAATACAAAAGTGAACAAGTGACTATGTGAGCTTTAACAACACCGGAGCAGGAAGTGGTTGTTTCTTCTCTCTTGGTTTGTAGGGTTTGAGTAACACAAAAAGTGTAAATAGCCTTGTTGAGGACATTTATAAGAATCAAAGGCTGTATTTTTTTGCACTTTTCTGCGGGTGGTATGAACGGTGCAGTTTAAAAAGTATGTATATATATATATATATATATATATATATATATATATATATATACTGTATTTTTGTAACATTTTGGCTACCAAGAGTTAACGTCCAGGTTGAGCTTAACGAGGGCTAAAAATACTCACCTAGAAACTGAGTTCATACATCCAAAGTGTGATTGTATTTTTGTTTTCTATGTGTATATATATATATATATATATATATATATATATATATAGTTGTTCTGCATATTTCATTCATAAATCCAGCCTGGAAGTTGTACTTTATGTTTGTCAGTAACCTTTTGTTCCCTCCTGTAGCCCAAAACAAGGAATAAATAACAGAATTATTTAAACTAATGCTTCAGTGGTTCTTTTCTTCTTTGTGTGTCATGCTGCTTTGAGGGTGCTTTGGGCCTCATCTTGTGATTCAGCTTCACTTATAAAACATCCTGATGTCGTTAAACCTGATGTACCAGACTGGATAAAGTTATACTATGACTTTTTAATGACTTTTGTCGACATACTATAGTGTAAAACATGGAGGATAAATTATAGGTTAATGTGTTATGTGTGGAGTTTGTTTTCTTTTGTGTGAAATATTGTCCGTCTATTGTCTGATCCACTCTCCGGAGCAGAAGGTGGCGCTAATGCAACAGTAAGCTGGATGCAGGTTTGTCCTGCGTTCAGTGAATATCAGCTTCATTCACTAAATCAAAGAAAATAAAATCTCTTCAAAGCGGTATTCATCTTGAGGGGAAAGAAATGCTTGAGGTATTTGTTTTCCCTTCAAAATGAACACAATAAAGAGCTGCAGTTAGTCAACATCTAATAACTGATGCAATAGAATAAAATATAAATAACACAATCAATAAATAATAATTGTGCTTATCTCACTTATTATTTGCCAGAGGAGCAGTAAATAATAATTTCAGTGTAAAATTCTGCTAGTTCAGTGAATTTCACAATTATAAAAAGTACAAAACAAGTAAAAAAAACACTTGCATCAGCACTAAAGTTACAGTCTTGACCTACAATAGAGAGTAGATAATGGAGTTCTGTCATTAGAGCTCTTTGGCTGCTGTTATACAATGTTGTGTGCGTCTCGTTCAGATTTGTGTTAGTGAGGCATAAATCTGCTAGTTGGGAGCTACCCAGCATGCATTTCTTCATGAGTGTACGTTAACAGTGACCGTTTGTAAACATCTACTCTATCAGAGTTGGAGTCTTCTTTAAATGATTCTAGACTGTCAGTTTTTAATCCAATGAATATAAAATATAAATATTCAAAATGAAAAAGAAGTACTGAAGAAAAAAACAGAAGCCAGAGTCAACAACCAATAAATATAAAGTTTAAAATAGAAACAGTGCATCAAGTGAGAGATGTGTGTGTTTACTGTATAGAGAGATGTTTTGGAGTTTTGTTTGTTTTATACACCCTGGCTCTTTGGCTCTTATAAAGATGACTTTCAGTTTCAGCTCATTCATACTTGGAATGAAACAATGTAGCTTTTCTTCTGTGCAAAGAATAGAAGTGTTTGTGATATACAGTATAATATCATAGTGTTGAACATTAAATACATATACAAGGGTGTAGATATGAAAAGACAAACGGTATGTTAATGTTTAAATAGTTATTATGCTTCGTTATAATAGTATATATTTTATCAATTATATTATACAAGTACAACTGTTGCGGTTACCACATACTTTTGTATCTACATGTGGAACTAAAGATTCACAAGGGTGTTGGTGCTACTCGGACCTTTTAGTAACGCACAACAGTCCGTCTCGGTATATCTTCCGGAGTTTGTCTGGAGGAAACGTTTCTGTGGTTCAGTGAAAATGTCTGAAGTCCAAATGCTGAGATGTTTCGTCAACCAGCGACGAATTGGTAAAGTAAAGTTTGTTCTCTTTGATAACACCACGTGGATTTTGCAGCGTGTTGAATTCTAAAATGATTCATATGTTCATGGTTACATAAGAGTTGATTAAAATATGATATTATCTGGGTCCATTGATACACTGGAAAGGGGGTGCAGCGTATAGCGGGAACACCGAACCACTCACTGTGGTCAAGTGAGCCGTCATCCGCGGTACGCCGGTCACGTCAGCCGGCGCTTGAAATGTAATGCTCGTCTATTCGTGGTGCTACGGTACGGGTGCTTGGATAGCCCCAAAAGCCCAATCTATAAATCAGTAATTTACCCAATTTGATGTAACAAGTCAAAGACATTATATGAAATCCAACAATAATACAATCTGAAGTTACACTGCTGTACTATCTTTAATTGCAAAAGGGTTCGAAAATTATAATATTACCTAATAATAATCTTTGATCTGTAATAAAAACATTTCCTTCATTGGTTAGCTAAAATTTCCATTGGAGTTCTGTTCATGATGACCTCATATATGTCCATATCAAATGTAATGTCATTTTACTGTACAGTTTTGGAGAAAATGAAAGGCAAAGTTAGCTCAAATGGCATTCATATTCATAATTTCCCCATATTTGACAGGTTATACAAATAAATCCATAAGTGGTTAAATTAACCTTTCACTGCATTGTTGTTCATAAGGAGCCCTACTATGTCCATGTCTAATTTCATGAGATTTTACTGTACAGAGTTTGAGAAAATTAAAGGAAAAATCTAATCAAATTAAATTATGATATTCATAATGTCCTCAACAATCCAGTGAAAGGTTAATATAACCGCTTAAGGATTTGTTTTTATGACCTGTTGAATATGGGGACATTATGAATATCATAATTTCATTTGAAAAGAGGGTGCAGCATATGGCGGGAACACCAAACCACTCCCATCCTGACAACGGTCTTGATTATTTCATTTAACATTAATTTACAGAATTAATACTCGTTACTTAAATAGTCTATTTCATTCTTCCATATTTAATCTGGACTGTCTCAGCTACAGAACGGTACCAAACAGTTGGATGTAAATCACTGAATACAACCTGATCAATGATGGAATGAACTAGAAAATTCGGCAGGAAATTTTGACAGTGTGGCTGCTACTGCGCGAAGACGTTGCAATATATACACACGCCGATGTTACTGGTAATATCGTTAAGGTTCGATTGAGGTATCGCTTCTCTCGTTTCTGCATTTTAGATTCATACTCTTTGATTGAATCTTGTATTTGTGGGGCTTTTATTTTGAAAGGGTGGGATTGGGTGGGTGAGAGGGGGGGAGGAGACAGAAGACAGAATCATAATGTTTGACACACATACACAGAGGTTATTAAATGACGTGTGTGTGTGTGTGTGTGTGTGTGTGTGTGTGTGTGTGTGTGTGTGTGTGTGGGGGGGGGGGGGGGTGCTTGTATGTGGTGAGGACGCACCTGGTGTTAGAGGCAGACTGATTAAGAAACGTTACAGTAAACGGTGATTTTGAACAAAACGCCTGCCTCCTTTTAACAAAAAGCAGGAGTCTGAGTGCCAAAATATGGGTATCATGCGAAAGATAAGACTCTGCCAAATGTGGTGATGTGGTTTTTGTGGTGTTAAAAATGTGAGCTCTAGAACAATATGCAAAACTGGTACCGTCTGCTTTCTTTGAGAAATTAGTGGTCAGATTTAACATGGAGTCTAATGGAGCAGTTGGTTGGAGTTCATGTTACTCTGCGGCTCTTTGAGCCAAATGTGTAAGTCTGTTGGAGCCATAGACAGTTGTGTGTGACCAGCACAACATTTCCAAGCTTTTTGGCCAAAAATGGTGTATAAAGAGTAAAAATTGTGGGAATGGGAGCAATTTGTTTGGAAAAATCACAGAATATTTTCCTGCTCTGCTCTACTCTGACAGTTATGCCCTCACTCTAGAGCTGAACATTCCGTGCAATACACACCCATTATAAAATCTGAAACAGACCAAAATGGCCATTTGACTCAATAAAGTCCAGTGTTTTGTCAACATTTTAAACTTAAAGTAATTTTTTTACGTTAAAGTATGGCTGGTCAATATGGGCCCAAAATTAAGTGTTTTTTTTAGCTCTCTTCACGCCAAAACCCCATTCAAGTGAATGGAGAAATGTTGCTCTGTTTTTGGGGATTTTCGGGAAAACTGCTGGGCGAATCTCTGAGAAAGGTCATTGCACACAATTCCCGATCAGGCTGCACGTTTTGATGTATTTTTTGCGCAGGTGTTGGCAACACTGTGTGAGGAGAAGCGTGCCAAATTTTCTGGCGAGAGACTATTTGCTCAATACTAATATTTCTTTGTAACGTCTCTGTGTGTGTTTACCGTTTTCCTGCAGACGTCCAGCAGCTGTTGGTGGTTAAAGAAGAGGTTCCCTCTGAGCAGCAGGAGTGGAGCTCCAGTCTAGACCATGAGGAACCAAAGCCCCCACACATTAAAGAGGAACAGGAGGACACAGAGCCCCCACACATTAAAGAGGAACAGGAGGACCCAGAGCCCCCACACATTAAAGAGGAACAGGAGGAACTCTGGACCAGTCAGGAGGGAGAGCAGCTTCAAGGTCTGGAGAAGGTTGATGTCAAGTTCTCATTCACTCCTGTGAAGAGTGAAGATGATGAAGAGGAAGCTCAGTCCTTACAGCTTCATCAAAGAATAACTGAACAGATGGAAACAGATGCTGATGGAGAGGACTGTGGAGGACCAGAACCAAGCAGGAACTCAGATCCAGATAGACATCCAGAACCATATACTGATGACAAGATTGGAGACTCTTCTGATACTGATAACAGTGATGATTGGAAGGAGACCAGAGAACCTCAGTCAGGTTTAAACTCTTTGAAACTTGATGAAGTCCATGTCAGTGATTCAAGATGTAGTGCTGGTGAGAAACTATTTACATGCTCTGAGTGTGGGAAAACAACTGGCAAGAGTGGAAATCTGAAGAGACACATGAGAATCCACACAGGAGAGAAACCTTTCAGCTGCTCATTTTGTAAGAAATATTTTAACAATGGTTCACATTTACAGACACACATGAGAATCCACACAGGAGAGAAACCTTTCAGCTGCTCAGTTTGTAAGGACTCCTTTAATAATTGTTCAAATTTACAGACACACATGAAAATCCACACAGGAGAGAAATCTTTCAGCTGCACAGTTTGTAAGGAATCTTTTAAGCAGTGTTCAAATTTAAAGAGACACATGAGAATCCACACAGGGGAGAAACCGTTCAGCTGCTCAGTTTGTAAGAAATCTTTTAACAATGGTTCAAATTTACAGACACACATGAGAATCCACACAGGAGAGAAACCGTTCAGCTGCTCAGTGTGCGATAAAAGATTTCGGCACAACTCGGCTCTGAAGTTACACATAATTACTCATACAAGAGACAACCGGCTGTAGTGGTTCTGTTTGTATTCAAAAGGTAAATCTGACACACCACATGGCACATAACGCAGGGGAAGAAATATGGTGCTTTTTTCCTATCTTTATTGAAAAGCATGTAGTTTTAATTTGAGAGCATTGCTTATTGATTCCACGTACAGATTTTGAATTGTTTCCCTCAAAACCCTGTCTTCACACACAATTAGCCCCGCTTGCGATTAGTGACACAATAAACCTTGATTGCTCTGAGAGATCCATGCTTTGTTTAAGGTAACACCTTCTCACATTGACAGGGAGCTTAGTACTGTCTTTAGTTTGATCCAGTAGACTAATTGAGTTTTTATTTTCTAGTTAGTGTTGGTTTTCTAGAGGGGTCCAGGGCACGCTCACCTGGAAGAAAATGTTGTACATTTTAAAGTTAAATGCATCTTTGTGCTCTTGTAAATAATGTAGTGATCTTCTTTTAGCTGTGGTGGAATGGAACTAAGTACATTAACTTAAGTATTGTACTTGACATTTTTGAGGTACTTGTACTTTACTTGAGTAGCTGCAGCATTAAAGTGTTCATTTAATGATCATTTTTTAAATGATTTTTCATTAATTGATTAATGTATAATCTTATATACTCTTGAGATCAAAATTGTTTAAGATAAGTAAATGAAGTAACCTTGGCTGGAATTTCCTGTTTTGTTGTTGTCAAATATTGCCAGTATTTACTGCTGATAACGCCGTTCCAAGCTTAACATTGTTAGCTCTGTCAGCACTGTTGTTGTTGTGTGAACTGTTGCACTCTTGTTGCCATATTGAGAGCCGTGCGGAGGCAATCCTTCAATCATAAATTTATGTTTGTAATTCAGTGACTTTGTGGTATAGTTTGTTAAATGTATGTGATAGTACTGATTTTGATTGTTTAAATAACTTGATATTTGATTGAATAATAAAGGTATTCAGTTAGTAAATTGTTCCAGCTGTCAACACGTTTATGCAAGGTGGTAAAAGTTCAATTACCGGGGAACCAGCTCCCTTATAAGAGACCTTAGCTCTCCTGAACATAACAAAAAGTGTTAAACCATCTACTTTGAATGTCACAATGTTAAGTGACAGCAAAGCTGTTATCAGACACCATGAGAAAACCCCAAAACTAGTCTATACTGAAGCCTCCACCAGTCATGTGACTCTCACCTTGCAGGTCATAGCGGCCTGTTAAGAGTCTCAGCAGATGGAGTTCTCAGGATGCTGCCTTCTATTTTTTACCCTTTACAAAACCAAAAACATGAGAAAAAGCTTAAGGACTGAATTAAACAGCCTGTTAATCTGCTATAGTGTTAGCTGCAAGAATTAGCACGTCTTGCTAACGAGTTTACTACTATAAACATAGCACAAAAGTACTTTGGTAGATTATTTCTTTGTTGTAACAATGCTTCTTGGCAATACATGTTATACTGTTGGAAAGCCTGTTTATTTCCCTTTTAAATGGAGCCACATTTGTAAGAAACATGCATTTGTGTGATTAGCAGCAGAGCTGAGTATTTGGGTTGCGCCCATGAAAAATGTACCAAATCTTCTCTGCCAATGCCATACAGCTCATTCTGCCATTGACTCTTGTTTGGTGTTGTTTGGTGGATTGGATGATTGAAGTCTGAAGAAACAAGACATATTGGCAATTTAACAATTTATTAATTTAACAAACAGGAGCCTCAATAGTGTGTGCAAGAACCATACACAGCGGGAAAGTTACCGAGCGAAAGAGGCAGTAGTGATTCCGATTAGAAAACCTGGCAAAGATCCATCTAAACCCACCAGCCACAGACCAATAGCACTAACATCTAATATGTGTAAGATAATGGAAAGGATGATAACAGAAATATTTTCATATGAGCTTGACAAGAGAGGAATGCTGGCAAGTTTTAAGAGTGGTTTTAGGATGGGAAGGAACAACATGGACTCTGTGATAAGGCCAGAGACTGAAATAAGAAAGGCCCAGGCAAATAAAGAGTCAGTCATTGCAGTGTTTTTTGACATGATGTGGAAGGAAGGTTTGCTAATCAAGATGCACAAAATGGGAATTGGTGGGAGAGTTTATAACTGGGTAAAGGATTTTCTGTTTGGAAGAAAAATATGGATTGGGTGAAAGGAGTACTGAGCACGGGTGAGAGAGCACAGGTTAGAGTACTGTTAGCTTTCTTAAAGAACACAGAGTTTTATATAGGGTATGATTGAAATGCAGAGATACGGTACAAGGGTGCTGGATAGAGTGCTTATTTTTATTTTTATTTTTTATTTATTTATTTATTTATTTATTTTTATTTTATTGGGGTTTTTTTGGGGGGTAAAGAGTGTAAGTCTATTGTCTGATCCACACTCCGGAGCAGAAGCTGGCGGTAATGCACCAATAAGATGGATGCCAACCGCCGTAAAACCACAAGAAGAAGAAGAAGAAGAAGAAGAAGAAGAAGAAGAGGAAGAAGAAGAGGAAGAAGAAGAAGAAGAAGAAGTGAGAGTTGTTAAAATACATATACAAGGGTGTAGATATGAAAAGACAAACGGTATGTTAATGTTTAAATTGTTATTATGCTTCGTTATAATAGTGTATATTTTATCAATTATATTATACAAGTACAACTGTTACTGTTACCACTTTTTGTATCTACATGTGGAACTAAAGGTTCACAAGCTTGTCGGTGCCACTCGGACCTTTTAGTAACGCACAACAGTCCGTCTCGGTATATCTTCCGGAGTTTGTCTGGAGGAGACGTTTCTGTGGTTCAGTGAAAATGTCTAAAGTCCAAATGCTGAGATGTTTAGTCAACCAGCGACTAACCGCGGCTGCTGAAGAGATATTTGGTCTGTTTGAAAGAACGATAGCAGAGCACGAGGAGGAACGTTCTGCTCTAAAAGAGGAGAACGAGCGACAACGGAAACTACTGGACGCTGTTTTCAACCCTCAGCTTCGGTTACACAGAGCAGGTTTAGTCAACCAGCGACGAACTGGTACAGTAAAGTTTGTTCTCTTTGATAACACCACGGGGATTTTGCAGCGTGTCGAATTCTAAAATGATTAATATGTTCATGGTTACATAAGAGTTGATTAAAATATATTATCTGGGTCCATTGATACACTGGAAAGGGGGTGCAGCGTATAGCGGGAACACCGAACCACTCCCTGCGGAAGGATCGCAGTGACCTGGATTCCAACTCTGTCGAGCAAAATAGTAATAAATCCAATAACGGTCACGCTACGCGGTTCACCACGTCACCACTCAGTCATCCGCTCATTTATACATTAAGTCAAACGTCGTCAGTGTCCAGGGAACGTTTTGGTTTAGGGTGAGTTTGGGCTTTATGAGTGAGGAGAAGGACTTTGTATTGGATCCGTTGTGGGACGGGGAGTCAGTGGAGGTTCTGGAGAACAGGGGTGATGTGATCCCTGGAGCGGGTGAGCGGGGGCGAGCAGCAGAGTTCTGGATGTACTGGAGTTTATTTAGGATTTTGGATGATGTGCCGTAAAGAATACTGTTGCAGTAGTCGATTCTGGAGGTGATGAAGGCGTGGATCAGAGTTTCAGCGGCAGAGAAGGAGAGTGACGGCCGATGTTTTTGAACCTTTACCTACTGTTAGGGTCAAATTTGACCCAATTTGACATTTGACAGCAGTAAAAATACCCTAAACGTCATTCTTTTAGCCTGAAATTTGATGACTTTTCTTAAAGTGACCCAAAATACACAAAAATGAAAATATTTTAAAATGTTATACTTTTGTACAGGTGCTACACATTTTTGTACACTGAGGCTGTTTCAGGTCAAATTTGACCCGTATCTATTGAGATGGATTTTAAATCTACCAGTGTGGGTCACATCAAGGAAAATGGTGGTTTTAGGGAATCTTGAAACTATACAGGCCATGTTTGTGTGTGTTTTTTTATGGGACAGAGTTCAAGGGGGACCTCGACACTGTCACGAGAACTCTCTGTGTTCCCACCACATTTGCCCAGGTTCCCGCAGAGACACACACCTGCTGGTCTTTGAAGGGGCATCGGGGGGGGGGGGGGGGGGCTCGAAACAGTGAAATAATAAAACAACACAGGAGTGATCATGGTGCACAAAGGGAACAGGAGTCATCCACAGGTCACAGGGTGCCTTGTGACAGACACACGATCTGCACCTGCAACAACAAGCACCTGCAAATAATCTACAAAGTAACAGATTTGAATCAATTTGGGTTGGGGGGGGGGGGGGTGGTCATAACATTATGAAGGTACCCGAGTGACTGACATCATGGCAGCAAGACGTAGTGTGCAACAGGCCCTGGATCTGTTCTTCTAAGGTGAGGAGGTCGAGAGTGATTTGGAGGATGTGTCAGAGCAGGAAGACAACGTGGAAGAAAACTCAGATTACTGATTATTGACTAGTTTATAATAAGCATTTTATTATGTAGTGTTTTGTGTACTTGGTGGTAAATGTTGAATTAATATTGATAATTATCATTTCTTATGATATAGCAGTGAGAACAGCGTTTAATGCTTGCACTGATTAAACTTGGTTTTATTATTAATTCCAACAGTTCCAGAATGTTCATGCCATTTTCAAAATTCAAGACAATATATTTAAGTCATTATGGCTTTTATGTTTTTATGTCTTATGTAAAACAGGACATGATAATGTGTAATAGTAGATGTTTTTCCTCCAAAAACAAATGTTGTAAAACTTAAAAAAATACACGCTCCCTGCTCTCTGAAACATTTATTAAGGATTAATCATACATGTATTAATGAGACATAGGCTTAGTTAGACATTCTAAATAGATCTGTAGTTTAAAATTTGGTATAGACACTGTCAAAAAGGGGTTGAGATCCCAGGAAGACTGCCTTACAGAAGGAATACATGATCGGTATGTAGAGCAGGCTAAAATGGACACAAAGCGTATACTTATAGGAGGAAGTAAAATTCCAATAATCATTATAAGCAAAGTGTGTGTATTACAAAAAATATATGAAGTGATTTAACAAATGTAAACTGATAATAATGATGAATCTGTAAACGTGATTGAGTAAAACGAATAGTCTGTGTGTGCTGAAGTACTAATGTATGTGTAAAGAGCTGAAAAAAGGAGCAGTATGCTAAAAAGGGGAAGTAGACTTGGGTGTGGACCGCAGCCGTTGAGGTCAGGATGGGTTTCACATGTGTAAGAAGAATAACGGAAAGTACCAGAATGAGGAAGAAGTGGGGGGAGTGGACCTTAGAGATGAGGCCAGATTTGGGTGTAACTAAGCACGTACACAGAAAATCAATGAAGTAATGTTAATCATGTGCCAGTGAAACGGCAGTGTTGGGGAAAAGGGGCTATAAAGAGTGTGACTTGCAAAAGCAAGACGGGGATTCATCGCGGGACGCCTTCCAAGTGCTCAACAGAGACCACTGGACCTCGTTCGACAGCCGCAACGGAGGACTTCGTCTTTGCTCACGGAGAGAAGACCGCAGTTCGTGATCAAGGATTAAAAGACGGAGATTTTCTCTCCCCCCCTGTGTGACTTTAACAACCGGACGATAGAAGGATGCAGCCCTAAAGCAGGGTAGACGTCAGGAGTAACGGTAGTGTGCGGAGCCAGGCGAGTCTCCTCAGAAGTACCAGCTCGCAGATCTTTTAATAGAGAGCTGTGTAACTAGGTGGCCCCGTACAGGGCCCGTGAACCCCCGGATCTAACAACACTTACTATGAGGGAATTCTTGTGAAGGCATCAAATATGGACAGTATGTAAGGGTTGAGTGGAAAAAGGCAGTTCTGGTGATTTGTTTGACGCGGTGTTCGAAGGAGAGGTTACTGTCAAACATGACTCCGAGGTTGCGGATGTGTGGGGAGGGAGACAGAGTGGAGTTGTCGATGGTGAGGCAGAAGTTGTGACCGGTTTTAGTGAGGGATTTGGGACCGATGATGATCATGTCAGATTTATCACAGTAAAGTTTGAGGAAGTTGGTCTGCATCCATGATTTAATGTCAGTGAGGCAGTTGGTGGGAGTGGAGCAAATAATGATGGTAAACTTTATTTACATATTACACAAGTTTTTAAAAAGTGCTTCACGGACGTAAAAACGAAAATACACCGTGCAAAATTGTTGTAGAAAATTTCTATGTTAATCGGGAGAAAAGAGTTTCGTTCACAAATCAACAAAAGGTCTTTGAGAGTCAACGTTGTCTTTGTTGGTTTTATTTGCTTGCAAGAGGGAAGAGAGTTCAACAGATACGTATTCAGTAGTCTGTGGAAGAAGCGTCAACATACTTTGAGAATACGCTGTGTTATATACACTTCAGGAGCCAACATCCTTAACTGTGTCACACAAAGTTTCACAACAGTCGTGGTTTAACAGTTGAGAATCGATTTGTATTAGCTCAATACTAATATTTCTTTGTAACGTCTCTGTGTGTGGTTACCGTTTTCCTGCAGACGTCCAGCAGCTGTTGGTGGTTAAAGAAGAGGTTCCCCCTGAGCAGCAGGAGTGGAGCTCCAGTCTGGACCAGGAGGACCCAGAGTCCCCACACATTAAAGAGGAACAGGAGGACCCAGAGCCCCCACACATTAAAGAGGACCCAGAGCCCCCACACATTAAAGAGGAACAGGAGGAACTCTGGACCAGTCAGGAGGGAGAGCAGCTTCAAGGTCTGGAGGAGGCTGATGTCAAGTTCTCATTCACTCCTGTGAAGAGTGAAGATGATGAGGAAGCTCAGTCCTCACAGCTTCATCAAAGACAAACTGAACAGATGGGAACAGATGCTGATGGAGAGGACTGTGGAGGACCGGAACCAGACAGGAACTCAGGTCCAGATAGACATCCAGAACCAGATACTGATGAGAAGACTGGAGACTCTTCTGACACTGATGACTGTGATAATTGGAAGGAGACCAGAGAACCTCAGTCAGGTTTAAACTATGTGAAACATGATGAAGTCCATGTCAGTGATTCAAGATGTAGCGCTGGTGAGAAACTATTTACATGCGTGTTTACTGAGTGTGGGAAAATATTTGGCACGAATGGAGATCTGAAGAAACACATGAGAAGCCACACAGGAGAGAAACCATTCAGCTGCTCTGTTTGTAAGGACTCCTTTAACAGTTCTTCAACTTTACAGAGACACATGAGAATCCACACAGGAGAGAAACCATTCAGCTGCTCTGTTTGTAAGGACTCCTTTAACAGTTCTTCAACTTTACAGAGACACATGAGAATCCACACAGGAGAGAAACCATTCAGCTGCTCTGTTTGTAAGGACTCCTTTAACAGTTCTTCAACTTTACAGAGACACATGAGAATCCACACAGGAGAGAAACCTTTCAGCTGCTCTGTTTGTAAGGACTCCTTTAAAAATGATTCAAATTTACAGAGACACATGAGAATCCACACAGGAGAGAAACCTTTCAGCTGCTCAGTCTGTAAGGAATCTTTTAGCCAGCGTTCACATTTACAGAGACACATGAGAATCCACACAGGAGAGAAACCTTACAGCTGCACAGTTTGTAAGAAATATTTTAACAATTGTTCACATTTACAGAGACACATGAGAATCCACACAGGAGAGAAACCTTACAGCTGCACAGTTTGTAAGACATCTTTTAATCATTGTTCAACTTTAAAGAGACACATAAGAATCCACACAGGGGATAAACCTTTCAGCTGCTCAGTTTGTGATAAAAGATTTATGCGCAACGTAGCTCTAAAGGTACACCTGAAAACTCACACAGCAAAGAATCCCCTTTAGCCATTTTACCCAATCACCCCTCCGCATATCCCTTTGAGCGGTGGGCCCATAGGGCGGCGGCTCAATGTAGATTTTTCGGGTTGTTCATGGTTGAACCATATGTCTCATGTCCCGGAAACCAGACCTCCACCAGCAAGCTCCACTCCCAGGTCTGGCTCCAGAAAGGGACCCCGTTTCCTTTTTTTTGGCCCAGCTGCCACAACTCTTTTCAGATGGTGAGTGAATTCTTGGTCTGAGAACACAGATCACAGGTCACACACACGGCCCTAAACCACGTTAAGGTGATTTATTGGAAGGGTGTAACATTTAAGACACGTTGCTTACTGTTAATGTTATAATGTTACCCAGCTTTATAGTGTTGTTTTTATTGTTGAAGTTTTGCTGATGTAAATATCTTCTTGTATAAAGCTATTTTTCATGTTTGGATCCAGAATTGCAGAAAAATACCAGAAGACAATTAATGTGTTTATGCATTGACTTCTGCAAGTATGTGTTTTCCTTTGTGTAATGTTATAGTAGTTAATGGGTTGAATTTTGTCTTCTGCAGAAGTAAATAAATGTTGGAAAACAATCCATTGAGTTGTCTTTATCCATGTCCAACCCACACCCATTACATATAGAAAAGATGGAAGGTAATTTAAGATGGGAATAATTTATAGAGGCTTTTATTTTGTAGGTTACCCACCAAGTTGCAACAGAACCTGCCCTACAGGTAGAAATGGGAGACATGCCGCTGGATTTAAGGAGAAAGCAACTGATGGCAAACTACTGGGCTAATTTACAGGGACACAATGATTCTCACCCTGCAAAAGGAGCGTTGCAGGTGGTCTGGGAGAGTGGGAGGAGTCAGAGGGTCACTTTAGTCGGGTAGATAATGACGTAGCAAGAGAATTTGAAGTGTTTGATCGGAGGATAAGCCCCTCAGTAGTTTAGTCGGTGGTGGCTCCATGGACGCTTGTGTGGCCTGACATAGACTGGTATTTGTTAGAGGTCGAAAAGGACAGAAAAAGATGAAGTTGATTTGGTAAGTGCATTTGAATATTATGTAATGAAAGAGTCGTGATTTTACACAGATTTACACAGATGGTCCTAAGAAATCTGAGACAGGAGTGACAGGATATGGGGCGGCAACACCAGCTATAGGAAGAGGAATCGACAGAAGAACATCCAATCATTTTGGGGTTTACACAGTGAGGATGATGGCAGTGCTGGTTTTACTATGATGGGTGGAAATACCTAGACAGGAAAAGGTGTTGATTTGCTCCGACTCATCTTCGGCCCTATAGCAAGTTTAATGTCTTTTCATTGAAACAACCGTCAAGATAAATGGTAACTGGACTGTACTTGTGTCAAGCTTTTGTAGTCTTCCGACCACTCAAAGTGCTTTAACACTACCTGTCATCATTCACCCATTCACACACTGATAGCAGGGGCCACCATTCAAGGTGTCACCTGCCCATCAGGACTAGCTAACATTCATACGACATTCAGACACTGTAGGCATCGAGGACACATCGACATGGACTGTCGGAGCCGGGGATCGAACTGCCGATCCTCTGATTCGACCCTGCTGTACCACAGTCGCCCCATATACTGCATGAAGTCCTCCAGTCGACCAGAAGAATAACTAATCAGGGAGGTCAGGTTGAATTCCTGTGGGTTCCAGCGCATGTAGGGGAGAGTGGGAATGAGAGGGCGGATGAGTTGGCAACGAGGCCTTTTAAAGGAAACACAGATATGCACATTAGTGTCAGTAAAGCAGACGTCAAGTGTATGATTTGGGGAAAAGAATCAACAGAATGTGGCAAAAAAGGGGAACACAGGTTTTTTATTTCATAGGATATGATGGAAATGCAGAGAAATGGTAAAGGGTGATTGCCAGAGACTAGGAATTTATAGGTGTAGACTAAACAGACTAAAGTGTGGATCAGCTGGTTATGATAGTAATTCTAGGAACAGACTCATCCGTTCTTTAAACTCCAGTTATGCTCCATTCAAGGATCAAAGTTGCAGTCCTAGGCTTGTATTTTTGTATACAGAGCTTCTGTTATTTAGCCAACTCTCATTGATATAAATGGGGTGGACTAAATAATAGAAACACCTGTTTGTATAACGTCACACAATTCAACAAATTGCGGTCTCCAAGTGATCATACAGTTGCATCAACACCTGTAAAAAAACAATGATGGAAATGATGGTAGGATGTGTGTAGCGAAGAAGTACTCAGATCTTTTACTAAAGTAAAAGTACTAATACCACACTGTGAAAATACTCCACTACAATTAAAAGTCTTCCATTCAAACCTTAAGTAAAGTATATATAACATGAGTTTGTACTTTAGTACAGTTATTGACTAAATAGGAATAACTCTTTATGAATAAATAATAAATCTTTACCAGCTGCAATTTTAAACAGATGAACACATAAATACATCAGTAATAGTTTTACTCATATTCTGATATAGGCCATTCTGCATAATGTGTACTTTTACTTTTGGTACGTTGAGTACATTTTATTGCTGATACAGTACTGATTTTGAGTATTTCTACCCACTGGTGCATTACTTCTTTCATACAAGAAATAGACCCGAGTCCTTCTTCCACCACTGCCATCTACTGCCCCCTTCAGGCCACAGTGCACCATGTCCAGGTGGAGGTAGTTGAAGAAAAGGTTGAGGATGCTGCTCACCTCCTTCACAAGGATATTTGTTTCTAATTTAGGTCTAATTAAGGTCACATTCAAAGAAGACATGCGCTTTTGTGGATGCTTGTATCACCTGAGCAGATATTCACGAATGGAAATCTCACTACACAACACATAACTGTGTAAATACATACTCACCTTAAGCTATGTAAAGAATCCAGTGACTGTGCAGCAGGAATGTTGTCGTTGGCAGAAAGCAGGACAGTCTGGAGTACTGAGTCTTAGACTGATGTGGGTGGCAGGGTGCAGCAGAGACGACGGAGGCACACCCCGAATCTACACTGCTCAGTGACAGAGAAAGAAAGAGAGAGAGAGAGGAGGACGTTTAGTGTCTGTATTCATTCTGCATCTCTTTGGGGTCGTTTTGTGTCTCTTTGTGGCCTAGTTGAGTCTCTTTGGGGTTGATTTGTGTCTCTTTGTGGTCGTTTTATGTCTCTTTGGGGTTGATTTGTGTCTCTTTGTGGTCATTTTATGTCTCTTTGGGGTTGATTTGTGTCTCTTTGTGGTCGTTTTATGTCTCTTTGTGGTTGATTTGTGTCTCTTTAGGGTCATTTTGCTTAACATATCGAGTAAAGACATTTGAGTATAAATATAAATACACTATAGGTGAAATATATATAGTAATCACAGTATAAATATAAATACACTATATGTCAGATGTATACAGTACAGACAGAAGTATAAATATGAATACACTATATGTCAGATGTATACAGTACAAACAGAAGTATAAATATGAATACACTATATGTCAGATGTATACAGTACAGACAGAAGTATAAATATAAATACACTATATGTCAGATGTATACAGTACAGACAGAAGTATAAATATGAATACACTATATGTCAGATGTATACAGTACAGACAAGTATAAATATGAATACATTATAGGTAAAAAAGGAACACTTCTGTGGTTCTTTTAAGTGCACCAAAAGTTCCTGAACAGAGATACTGATTTGAATGAGAACACCACTTCAAACTATTTAATTTATCAGTTGCCAAACCACCAGGAATGATTCTTACAGTATAATCCTGTAAGTCAAGCCCAAAGAGAGAGAGAGAGAGAGAGAGATAAGAGACTAGAGAGAATAGAGAGAATGAGAGAGAGTCAGCTGGGGCGAGGTTCACCGCCACAGGAGGACGAACCAGTTTCTGTCTGGAGGGTGTGTACCTCACAGCCCTACCGACCTGACAGGCTCTGCCCTGCATCAGACACACACAAACACACACACTCCATCACACACCACCTCACGTCTCCTTCTTCCTCCGCTCACTGAGCTTCTTCCTCCTGAAGAAGATGCCTCTCCAGTCCACGCTGTCGGGCCAGGGCTCCGGCTCCAAGAAGGCCGTGGACACGCAGTCGGATGGGAAGTCATTTGATGATCTGAGGCACGAATGTCTGAAGGAGGGGGTCCTGTTTGAGGATCCAGACTTCCCCGCCGAAGACGCCTCGCTCTACTACAGCCAGTCTGTTCCTGTCAATATTGAATGGAAGAGGCCCAAGGTACGTAGGCACACACATCATTTCTAGATTTCGAGTTTTAGGGGGCTCAGATGATGCTCTCGTCAAAGCAGCATCCAGAAATGAAGGACAAGAAAAGTGTCCAAAAGTCTGTTAAATTTAGCCAATTTGTGTCTCAAATGAATGAAAAATGTTGTGGTGTCAAGGTGAGCTGATCATCTGATGAGAGTTTCTATGATGGGTCAACACATGCTTTAATATTCTAGTAGTTTTTAGTTTAAAAATCATATTTACGATTTTATTAATATGCACTGAAAAGTCTCATGAATGTACAACTCTGGATCAGGACAGGCTGAATAAATGAGTCTGTGGCGGTTGAGTGAATGAGTGTTGGCAGCATTGGTAGGTAATTATTGATATTAAGGCATTGAAGAAACACAGCGCAAGTTTATTCGAAGTTGGTTTTGTCCCGTCCTAGCTGCAAAACCAGTTCCGCAAGAAAACTGAGTAAATAGAGCCAAGTGCATGGACAGTTTCCTCACTCTGCGCTCCGTACGCAGACTTTATCCCCACACGCCTCAACGTTATCTGCAGTGCAATAAATCACTCTGCAGCCGCTCACAAGACGAGCCCAGACGTTTGATTCGGTTGGTTTTAGCTGATCAGCTTAAGATGTATTCGTTTGTGGAAGCGTTCTTGATTTTCTTCATTGATGTCAATGTCACTTGACTGTGTACTTCAGCTCATTTCCAGCATTTCTACCTGTTAACATAACCTGACCTGAGTAAACTGTGGTAAACTCACCGATCACGTTTGCTACGATGACTACACATTTCTCTCTTGGGCGTTGCTTCAGAGTAAATGCTTCAGCTGCTTTCAGCTAGTGTGTTTTTTGTGTGTGTTTCAGTGAGGGAATTCAGCCTGATTAATATGCCTGGAATGTGAACACACCTATTAAAGGCACTTGTGTCACCTCTCAACTGTCATTTTTTTTTCTTCTTCTTAAATACACCAACCTGTTCTTTTCCGGTTTCTCTACAGGAGATCTGCGACAACCCGAAGTTCATCGTCGGCAACGCAGACAGGACAGACATTTGCCAAGGACAACTTGGTTGGTACTCGAGCAGTCTGCATGAGTTCTGCTGTGTCTATTTGTATGCACATATTTCACCCACTTACCCATGATGCACCTGTTTTGTCACCACAGGGGACTGCTGGCTCCTGGCAGCCATCGCATCCTTGACCCTCAAACAAGAAACCCTGGCCCGAGTGGTCCCCCACGACCAGGACTTCGAGCGCAGATACGCCGGCATCTTTCACTTCCAGGTAGACCGCCGGCTGATCGGCTGCAGGCCGATGAGGCCGAGATGGTTTATCGGACGACATGTTTCCCTCTGACTGAGTCTCTTGGGCTCCAGCTGGTCGTTTTCAGACATTTCAGTCTCTGTCAAGAAAAAAACAAACTAAACTTTACCTTGAAAAAGACACAAATAATCCACCCAGATTAATCTCTTACGCAGCTGAAGCATAGTGTATATTTCATGGTCAAAACTCCTTTAATATAGTAAAATTAACCCTCCATCCATCCGTCCATTAGCTCCAACGAGTTATCCTTTGCAGGGTTTAATGTTTTAAAACAAACTTTATAAAAACTGTGGACCTCCTCCCCAAATATGAATAATCCCAATTTCATGTATTCATAAATACATGAAAATACAAACAAAATAAGGAAAATAAGACACACATACTAAGCAGAGCAAATTAAATATTGGAAAAAAATGTATGCAACTTTCTTTTTTTTTTCACTTTTTTGTCTCTTTGCAGAATTGAAGAAGTATAACTAAGCAAAACCTCCCCGATCCTCTAAATGTAACAGATAATGAAATCGTGAGAAAAGCATGTTTGGGGACACATTCTCTGTTTGTCCCTCAGTTCTGGAATCACAACAGATGGCTGGACGTGGTGGTGGACGACAGGCTGCCGGTGGTCAGAGACAAACTCATCATGCTTCACTCCGCCTCCAACAACGAGTTCTGGAGCGCCCTGCTGGAGAAGGCCTACGCCAAGTAAAAGCATATTTTTTGTACCTCCTTTATCAGCGACAGATGATAAAGTCATGGTGTTAGAGTTCTAGCCATGCTAGCAGTTGGTCAATTAGTCCATCGCTTTGTTCCAGACAGAAATACATCAACAGCAATTAGACAGATTAAGATGTGCAGGCGTTCATGGTCTCCATCAATGTCCATGGACTTTGTTGACTCTTATTGTGTGTAAAAGCTGACCGTTTGGCCTGATAGCGCTGCTGTGGGGTCACCAAAAGGATCAGGGTTCATCCCCTCGGGAACATGAACATCCAAATCAAGACCACCGTCCTTAAACTCTTAAACTGCGACGGCTTTTTAAATCTGTAAGTCTGGCCTTTGATTTCCCTTTGTTAATCCTCCGTTAACCACCGTGATGTGTTTTGCTGTCTCCTGTTTCTTAGACTGCACGGCAGCTACGAGTCCCTGAAGGGCGGCAGCACGATGGAGGCCATGGAGGATTTTACCGGCGGTGTCGGTGAAGTTTACGAAACCAAGAACGCTCCAGACAAACTGTTCTCCACCATGAAGAAGGCACTGGACAGAGGCTCCATGATGGGATGCTCCATTGATGTAAAAACTTGTATTCGTACCATTTGATCATTGTTACCTCCACCTGTCATACTATATAAGAGGTTTAGTAAGTGCTCTTAAACACCTCTCTGGGCGTTTTGGCTTTCTCCAGATCACCAGCTCTGCAGAGTCTGAGGCCAAGACAACCACCGGCCTGGTGAAGGGACACGCGTACTCCATCACAGGCCTGGAGGAGGTAACACTAGTTCTATGTATTTCTGAATGCAGACTTATTAATAATGTAATATAGAAAACCTTTATTACGTTTAATTACTACTTCAGGGAAATTACTAAGCCGAGCCATACGCAAAATCTTACACTAACAAAAAACGAAATGTTTGGTTTTCAGGTGACTGTCCGAGGTCAGAAGGTCCAGCTGATCCGGGTCAGGAACCCCTGGGGTCAGGTCGAGTGGAACGGCCCCTGGAGTGACGGGTAAGCAAGTCGTTAAAAGCATCTTTATTAGTATTATAATACCGATAAGAGTATTATCGCATTATTTAAGATGAGAGAGTAAAATGACCAATCCTGGATATTTTACCAAACATAACCTCATCGTATTGTTATGGACATTGTTCGTCCTTCAGCACACCACCAAAATGGACTTTTCCTTGTTAAACTGAAGCCTTTCACGGTACAATATCATACTTGCATGAATGAAAAACAAATAAAGTCTTGTGATGTGTTTTTGTCAGTTGTTCTTGGAAAGCATTGGCACTTTTCTTTCCTCCGATTTTTTGCGTGTTCAGGTTGTAACACATTGTTTTGTGTCTTTTTCAGTTCCAGAGAGTGGAATTATGTTGACACAGCTGAAAAAAATCGCCTCATGCAGGAATCAGACAATGGTGAATTCTGGTGAGTCCACATCATGACTTTGGTCCAAACCAAAGATTAAGAAATCCAGACTCCCAAACTCAACTGCCGGAGGCAATAAACACATTCAAATTTTTCATTATTGTACTTATTAATAACCAGACTTTATAATCGAACTCTGAGGCGATGTGCTTTGAGCACAAATGGGATCAAGATGAACTCGTGTGTATTCACTGTATTTTTGAGATGACAACGATTGTGTTCGTGACTCCAGGATGGAGTTTAACGACT
This sequence comes from Cebidichthys violaceus, assembly GCF_023349555.1. Classification (NCBI taxonomy): domain Eukaryota; kingdom Metazoa; phylum Chordata; class Actinopteri; order Perciformes; family Stichaeidae; genus Cebidichthys; species Cebidichthys violaceus. The sequence continues at coordinate 457,344 of NW_027176594.1, forward strand.
TCAAGAGGAACTACGACAAGGTGGAGATCTGCAACATGACCCCCGACGACCTCACCGACAACACAAAGCGCCACTGGGAAGTGAACATGTTTGAGGGGAACTGGATCCGCGGGTCCACCGCCGGAGGCTGCAGGAACTTCATCGGTGAGACCACCACACCTGACAAATCACATGGGAAAGAAACCAATAGGAATTTGGGTTTAGTGGCAACCGATTAGATGATGGATTGTTTTTCAAAGTTGATTTGTTGCCTTTTGTCATCTAACATCTCCGCATCTTCTCTTCAATCCGCAGACACGTTTTGGACCAACCCGCAGTTCAAGCTGCAGCTGGAGGACGCCGACGATGACGACGACGTGTGCAGCGTGGTGATCGCTCTGATGCAGAAGAACAGACGAAAGCTGAGGAAGGAAGGCATGGACTTGGAAACCATCGGCTTTGCGGTGTACGAGGTCAGAAAAAAACAAAAAAACAACTGAAACGAGGTTTTAACATCTACATTTAAGTGTTACTCATCAGAACAAAAGTTTGGCTCACGACTCCATGTTGGCTTTAACTATTTCAATTACTTTTTACTTAAACTGAAAAATGTCAAAGACAAGACACCAGAAATGGTTTGATAGAATACACTGCAAATATATTTATATTGTTTTTTTTATATTACTCTAAGTTTGACATTAAAACAAAACATTTGAAGTTACTTTTGGTCAGAAAAATCACACATTTAAGATTTACGATTTGAACGTGTTCATTCTTGACCTTAAAACAATCTCATCACAAGGTCTGTTTAGTTGCTGTTCTGGAGCTTTCAGTCTTTAAAATGCTTTAAAATCTACAACTGAGTATCTGCTGTTGAAGATCATTTGATATGACCGAAAGCTCCGGAACAGCTACTAAATGGACGTTCAGGACACAATTTGTCAGCCAATCATCTGGCCTCGTACTTCCCTCACACTCCCCTACCTTTACGTATCAAATGTTGTGTACTAATACGTGTACTTATACGTGTACTAATACATGTACTAATACGTGTTTATCAGCATATCTTGAATCTCTCGTCTCTGCCCGGTCAGGCTCCAGCGGACGAGGACCAGCTGGGAAAAGACTTCTTCCGCTACCACGCATCCAAAGCTCGCAGCAAGACCTACATCAACATGCGGGAGATATCGGAGCGCTTCACACTGCCTCCTGGGAATTACCTGCTGGTCCCCACCACCTTCCAGCCCCACCACGAGGCCGACTTCATCATCAGGGTCTTCTCAGAGAAGAAGACCGCGGCAATGTGAGTGTTTGAAGCATCGGGGGAACAGAACTGGGAAACAAAAAGTCAATACTATTTAAAACCCGAGTGAACCTATGAAGAGTAAAACAAAAAAAAAAGAATCATTGATAGATTTGATTGTCTTAGTAAATGTCAAAACACAGCATCACAACTTGTGTTTCTGTTCCACAGCGAGATGGGAAGCAACGTTGACGCCGACCTCCCAGATGTAAGTAGATCACAGCGGGAACTTGATCATCAAAAAAAGACGACCATTTAGTCAGTCAACCGGTCCTGTTTCGCTTGTACTGATGATGCCGTGTTGTTTCCACCAGCCGCCCCCGCCCTCCGCTCCAGAGGACGAGACGGACGAGGAGAAAGGCCTGAGGAGGCTGTTTGAACAGCTCGCCGGTGACGTAAGGAAAAACATCGGACGACGGAATCTCACCTTTGTGAAGCGTAGAGATCACATGACCTCGACCGGGGGCGGGGTCATGTGATTAGAGTCCGAGTCTGTTGTGGAGTTATTCTGCCTTTAAGTGGCGACACGCTTTAATAATGCGTCTTTAATATTGTAAAACAATGGGATTTGAATAACAAGACTTCAGAGATGGACAATGTATATTTGATAGGACACATTCAAACTACAGCTGGCGGGTCAGATTTGTGGATGACCATGTGTATGAATTTAAAGTTGACTTTGTCAACCCGGGTGTGTCTACAGGACGAGGCCATCGACGTCAGAGAGCTCCAGCAGATGCTGAACGGCGTCCTCAGCAGACGTAAGTGAAAAGGAAAATACATTTTGAGGGCATTTTGTCAGCTAGTCTCTTTAGTTTCATTTTCCTTTTTTTCCCGCTTTCTTGTTTCATTTTCTTCTTCTTCAACAAATAGACATTGTTCCACTTTAAGAGGCCAGGAGACAAAAGCGCCGGGAACTACTGTTGTAAAGCAAATTTAGAAGATTTCTCTTCGAATGCAACCCTTTGTGTCATTAAGTGAAAGGCCCAGAAGAGAATAATATATATGGTCTAATATGCTTATGTAGCAAAAGTACATGTGCAGAAATGATTTAATGCCAAAATAGTGTATTAGGCCCCTTTAATCTTACTTGTACAACACGTTTCTGTACATTTGTTTCCATGTTTTACCACTCAAAGCCTAACTGTTCCACTTCTTTTTGAAATCTGTTTCGCTTTTAGGAAAAGAGATCAAATTTGAAGGCCTGAGTCTGAGCACCTGCCACAGCATCATCAACCTGATGGACGTATCCTTCCACATCACCCGCTGACTCGTTTCAACACTTTAGATTTCAGGCTACACAAGTGAACATTAATCGTGTCCGATAAAATGCTTTTGTGAAGTTTTTGTTCCCTTGACGGTAAACCAGGTGGACAACACAGGCCAGCTGGAGTTCCAAGAGTTTAAGGTCTTCTGGGAGAAGATGAAGAAGTGGATCGTACGTGTTGATTCATGTGTTTAAAAAAAATGTGACTCGGAGGCGGAAGAAGTACTCATTCACAGTACAAATTACACAGATTATAAAAATACTAGAAGTCCTGCATTCAAAATGTTCACTTAAGTAAAAGTACAAAAGTATTAGCATCAAAATATACTTAAAGTACCAAAAGTGAACGTACTTGTTATGCAGAATGACACATTTCAGAATAATATACACATTATTATGTGTATAATTAATGTGTTGATTACTTCACTGTTGAGACTAAAGGTGGAGCTCATTTTAATGTATTTATATATATTTTATACGTATTGCTTTATATACTGCTGGGTAATCCTTTTATAATATATTGATATTTTGTATTAAGAATCTAAATCTGTGAAGTAACTAAAGCGTGTAAAGGAGTAAAACTTACAACGTTTCCCTATGAGCTGTAGTGAAGTATAAAGTAGCGTAAAATGGAGATACTCAAGTACTTCATAATTGTATTTAAGTACAGTACTTTACTGTTAATCTGAGCTGCTGTTGTTCCAGATGCTCTTCTTGTCCTTTGACACCGACCGCTCAGGAAAGATGTCGTCCTACGAGCTTCGCATCGCGCTCAAAGCTGCAGGTGAGGGTCGACTGTTGAAAATGACACTGAGTAGGAAAACGCGTTTCTTGCTTCTTGTGCGCCACGTCGTCTGTACCGACTTCAATGTAAAAGGGTCCAACAATAACGACAGCAATAATAAATGCCTCAAGATGATCATAGTAAAGGTGTTAGTTTGTGTTTATTTAAGGAATACTTCTCTAATAGTTTAATTGAAACCATCTTTGCATGCTCCTTAAAATCAACGTGTAATTTAATGTGTTTTAAAATATATGACATTACATCTTTTAGTGTCTATATATGTTTGTTTCACACCAACTTGTGATCGCCACGCAGTAAAATCTCCTTTTATCATTATATAAAATGAATAATCGAAAAAGTCGTAGTAGAAGTATTTGTTCCCAAGGCAGTATTAGTTGAAGTAAAAGGGATACCAGTAGTATTACAGTGTATAGTGGTAGTAGCAGCACATTAAACACGACAGTCATCGGTTTGCGTCTTCATCTTTCTGTTCAGGCATGCAGCTGAACAACAAACTCCTGCAGCTGATCGGCTTGAGGTTTGCTGACGACAAATACGACATCGACTTCGACGACTACCTCACCTGCATCGTCCGTCTGGAGAACATGTTCCGTACGTTGAAATGAGTGTATTAACAGTGCATTAACAGTGCATTAACAGTGCATTAACAGTGCATTAACAGTGCATTAACAGTGCATTAACAGTACATTAACAGTGTATTAACAGTACATTAACAGTACATTAACAGTGCATTAACAGTGCATTAACAGTGCATTAACAGTGCATTAACAGTACATTAACAGTGCATTAACAGTACATTAACAGTACATTAACAGTACATTAACAGTGCATTAACAGTACATTAACAGTGCATTAACAGTACATTAACAGTGCATTAACAGTGCAATAACAGTGTATTAACAGTGCATTAACAGTGCATTAACAGTGTATTAACAGTATATTAACAGTGCATTAACAGTACATTAACAGTGCATTAACAGTGCATTAACAGTACATTAACAGTGCATTAACAGTGCATTAACAGTGCATTAACAGTACATTAACAGTACATTAACAGTGCATTAACAGTACATTAACAGTACATTAACAGTGCATTAACAGTGCATTAACAGTACATTAACAGTGCATTAACAGTACATTAACAGTACATTAACAGTGCATTAACAGTGCATTAACAGTACATTAACAGTACATTAACAGTGCATTAACAGTGCATTAACAGTGCATTAACAGTACATTAACAGTGCATTAACAGTACATTAACAGTACATTAACAGTGCATTAACAGTGCATTAACAGTACATTAACAGTGCATTAACAGTGCATTAACAGTGTATTAACAGTATATTAACAGTACATTAACAGTGCATTAACAGTGCATTAACAGTGCATTAACAGTACATTAACAGTGCATTAACAGTACATTAACAGTACATTAACAGTACATTAACAGTGCATTAACAGTACATTAACAGTGCATTAACAGTGCATTAACCGTGCATTAACAGTGCATTAACAGTGCATTAACAGTACATTAACAGTGCATTAACAGTACATTAACAGTACATTAACAGTGCATTAACAGTACATTAACAGTGCATTAACAGTGCATTAACAGTGTATTAACAGTATATTAACAGTGCATTAACAGTACATTAACAGTGCATTAACAGTACATTAACAGTGCATTAACAGTGCATTAACAGTGCATTAACAGTACATTAACAGTGCATTAACAGTGCATTAACAGTGCATTAACAGTACATTAACAGTGCATTAACAGTGCATTAACAGTACATTAACAGTGCAGTAACAGTACATTAACAGTACATTAATAGTACATTAACAGTACATTAGCAGTACATTAACAGTGCATTAACAGTACATTAACAGTGCATTAACAGTGCATTAACAGTGCATTAACAGTACATTAACAGTGCATTAACAGTGCATTAACAGTACATTAACAGTGCATTAACAGTACATTAGCAGTACATTAACAGTGCATTAACAGTACATTAATAACGGCCCAACGTGATCACAGTAGAGACGTATTTGTGTTAGTTTGTGTTCATTTAAGACGCTCCATGTTGAATCGAGTACTCCTCTAATAGTGGAATGAATTGTTCCTCCACTAGGTTCACAATAACCACATTAATGCCTTTAAAAGTGAAGACTTAAAAAGAGACTTTTGCGCACGTTGAGCTGACTGAAACTCTTCCTCTTAACCAGGAGCTTTCCAGGTTCTGGACAAATCCAACAGAGGGCGGGTGAACATGAACATCATGCAGGTAAAAAAAAAAAACATTCATGTGACACGACGCCCTTTAACCTCTGCAAACACTGCGGAGGTGTTTGTTTTTACCAAACCTGCTGAACCAGATGGATGGATTTCATCCTGTGATTGTCTTTCTTATCACAGAAGAGTTTTCTCTCTTAACACTCATCTGAATTTAGATATTACCATTGATTGCGGGACTTGATTTGATTTTGGGTTTATTCTCTCTTCCCCTCACAGTTCCTGATGTTGTCGATGAACGTCTGAGGAGACGCTGAGAGCAAACAGAAGCCACCGGAAGAACAAAACGTGTGCAGCGTGCTGAATATTCAGGCCGTAACGATACATTTTCTTATTCATGCCTCAAACTCACAGCATCTATCGTTTTTTTAATTATTTTTTTGACTAAATAAAGTGAGATACTTGCTGCTCTGAAGAGTTGGAACGCTGGGATCGCCTGTTTAAAATCTGCTGACTCGTGCCTTTGGACAAACCATTGTTTTATCTTCTCTGCTCTCTGCGTGAATGGAAATAAACTTTGAATAAAAACGTCCGGTTTTGGGGTGAAATGTTAGTTTTTAGTCAGTTTATTGTTGTGTCTTCATAACTACAACACATAGACACCAGTGAAGCACATTAAACCTTACAGGATAGACGGGTTAAGTTTGGTATTTATGATCCTTGATTTGCTTTTTAACCAGCAAAGAGTTCAGCGACTGAAACGTCTCCATTAGTTGAATGGATTGTTCTTTTAACTTAATTTAATCAGACATGTTTTTGCATTGGCAATAGAAGAAGGGCTCAGATGATGAAGGAGTAAAGTAAAGACATATTCTGTTACAAGTAAAAGTCATGCATTCAAAGTTTTACTGAGGAAAAGTACAACGGTACGAGCAACGAAATGCATTTAAAGTACTCCTCTGCAGAATGTGCCAATTACAGAATAATACATATATTATTGAATTAGAAGTATATTGATGCGTTTGTGTTCAATCACTTTAATGTGTAAAGGTGGAGCTAACTATAAGCAACAATAATATTAACAATAACCTATTAATAGAGTTATGTTTGTATTAATAATCATAAGAGTAGAGTAAAACATACAATATATTCCCCGAGTACAAGTATAAATTAGCATAGAATGGAAATACTCACGTTAAGTACAAGTGACTCAGATTGTACTGTAGAAGTAAATGTACTTAGTTACTTCCACCAACGTTGCGTGGCATTACAGCCATTTGTTTTTGTTTCGCCGTCACCACAGCGGCTGTTTTGATAACCAGATCATAAAGATACTGAACATAAACATGAAGATAACATTCATGCAGGTGGATCAGTGTAAAAGATGTGCAGGTTGCAGATTGTAGGTTGTAGGTGAAGTATTGCTTTGACAGAAAGAAGGAATGTTGATTGAACTGGAACTACAGGAAACATTTCACGGCCACCGATGTTTAGAGCGAGATATGGAAAAACGTATTGATGTTGGATGGGAAATACTTTCGGGCTGCTGCCCACGTAGTGTAGGCGTGGAGGGGAATGAAGGCGTGGATGCGTCTGATAAATAGTAATCAAAGTCACAGAGCGGCCGCTTTAACAGAAGCTCAGGTTAAAGGAGAAGTGAGGTGATATTCTAGATTTTATCGTCTACAAATCCCACGAGAGAAGCAAAACCTACAGTGAATGTTTCTACTAACAAGTAGTGTTTGTGTATCAGAGCCTGATGCATCTTCTTCCTCTGAACCACAGAGCTCCATTGAACACACATCAGTGAGCCTCACTGTTGAACAATATAATAATGTTCCTTTATCATGAATAAACACACTGTAGTTTATTTTGACTCAATCACACACACACACACACACACACACACACACACACACACACACACACACACACACACACACACACACACACACACATCGTCCTGCTGCCACAAATACTCACTAGAGCACCAACTGTGGAGTCATCCGCCGCTGAAAATAGTCCCCAATAAATGCTCTATGTCCTCATGTTTGCTAGATTAAAAACTACGGTGACCAACTGTTTTAGGAAATTACTGAGACCTTTTTAAAAAAAAATGAAACAATATATTTGTGAGGTGTTTTAAAAGATTCACGTCTTCAGAAGGAATCACTAAGCTTGGAGCTGAGAGACACAGAATGTCCTCTTGGGAAGCGTCACGGAATACATAACCATTAAATTAATAATAATAACAACAACAACAACAACAACAACTTTATTTATATAGCACCTTTAAAAACAGAGTAGCAGCCAAGCAGCAAAAGCAAGGCAATAATTAAAATAACAGAAAGATCAGAGACTGTCGATACGATAAAAATAAATTAAATAAATTAAATAAATTAAATAAATTAAATAAATTAAATAAATTAAATTAATTAAATTAATTAAATAAATTACAAATAAAACAGATAATGTAATTAAATAATTAAATGCTTAAAATAATTAAATGCTTAAAAGACTGCATGATTTTAAATAGTAGAATGACTCATTTGTTGTGGTGCATTTAAGTGCTGCACTAAGCTCTCCAGTCCAGCAGGTGGCGGTAACGCGCCTATAAAGTGGTTTTCCACCAACAGTACATGAAGAGAGAAAGATTGTGGACTATACCAACAATGCATAATGAGGGAATACCTGGTTCATAACGACATGAATTACATTACTAATACAAACACAAGTTCCCATTTAAGATAACTCATGAATTCTAATAAAAATGTAAACTAATCCCGTGAGCTCTCCTTATTAAATCATATTAATATCCTTTAACCCCCCTCCCCTCCACGGTGTTACACCAAAATGGTTCTTTCCAGCAATGGCAGCCGCAGCATGGTGAAGGATAACCCAGCGTGGAGTAACAACAACAACAACATCAACGACCGTTTCTGGATTTAAACGGTTATTTGTTCGTAACTGCCACCTGTCGTTAGAGGTTCCACCATCTGTAAACCCGATTAGTCGAAGGACAGCGGCAGAGATTCCGCTACAACATGGTAAACCGACGTGTTTAAGCTAATAAGCTAACCTTTATAGCTAACAGCGACGAACGTCACTGATGTGCATTAAAAATAACATTGTGCTGATGAAAAATAACTTCGTAAACTAAATGTTAGTTTGTATTGTTCGTTTGTTCTTGTTTTTCTATTATTTGATATGTGCATTGTTCGTTACAATAAATACAATATATATTTCTATATATAAACAAACAGGTTAACAAGTAACTATGTTGCTGGGGTTGCAAAACGATATGTAACGTAGTTATGTAAGAGCAGGTGTGCATTGTTCGATAGTGTTTGAAACCGTATGAGTGTCAATAATTGCCTCTTTATGTGGTCTAATGAATGCTTTGGACACCAAAGCGTCGTTCAAACACACTTCAGTCAAACTTAGAAACGAGAGACGATGAACGCAGCCAGTCGTCTTGAAGTAGTCCTCTAATACACTTCATGTAATCTCGCCAAAAACAAGATGTGTGGCTCTCCACGTGCGAGGTCAATGAGGTCGTGTGTGACAGTGACTCCCAGCACAGCATGGTTCAGGTACAGTCAGGAACCAAAGAACTTCACCGCTCTCTCACCGCCGCCGTTCACCGCTGCGCTTGTGTCTTCCAGCCTCATCGAAAGAAGAAGTCGTTCATCGAAAAGAAGAAGGCCGTGACCTTTCACCTCGTCCACAGGAGTCAGAGGGACCCGCTGGCCGCAGATGAGAAAGCCCCACAGCACGTCCTCCTGCCCGCCGTCAAGGTACACGTTAACGGTGGCGTCGTCGTGTTTTTCAATGAATGTCCTTCAATTGGAGGATTGCCGGTTCGATTCCCGAGCAAGACACTTAACCCCAGAGCTGTGCCTACGGTGTATAAATGTGGATAGTCTGATAGGCAGGTGTAACTTAGCCCCTGCCATCAGTGTGTGGATGATGACAAGTAGTGTTGTACTCCTGAAACCGTTTCTCAGGGGGACACGGAGAAGAGGCGCGAGGAGCAAAGGGACTTTGGCGTTTTCTTCGACGACGACTACAACTACCTGCAGCACCTGAAGGAGGCGTCGACCACGGCCGAGCTGGTGGCACCGGCACCCGGCGGCAGGCGGCCGCTTCACCTCCGCGACGATGAGGAGAACTCGGAGGAGGATGACGACGCCGTTCCTGTGAGTTGACTCAGAGCTGCCCCTCAGTCCTGGAAATCCTGGACAAGTTATGGCATTTTTTCTTTCTTTTTCTGGTCCTCTTTGTTAGAAAGCAGTTTCTAGTAGACCTCTAAAGCTTTCTTCAGGAGGATTTTCTAAATGCAGCCGATCAGCCTGTTGATCCGAGAGAAATCCGTTAAAGAGCGAGCGATGACAGGAAATCCTCTCTGAAATGTTTCCTGTTTTTTGTCCGTCGGTGCAGACCGCTACCATCAACCTGCCGTCCTCGGTGTTCGCCTCAGAGTTCGAAGAGGAGGTGGGACTTCTGAACAAAGCTGCTCCTATCTCAGGTAAGCGGCAGCTTCAGGTGGCGTTAAAGGGAAACGTCTGTGTGTTTTTAACGCCGTTGTGAGCTGCGAGACTTCTCCTTGAGAGGGTCTTTCCATAAAGTTCTCAGACACTTCTAATAATCGGAGCCCGTCGGTGGCAGAAACGACAACTTTTAGTTTTACGGCTAAAACTTATTTGGAGTCTCCTGGGACCGTTTTACTTCTACCTCTTGTTGTCCCCAACGGGTGAAGTGTCCTCAAGCGGCTTTCAAAGGTTTCCCGGGTGTCAGCGTCTCGTCTGTGTGTGTTTCCGCTTCAGGACCACGTCTGGACATGGACCCCGACATCGTGGCCGCTCTGGACGAAGACTTCGACTTCGACGACCCCGACAACCTCCTGGACGACGACTTCATCGTCAAAGCGAACACGGCGAGCGGACCAGTGGACACCAAGTGAGAAACCAAACCTAAATACATCCGTCTTCAGATTGTCTTCATTATTTTTAAACGATTGAAGTTGTTTTCTGTCTTTGATGATTTCCTGTGTGTGACCTGTGGCAGAGGTGGTGATGATGATGGTGATGATGATGATGATGATGAGTGGGAGGACACAGACTCTGAAGCAGACTTCGACTCTGAAGGCGGGTTTTCGGGCGACGGGGACGGACGCGCTCCAGAGTTCCTGTTCATGGACGAGGAGACGAAGAGTCGCTTCACGGAGTACTCGATGACGTCGTCCGTGATGAGGAGGAACGAGCAGCTCACCCTGCTGGACGACCGCTTCGAAAAGGTCCAACCGTCACTTTTGAACAGTACCGTTTGTCCTTTAATAAATGTACTTCTGGACTTTTTACTTTTCGTACTCAAGTTGTTCTGTCAACATTTCCGTCGGTTCAGTTCTACGAACAGTTCGACGACGACGAGATCGGCGCTCTGGACAACGCCGAGCTGGAGGGCTTCATCCAGCCGGACAGCGCTCGCCTGGAAGAAGTGATCAAAGACTACTTCGTTCAGAAACAGAAGGAGTGAGCGCTTCGTAGACGCAGGGTTGATTTGATTCACGTTTTATTCAAATCATCTGGTGGGCGATCGACGCCGCATCGGATTGTTTCTTTGAATCAGCTGACCAACGCGTGTCTCGTCTCCTTTTGCGGTTCAGATACTTGAGGCCCGATGACTTGGGTCCAAAAGAACTTCCTGTCCTGAAGGAGGAGGATGAAGACGACGAGGACGACGACGAGGAGGAGGAGATGGAAAGGATTGTTATCAAGGCTCCAGAGGAGAAGTGGGACTGTGAAAGCATCATCAGTGAGTTTAAGTTCCACTTTTCTCTCATCCAGCAGGTTCTTCACCGTGAAGCGAAACATCTTCTTTAAGCACATCTGTCGACTCGCGACGTCTTTCAGCAGCTTCAACGGACACAGTGACGCCAGTCTGTCGGTTTACCGGAACGTTTCACTTTCTGTATGAGTGTGAAGGTAAAGTCGATGCAGCTAGACGCACGGTTTCCCTCTGCTGCCGGTGTTTGTGCTAAGCTAAGCTAAGCTAAGCTAAGCTAAGCACGCCCTCGAGCTGCTGTACGAAGATGACATTAAAATCGAGGGCTGTCCTCGACCAAAGGACATGTCCTCTAATCGATTAGTTTCTTCTCCTCAAAGAGTCACACAGAAGCTCTTGTGTTTATCAGAGATGTGTTTCGGAAGTTTCTTGTAAATAAGCATAAAAAAGAAATCTTAGGACCGTCCTACAAAAATCAAACGTCAACATTCCTCTGACTCTGGGAGACAGAGACAAAGCATACGTCCTACAATAGAGGTCACTAATAGGAGGGCCGGGGTCCGGATCTGGGTCCAGACCCAGATGGCGTCCTGTACGGACCCGGACCTAGAACCGATAAATTATGTTCGAGCCTTTACGGCACAGTAACACCCACAGAACCAGTTCTCTCTCTCTCTCTCTCTCTCTCTTCTCTCTCTCTCTCTCTCTCTCTCTCTCTCTCTCTCTCTCTCTCTCTCTCTCTCTCTCTCTCTCTCTCTCTCCGCCTCTCTCTCTGCCTCTCTGCCTCTCTCTCTGCCTCTCTGCCTCTCTCTCTGCCTCTCTGCCTCTCTCTCTCTCTCTCTCTTTGTGTCTCTCTCTCTCTCTCTGCCTCTTTCTCTGTCTCTCTGTCTCCCTCTTCCTCTCTCTCTGCCTCTCTCTCTCTCTGCCTCTCTCTCTCTCTCTCTCTCTCTCTCTCTCTCTCTCTCTCTCTCTCTCTCTCTCTCTCTCTCTCTCTCTCTCTCTCTCTCTCTCTCTCTCTCTCTCTCTCTCTCTCTCTCTCTCTCCCTCTCCCTCTCCCCCCCCACACACACACACCGTAGTACGACTTCTCTCTCTTCTCCAGCATTAGATCAGGTGTGTATTCATCTGTTGACTGAGACCTTTGAGGTATTTTCATTGGGTTCCAAAGGTTGAAGTCGTATCTGTTCCATATCAGTGCAGTAAAGTTCATTTGGTCAAAGGTTGACTCTTAAAATGTCAGAGGCGCTGTCGTTTAAAGTCCAGGCCGTAATGATCTCGAGTAGAGTGAAGTAGACGCTTCCTGTTGATAGTTTTATGTATTCTGTAGATATATTGTTTGTTATCTTGACTGCATGATGTTTCTTGTTTTCTGCAGGTACATATTCCAACATGTATAACAGACCCAAAGTCATTCAAGACCCACCAAAGGTATGAAAATACTTTCCTTTGTAATCTGTTTATTATCAGACATGGAGAGGTGAAACTCTGTCCCACCATCACACGTGGTTTTGAAATAAATGATGTACAGTTAACAGCGAGAGACACATTTTACACGTAGACTTAAAAATAAGACTTGAACCAAAACCCCCGTTCTTCGTCTTCCTCCCGTCCTCAGACGAAGCCGATCCGCGTGTCCCAGAAGACGGGCATCCCTCTGGACGTCCTTCCTGCCAAAGGCCTCACCGCCAAGCAGGCGGAGCGCATGACGATGATCAACGACTCGGACCTGCCGCGCGTCTCCACGCAGCCCCGCGACAAGGAGGAGAGCAAAGAGGAGAGGAAGGCGAGGAAACAAGCCATCAAGGATGAACGCAAGGTGAGGAAGAGAGAAAACAAAAACAAAGGCTTCTTCTCACCGCTCACTGAACATTGATCCGTCTGTCTGTGTGTCTCAAAGATAGCTCTTCTTCCTCTGTGTCCAAAAACTATTACAAACCAGACGGCAACCTCCGGTTCTGAAAAGTGAAGCCGATGCTTCACGTTAAAGCTGCATTCTCTCTAGTGTCCATCAGGGGGCGACTCCTCTGGTTGTATAGAAGTCTAGTCTAAAATGACTCTACTTCTCTCTTGATTTATTCCCTCAGTAAACATTGTAAACATGAGTTTATGGTCTCAATCTCTAGTTTACAGTCTTCTTCAATACAGCATGATGTTCATTTAGTAGTTAAAAACACATCAGTGAGCCTCACCGCTGTTCCTTCATCACCATGCACACACACACACACACACACACACACACACACACACAGTCCTGCTGCCGAATGTGGATTAATCCGCCGCTGAAAATAGTCCCCAACAGATGCTCTATGTCCTCCTGTTTGTTTACACGGTGAGCTGTTTTAGGAAATTACCGGACCTCTTTTTATTTATTTTATTTTTTTTAAATGAAACTACGTTTGTTATTTTAAATATTTGGTCTTTAGTAAGAACCTGAGAGCTGAGAGACACAGGCAGGAAGTGAACAAGGGATTTGCAAACGGAGGAGAAGACGTCATGAAAATATGTGCGCCGCACAATGTTTCTAAATCCTAACCTCTGTTGTGTGTCGACCAGGAGCGGAGGGTGGAGAAGAAAGCCAACAAGACGGCGTTCAAGGAAGAAAAAGTCCGACAGGAGAAGCAGATGGTGAACCTGAGAACCAACGTTCAAGGCCTGAAGCTTTAGTTGTGAACGGCGGTGGACACGCGGCTCTCTGAGCGGAGCGACGGGGTTTCCTCAGGTCATCAGGAGATGTTTGAATATATACAGACACACTGGTTGTGCTCCGGCGTCTTGAGTTAATTACTGAGCTTTATGGACCGTTTGTTTCTGTGTGCTGACACAGTTTCATATTTATACGAGTGGCATCAGTCTCCTCATCCAGCTCTCTGTCAGAAAACCTGTCTTTCTATTCCTCAAAGATCATGTTGGTGTTTCTGCCATCATATGAAAAGATTTCTGTGGATACTCGGCTCTTTGAACACTTCACAAGAGAAAATATCAATAGTGTTTATGTCTTTTTATTAAAAATCATTAAATGCAAACTTCCTGTGAGTATCATGTTGATCTGATCAAACCCCCCCCCCTTCACACAGGTGGGCTGATCACTGGTATTTATTTAAGGGTCCGACTGACACCAGATCAGAGAACACAAAGACTTTGTTCCACCTCAGGCCAACGAGCGTCACGAGAGGTAGAGCAATTTAAATTACTTCAAATCACATTAGAAGAACATTGTGGTTAAAAATGTTTGTCTTCGGAGTTTAACCCTCAAACTAATTATTATAAAAATCTATTTACAGCAACTGTATGAAAAGAGACAACATTAAAAACCCCTGACGTCATGTAAACAATAGAAACATTCCCACTCGTCACCAGCGGAGCCAGTTCTGCAGGACGGATGACTGATCAGGTGTGGCACTAGAGAGGCATTAAGCTATTCATGACGCCCAACGAGCTGTCAGGGTGAAAATCCACAAAGTACAAGAGAACAAGAAGCTCGGTTTAACTCGCAAACAAAACTGTTAAATTGTCTTTGACCCAAATGCCAGAACATTCTGATTTTAAAGTGGTTCTTAACTTGAATGAGATGCTGTTTGTTGAGCACAGAAGATTCAATATGCATGAATAAGACACACACACTCTCACTCACTCACTCACTCACTCACTCACACACACACACACACTCTCTCACACACACTCTCTCTCACACACTCTCTCACTCTCACTCTCATTCTCACTCTCACTCACACACACTCACTCTCTCACTCACGCACACTCACTCTCTCTCTCTCACTCACACACTCTCTCACTCACACACACTCACTCTCTCACTCACACTCACTCACTCTCTCACTCACACTCACTCACTCTCCCGGTGGTGTTTCTGAACGTCACAGGAGCCGAGACCGGCTCAAGGTAAGAGACGCTCAGCCGGATGGAAGGTCACTGGAAGGTCACTGCTTTTTCTTTTTAAAATCCTCTGGTGTTGCAGCTCTTTGATTTCACAAAGCAAACCAACGATACCCTTAAACGGTCAGTGCATTTGTATCGCTGTAGTCAGAAAGAAGAAGGTCCGAATGTCCCCGAGATGTCTCTTGAGCAAAGGCAGCACCTCCCTGAGTGCACTTGTTCGGGCTCTAGAGTGCGTAGTCCTGAGTGAGTTAGAACCATCAATAAAACAAATCAAGTCCTCTGGTCAGCTGGTTTACCTCTCGGTGTAACCCGTGACCATGTCTCCATCGCCCATGTCCAACTGGAGAGTCTGTGGGCGGTCGTAGGCCAACACCTCCTCCTCCTCCTCCTCCTCCTCCAAATCCATCGAAACGACCTCCGTTTTCTCAGAGTCGTCCGCAGAGTCCTCTCCCTCTGAAAGAAGTCCTCCCTCCGCGTACGACCTGGCGGAAGGCTGGTAATTGACGCTGCTGTCCCGGAGGTGGTCCTCCTCCTCCTCCTCCTCGGAGCTGACCAAAGGGTTGTTGCCGGCCACTGTAACAGGGCTGATGTATGTAGGGCACACAGGAGTGTACCGCAGGGCCCCCTCGTTGTGGTTTGGCCGCAGTGAGGTCTACGCAACAAGAAGACGTGGACAGACAAAAGGTTTTAAAAACCAACTAAAGCAACGTCATTACCAATGTACATGTACGTTTGTTCCAATGTGGCGACTTACCGGAGGCTTTGGCGACGCCGTCAGTCTCCAGGCTTTTACCACACAGATGGCGACTATTATCACAGCGGCTACGATGCTGAAGGCGCACAGCAGTATAGCAAGCATTTGCACGTCGACCCCTGCAATCCACAAAACATATTTGATTTAGTTCGATCAACGATTGGATTTTTTTAATTTTTTTTTTTTAAATTGCGCTGGAGCGCTTTTATTTTGAAGGATCGGTTCACTGCATTTCAAGTCAGGAGATCTGTACAGTTGGATTAGTTTTTTTTGCTGATTCCTCTGAACATACTTCTAGTATAAGAGATGAGGCACAAACTCCACAGTCTAAGCTTAGCTGAACTGAATGTGAGGCGAGGTGTGCCCCCGCTTTAAGTACAGACTCCTTCCTGTCCAGTGAAAACCTCGTATCTCCAGATGTGTTGATGTTGAATGTTTGTGATGAACCGAAGGAGGAAATGTTCCTTTATGCGTTGATGAAAATCATCCTACTGCTTCAGATTCATAAACTCTTGGATCGGCTGCGATCAACATTTTACTGCGCAGAGAGTGCTTTTACTTCAAGTACTTTAAGTACATTTTGTTAATACTGAAGTAAGGTGTTGAACGCAGGACTTTTACTGGTAGTGGAACAGACGTACCGGTTGGTTTACTGACACAGATGGGGCCCGTCTCGTTGAACTGCACTTGGCTGACTTCGATCCCGTCGAACAACGTTCCTTTCAGCGTTTTGACGCACTTCTCCGCGCCCTCGGGGAACAAGATATCAAGTTTGCAGACTTTGTCTTGAGCCGTGCAAGCTCCGTCAGTCTTGCCCTGAAAGTCACACAACGCAGCTGATTAACGTCAACATGCATTTACTTTAATCTCATTTGCATATTAGTGAATAAAGAATTTGAAATCTATCGTTTTGGGGTGAAGAAATCTCTTTTAACAAATCCCTCGTTCTGATTAAACAAAAAAAACTGGTTCCATCAGAGCCGAGTCTCCCACCCTTCAGATACAGTCATTAACCGTTATTGTACTCACAGAAGACGTAGTGACAGTGAATTTAAAGGTGGAAGAATCCGACTTGACAGCTTTCTCCAGTTCTGTGAAGCTGAAGGGATTCATGACACTCACTGTGGCCCCCGATTCGTTCTCAACCAGATCCACGGTAGGGAAATCTAATTTACCTGAGAAGAGAAAGTCAAGTCTCACATCCATTTAGAACTCCTCTACTCCAGCTTCAACCACACTCTAGTCGGCTTCCCTCTGATTCGCAGGGAAATAAACACACTCTTTAAAGCTACATGTTACTTACAATTTATGTCAGCCGTTTTCAGAAAGTTAAAGGTGAACGTTTGCGATTGTATCGGCTTGGACTGGTTGCCTCCCTCTTCGGCCGTCACGGTGACATGATGGAAGCCCATGTAGTGCTCTTCAGAAGCCCAGATGAAGGGGCTCAGATCGTACTGATGCTCTGTGGTGTCGATCACGAGGCTCCTTAAATATGAGAATCACAGTCCGTCACGGTGACTATACACTAAAGACAATACGCCTGTTAATTATATTCCATTTCTGCCAATAGAGCCCTCTAAAGGCTACACACTGGCCCTTTAAAGAAAAAAATATTCAACAACATCATAGCAAACCCAACAACCCCAGACAAAAGAAAGAAAAATAATAATATAATAAAATAGATAAATAAAAGCAAATGGACAATAACAAACTAAAAAAAGTTGTGAGGTGAATCAAAATAACAGTAAAAAATAAAATAATAATAATTCTGAATTGGAGGTTCGTCTGTCGTCATATTTGTGGATATAAAATAACAGAATGTTTTATTACTTTTAAAAGATCATAATGATTTTGAAAATAATTGAAATGGTTATTAAAAACATCATTTTTAATTTAAATCCTATTATATAACAACTGCGGAATTGAAGAAAATGCAAAAACATCGGTGGATGTCAGAATCTTTTCATTTTAAGATTTTAAGAAGAAATATTTGGTGATTGAGGTCAAACGGTTCCTTCTGCTGCGCCATCGCCACGTCCACTAAATGGACTTCACAAATCCAGCTTTATCATTTGCATCTATGGCATTTCAGCACTAAATAGGTTCATGTATCGCTGAAGAGTTTTAACATAAATGCAGTTTAAAAATCATATCAGATGAACCAATACATATTTCGTATGCACGTCAATCATTTTAACCACAAAACTTAAAATCACACTAAGTCAGGAATGAACAAAGGAAGAAGAGTCGCGTCTCACCCAGCAGATCCTCCCACGTCAACCCTGAAGCTGGTCTCAGGCGTCTGCTCGCTGTACTCCCAGCTGACTGACACCTTCAGATTTTGGCAGCTGAGCTTCACGTTTTTTGGCGACGGCACTGCAGGAAAAATCAGGAACGATTAGCTGGCACGAGCTAAAAATAAACTATCTAAGGGTTACTATTTAATGCAGCGGCGGGATCTGCACCAATCACATTCTCTGTAATCCAACATCATTCCGCTGCTTCCATATGAACCGGAGCCGTGTTTGAGAATCGATACAGTATCACTAAACAGAAATGATATTTTGTATTTATATATATATATATATATATATATATATATATATATATATTTATATAGTTTCTTACACCCTTCCTCGTGGTTAAGAACGTCACACAGGAAATAGAGAACACAGTGAGTTTATTCAATCGTATTTCACTTGTTTTGTGGTAAATTACATCATGTTTGTCATAAATACATCCAAGCAAATCAACGCATATCTGAGCAGACGTGTGAACGCGTCTTAGCCAGGGACACTCCTCTAATGCTTGAGCCGCCTTTTGTCCTCCGTCATGACGGCTGACGGCGCTGTGCTGACAGCAATAAGGAAGTACAAGTACAACAACAACCACAACAGCAGGTGTGTTTAGTAGCTTCCTGGCTGCTCTGCAGCATTCCACAGTGAGCTCTCTGTCTGCTACCGTCTCACCTGTTCTGAGTTCACTAGTAGTCAGAGTGAGTTTGAGATGGAAAGAGCTTCTCGAGAGGAGACGGGTGAAACGAGATGTTCCATTTGAATGCATGTAGTCGTGCTTATTGAACAATTACAACACGTGTGTCCACGCGGACGCTAACGCTGATGAGGCAACTCTCAGCCTTCCAGTTCATCCCTAAAGGGCTGTTGGATGAGGTCGTGTTGGTTCTTCCACATCAACATCAACTACTGATGGAGTCTCCACACAGTAAAAGTGAAAAACACTCCCTTATTATTTATTCATTTACATTTTTTTTTCATGTAATATTGTGTCCAGCTCTTATTCATCTTGATGGCAAAATGCATGTTTTCATTTATTTTATCTGTAAAAAGGAAGGTTTTCTGCTTTTTTATTTATTTAGAAAAAGGTAGAGCACTAGTCTGAATAAAATGTGCTATACAAAAAAAAAATTATTATTATTATTATTAAGCTTTGAAACAAAGTTGGAAGAACACTGCTGTCTGTCATTATCTGCTGTAGAATTTAAATTCCTCTTCAACCAAACCAGGAAAAGCAGCTTTTCAAAGTACACACGTCCGGTGTATCTATTATTTAACTTCTATAAATGCATTTGGCAAGAATCATAGTGCATTATAATCTCAATAGTTGTAATGCATAATAATCTATTTATAATGCGTTACAATGTGATTATAAATTGCTCTCATTGTTGGCTTTAAGTAAAATAAAAGACCCCTAAGATTAATTTATAATCACGTTGTTAGATTATATTGATTTATAGAAGATTATAATGTATTACAACTATTGGAATTATTGAAAACTATGATCCTTGCAGCAAGAAAAAGTCAGTTGAGAGACCAGCAATTATGAAGCATTCAGATCATTTTAAACCATTTAGTAAGAAAATTAAATTATGAATATTGTTATAAAGCATTGTGAGTATTGTGAGTGCTCACAGCTATAGCATACAGTGCTATTATCAGATTATAAGGCATGTTTATAACGCGTTACAGATATGGACGTCATAGAAAGTGTTACCACAAAGTCCATTTAGGTGATCACATGACCAGCCATTTGTCATTCTTTTCTAATCTGAAATTGATATCATTAATCAGACTGATGACGCTTTCTTTCACACTGGGCTCGGCAAAACACACCGACATGTTTCACAACCTTAGTTTCACCAAGTTTCACTTGTTGTTGCTGGGAAAAAATGACTGGATGGGGAAATGTGACCCGAGGCGTCATTCACCTCTGGAGGAGAACAGAAACCGTCTCCATTGAAAGACTTTTCTCAACATGAAGTCACTATAGTCTCCACAGACGTGTGAGCGCGCACACACACACACACACACACACACACACACACAACCTCCAGAAAACACGCACTTTAAAGCGGTTCAAAGCTTCTCTCGAGATGCTTAAATGTAACATCCGTGTACGTGATCACCAGCTCTCTGAATGCAGATATTATCTCCGGCTACTTATTAAGCTGATTATAAAACGGGCCATAAACAACCTCTGGACCTGAAGCGCATCTATAGCTCTCCGTGTAAGCGCAGTGTCACTCAAACGATCCTGAAAGTCGTAAACTAACGCGTTATTTCCTCCAAGGAACAAAAAAAAAAGAAAGAAGTATTTTCATTATGGATTTATCAATCTATCGTTATCTGATGAATCAATTCAAGTATTTAGACACTAGAATTGTCCTTCTCAATCCAAACAGTCAAGTTGCAGTTGACAGATTTAAATACTTCTTCCTCCACCGTCAAGAAGAACAATGAGTGTTTAAATAAAGGAGTAGACGCAGACTAAACCTTTTAGCACTAATCACAAGCATGGATGCTTTTTCTGATTATGAAAATATTGAATATGTTCTAAAACACATTTTAATTACTAATTTTAGTTTTTTTTTTTTTACTAAACCAGTGTTACAGAAAACTTAAACAATGACCAGCGTCCATCACAAATGACCAGGGTCCACGTGATGTTGAGTTATAAACAGTGAAACGTCCGGGTATAAGTGTCAATTCTACTTCATATTCTTCATTTCATTCTATTTTTACTTTAAAAAAACAACAGTATTCTAGTTTAACAGAAGCACGTGAGGACCCCCCAGACACAAAACAAATCTGACGTCGTAATGTTAAGATCATAAACACAACATGCTGTGTGTTGTTAGTGAGTTTAGCCACTTACCTGCAGAAACTCCGCCGATCAGAAGGAGCAGGACCGTGAACGCAACACCAAGCAGCATGTTTTCAGCTTCAACACCGAGAGGCCAAAAGTGAACGAATAAAAACCCGACGAGTCGTGTTCAGTGACGCTTTACAAACGCAGACGTTTCGCACCAGCATGCGGAGTTTGCTCTGTCCCGTCAGTCAGTTCCTTCTCATCGTTCCATAGAAACTCTACTGACTCGGTGAACAGTCATCCTTCAGCCAGAGCGCGTGGGTGTAATGAGGACAAATACTGACTCACCTGGATAAAAAAAAAAGAGAAGAGAACTCACCTTGATGACGTACCGGCAGTCATCACAGTACGGTTCTCTCCTTCAAAATAAAGTCGTTGTTGTTGTTGTTGTTTTTAGTGTCAGGGGTCAAAAGAGATGAATGAATGGAGAGATGAAGAGGCGGATTAATAAACTAGTCCATTAATAAATGAACAGGACGTGTTGAGAAAAAGAAAAACAAACAAACAAATGAATACATAATTTGATAAATCTAGTGCAAAGTGACACCTCATTTGTATTTAGGGAGGCCAGAGTACATACAACATATATAACTATATATAACTATATATATATATCTTTATATATATATATATATATATATATATATATATATATATATATATCTTTATATATATATATATATAAAGATATATCAAATCAACCTGGTAAATAATGGATAATATACAAATAAAAGTAATCTATGTAATTCAACACTAGCACAAATAAAATCCTTTAGTTTCCGGTTGTTCTGTTTTTTGCACAGGTAAATCAGTACCTACGAAAAGAAAGCTAGTGTTTGTCGCCACCTACAGCTCATACATTAACATTACATTTATTTTACTTGATAGCTTTTGCACCACCAAAAACCCCCACATGCCTCTATCCTTTTGTTATCTGTTTCATTGAACTTTATTCTACACTTTATGAATCATGTTTAAATCTCCAGGTGTATCTTTCATAGCTTGTCTTCATGTCTTTGTCCTTTTGTTAAAAGTCTTCACAAATAAATTGAACCAACTACGGTCACGTTCACTGCTTCTTCTATTCTTTCTAATTTGACTGCGTTTGTATTAGAGCTACTGAAACTGGTTGAAATTCGGTCTGAACGTCTAAGACCTATTTTCACCGTCTTTTCAACCGGCTAAAATGCGGTCGTCTTATTTATGAATTATTTGCATCTGTGTATGTTTTGAATTTATGACATGTGCCAATCCATCATTAGGTGTTGAGATATTTCACAGGATAAGTGAAAACTTTGACATGCTGGTGGTGCTAGAGGAAAAGTTAAGGAATCACCGAAATCAGAGGTCTTCAACAGGGGGTCCGCGACCCCTAGAGGGTCCGCGGAGGTACTGCAGGGGGTCCGGCGAAATGTTTGGTTGATTAGACATTTTTTCTAAATCTAATTTTTTTTTTTCTTCTTTTTTTTCACAAATTCAAATGTCTTTAAATACACATTAACATGAATCCAACTAATGGATACATGGAGGCAGAAGATGTCATCTTTCAGTCAGAAATGCACACATTCAGCGACACACAGGAGCTCTCTCAAGCTGGGCACTAAACTTAATCAGACACATTGTGACTTTATTCATCATTTTTTATTTAAAAAGAAAAAGAGAGAAAAGAAAATTACTTTTGTCTCATTCATATACTGCTCTTCAGTAATTTGTCCTGCAACGTTTCTTATAATCACAAAATATAAAATATGATTTTGTAACATTTAAGTAACATGCAAATGATTCACATTTCTCTATACCTTTTTTAATAATTTGTTCTTATTGGTGGCAGGTGTAACGTGAACGGATCCTGCCCCGGGGAAAAGCGGGGTAGGCTTGCGCACCTAACACGGTGGTAACTCCGTCGGCTCTCCCACTTGCGAGGACATACGTTCCTCCCGGAGGTGTCGGAACAATACCTCCGGCCTTTTATCTCACCCCGTCGCTGAATCGTTAGGATTTCGGATGAATTGTCTTCCTGAGAGTCTTGTACGGCTACGCTCTAGGCGCTCGCAGTAGGATACAACCCTAGCACCCAGTATGGAGGTTATGCAGTTATTATAATTAATTAGTTATTATAATTAATTAGACTACATTAGATCATATCAATCAGTGGATTCATGTCTGTGTGTTGGAGAAGTAGAAAAACATTTACAGACAAATGGAAAAAAAACATCAAAATCAATAAAGTTTACACCGTAAATCACCAATAATATAGATTTGTTACATGAAATGAAAGAGTCTCTGTAGAAGATCAAGTGTTTGTTCTACTCAGTGTGATTGACAGGAGAGATGATCAAAGGAGCAGAGTTTTTACCACCTTTGTTATAACATGGATTAAAGTATGGGTAGAGCTTCTCAGTGAAGCAGCAGCCAGTAAAGGAGTAGATAAGAGCTGCAGCATCAACGTCATAGAAGGAGACCAGACCCTCCTCATGATCCACAAACACCCCCACCTTCTGAGGCCGAGACTTCAGAGAGAGAAGGACTTGAGGGCCAGCACAAGCTTTGTACTCATTCTCATTCCTCAACCATATCGTCCAGTAACCATCCTGAGGAGTCAGAGTGATGCTTCCCTTCCTGTTGATCGACTCTCTGGCCACTCCTAATTCCCAGTCAGTCTTCTGTTTAACCTGAACCTCGAAGTAAAATCTTCCTGAAGAGAAACTCGGCTTTCCTAAGACACTTAAATATCCATCAAACCTCTCTGGATTGTCTGGGAGACTCTTTCTTACATTACCATGTTGAACTTGTTTTCCATAATTAGAAAGGATGAGGTTGGGATTTGCTGTATCAGGATCAAGAGTCACATCCACTGCAGACTGCTGGACCCTCTTCAGCTCGGCCTCAGTGAGCTTCTTCATGTGTTTACTGAGCGTCTCCTCCAGCTGATTCACAGCTCTCACCACAGTCCCCTCATATGAAGGTGGACTGACTCTGACTCCTGTCCAGTTCTTGGTGGGTGGAGCGGCGTTCAGGGTCCTGAAGCTCTGGAGGAGGTGGAGGTGGTCTTCAGTGCGTGAGAGCTGAACCACCTCAGTGCTTCTCTTCTTCAGCTCACAGATTTCCTGTTCCAGCTCTGTGATGAAGCCTTCAGCCTGTTTCTCTGTCTTTCTCTGCTTCTCTTTGATGGTGTCGATGAGCTCGGCCTGGCTTCTCTCAACAGACTCCTTCAGAGCGGTGAAGACCTGAACACCTTCTGCTATCTCTCTGTCTGCATCTTCCTCACTGAGCTCCACAGAGTGTTTGATCTCCTGAATCTTCACTCGTCTCTTCTGGATCATCTGCTGGATTTCAGCCTCAGTCTTCCCCAGCTCGGCCTTCTTTCCTTCATATTCTTCTTTCAGGAGAACAACATCATGGTTCTTGTGGTCTGAATAAGTGCAGAGCGTGCAGACACACATCTGGTCGGTCTTACAAAACAGCTCCAGAGGTTTATCGTGCTTCGTACACATCCTGTCTTCCAGGTTCTCCACAGGGTTGATCAGCTGATGTCTTTTCAGACCTGGTTTTGTCAGATGAGGCTCCAGGTGAGTCTCACAGTAGGAGGCCAGACACACCAGGCAGGACTTCAGGGCCTTCAGTTTGGTTCCAGTGCAGTCGTCACAGGGAACTTCTCCTGGTTTGGACTCTTGTTGCTCTGAGCTGCTGGCTTTCTGTTGAGGTGACTGTCTGAACTGAGCAGCCATCTCAGAGATGAAGGTGTTGACCCGCAGCTCAGGTCTATAGTTGAACACCTCTTTACAGTTGGGACACTGACACTGGACGTTAACGTTCCAGTTTTCAGTGATGCAGGCTTTACAGAAGTTGTGTCCACATGGTATGGTGACTGGATCAGTGAACACATCCAGACAGATGGAGCACAGGAACTGATCCTCAGTCAGCAGACAGCTGGCAGCAGACATATCTCGATCTGGGGACAAAAAACTAAACTGTTATTACATATCTTTACCAGTAGCGATAGGGTTGTATTGTTTTCAGGTTGTGGGTCTCTGTGATTGTCATCATGGTGAAACGTGGTCATGGAGACAGTACTACTACAGAAGCAGGTTAAAGTACTTTACAATGGTGCTTGTAAAATTTTGTCTCCAAATAGCGCCACAATCATGCAAGATGTAGTCACAAAATGATATAGGTATGTTAACATAAATACAGAAAGACGGTGCGGTCTAATTAGTGGAATATAAGGAGGGTCATTCTGAATGCAGTTTCTATTTTGCACCTGAGGGCCAAATTTAATAAGAAAATGCTGCAATTCAAATATGCTCCATGGTTGTTAATGAATTAATAGTCACACTCTGAATGTCTTCAGCGTCTGATTTACTAAGACAGCTCATTACACAGTCAGGTCCTGGACCATGATGTAAGAGAAGGAGAGCTCAGATGTACAGTTCAGTGGTGGTATTTCTATGAGCTCACTAAGCTCAGGAAATAAGTGATAACATGAAGATCTTCATTCCAAAACATTTAATTTGGCTTCCACAAATAATGGGAAATATATAATAGACAGTAAATATTATGATATAATCTTGAAACTAAATTCAATTATTAATACTGCTGCTGTAGGAAAGTTGGAAGAGATAACATTGATATGAGTAACATCACAGGAATTCATGTGATGTCTGAAACGTGATAAATGTTTTGTTCGTGCAGGTCTGCATGCTATATGATTATGTAAGGGAACAACTATTCCACAGGGGTTGTTTGGGGTTGCATTAATGTTAACCAGTCATGATTAAATGTACCCTCTGAACCCCAAAATCCGCCGGCGGGATTGAAAAGCATGTTTTTTTTTAACAATCACCTATACTACACCATAAAGTCGTCATCATAATCATCTCATCTCATCTCATCTTCAACCTCTTATCTGGGATCGGGTCACGGGGGCAACAGCTCCAGCAGGTGGACCCCCAAACTTCCCTTTCCCGGTGCCACATCAGCCAGCTCTGACTGGGGGGATCCCGAGGCGCTCCCAGGACCAGTGTGGAGATATAGTCCCTCCACCTGGTCCTGGGCCTCCCTCTGGGTCTCCTCCCAACTGGTCGTGCCTGGAACACCTCCCTAGGGAGGCGCCCAGGTGGCATCCTCACCAGATGCCCGAACCACCTCAACTGGCTCCGTTCCACGCAAAGAAGCAGCGGCTCTACTCCGAGTCCCTCACGGATGACCGAACTTCTCACCCTATCTCTAAGGGAGATGCCAGCCACCCTCCTGAGGAAACCCATTTCGGCCGCTTGTACCCGCGATCTAATTCTTTCGGTCATGACCCAGTCCACATGACCATAGGTGAGGGTAGGAACGAAGATTGCCCGGTAGATAGAGAGCTTTGCCTTGCGGCTCAGCTCTCTTTTCGTCACAACGGTGCGGTAGAGCGACTGCAATACCGCCCCAGCTGCTCCGATTCTCCGGCCAATCTCACGTTCCATTGTTCCCTCACTCGCGAACAAGACCCCGAGGTACTTGAACTCCTTCACTTGGGGTAAAGACTCATTCCCTACCCGGAGTGGGCAATCCACCGGTTTCCTGCTGAAAACCATGGCCTCAGATTTAGAGGTGCTGATCCTCATCCCAACCGCTTCACCCTCGGCTGTGAACCGATCCAGTGAGTGCTGGAGGTCACAGCCCGATGAAGACATCAGGACCACATCATCTGCAAACAGCAGCGATGCAATCGTTTGCAAAATCATAGTTAAATTCAATGTGAAACTCCAATAAACACAGTGATCCCTCCATTACTGTCACATCACACATTAAATAATAAAACTGATAACCTGCTGCTTATATATTGTTATTAAAGTGAATTCATATAATTTGTGAGTAGCCTAAACATTTTTAATTCCATTTTAATAATGAACACATTACTATTTACTGTGACGTATTTGGACCTCAGTTTGAGTCTGAGTTGAACTTCCTGTCTGAGTGGAGCTGAAGTGTTTGAGTTGAAACACAGTAAATATGATCAGCTGAACTTCCTCATAATTATGTAAGATATCAAATATCAATGTTGTTCCTCTGTGATCAATCAGTAAATCCACACGTTGAGTCAGATGCTGTTCTCTGTGTTTGGACAATCCAAAGGGAGTAACAGCTAGGCTAGTTAGCTTCTAGCAGGCCTAGTCTATCTGCTGCTACTTTGATCTTTGGTGTGGATCCTGGTTTGAACTCACTGTTGACCAGATGTTGAGTTTCTCTGTAGAACAGTGTACTCACCACAGTTTGTCAGAGACTCTGTTGTGTTGTTGAAAAGAAGCTGCTGGATTCAGTTAAATGTTTCATCAGAGAGAAACAGAGAGACTTGTCTCGACTGCAGCTCTGCTGTCGCTCAGAAATACTTTCACTTTCACTTCAAGAGAAGTGACTCAGCAGCTCTCCTCTCTCAGAGCGGCTCCTCCTCTCAGTGGAGCTCTGTGAAGGAGCTTCTACTGACTCTTTGAGGAAAACCCTGACATTCAAACAACATGAGTTTGGGGGGGGGGGGGGGGGGGGGGTTCACCTGGTCCTTTCCTCCTGAACTCAGACACACCTGAGGCCATGTCCATACTCCTCCATTTTCGTTTGAAAACGCATATGTTTTGCTACGTTTACACTGAGCGTCCACACTACGCCGGCGTTTTCGAGCACCGTAAACTGAGGAGTTTAGAAACGCTCCCGTAGACAGATATGTTTGAAAACTCCGGGTAGCGTATTCGTCTGAACGGACGTAAACGCATAAGTTTGGAAACGATGACGTAGACACCCGCGATCGACTACCAGGTTAATTTAACGCGGACAACTGATTACAGGCGTTGCTGACCTTGTTGTCTTTACTAGCAGCTGTTGTCCAGTTAAAGTCTGCATGTCTGTGGAGGAAACATAAGTTTATAGAGGAAGATTATAGAGAAGATCTTAAGTATCAAACACGTACTTAAGATCATTAAAGACTACTTTATTACTCTGGTTGCTTAGTTACAAAAATACAACAATCTACTTCCTGTTTACATCGCCGCGTGTCCAGTGTACGTGAAGAGTCACGTGAGATTCGTTTTCAGGCGTGGAGTCTGGACGGAGATCATTTCGAAAATGATGGCCGAAACGTCGTGTGGACGGAGATCTATATGTTTAAAAGCATGATTTTAAGAAGACACGTGATGTATTCTTTTTAGGTCCTAGCATTAAATCAAAGGTGTGTGAGATAATGGTTGAACATGTGTCATCTGCTAGATTCATGTTTGGTGAGGCGCATCAGTCAAGAAGAAAGGTCTTTGATTCTTTCATCTTTGAACCTTTTCACATTTCAACATGTATTTATTTTCTCACTCCTTTAGGTCAAGAAAAGTACAACAAATACATTCTTGTTAAAAGTAAAAGTACTTATTGTGAAGTATTCCTTTCATAATGTAAAATGACTGATGCTAATGTTGTTTCGGTGTCAGGTGGCGTTAGAGCTCAGTACTTTTTTATAGTACTGAGAATGATGATGGATTACATTAAAGTCCTTCTATGGGTTTAGAGTTCATTTTAGATTATGTTAAAGAAAATTAACCTTAAACAAACAGTGATACTCCTACGAGTTTATTTCCTGTTAAATGTAAAAAGTGAATCCACAAAGTAACCAGAAAACCCATCTGTTAGATAGACGTAGTGGAGTCCTCAAGTATGGTGTGGACACCTGATCTTTATGCTTTTGTATGCAAGATAACAGGTATGTTTATGCATAGCAGTGGCACTAATAGGCCGTCACTCATTTTTCGTTTCCACATTTATGTTTAAAATAGAAACGTCAATTTGAATAGCTTGTATGCATGATTATCATGCAATTGACAGACAATGTTGATATTGGCATTGGTATCAGTTGAGAAGGTGTGTTTATGAATGTCAGTGTCACGGCCTCCCTCCTCACTGTACCTTTAAAATAAAGACATGAACATATAAACTGTGTATTATTTGAATAGCTTAGTATTGAATGCTCAATAACAAGGTATGTTTATACATGGCACTAGGCCCAGTTTAATATAAAACACTATTTTATACAATATATTTAGTAGGGGGTCCCTGCTCCATCTCTCTATCAGTTTGGGGGTCCTTGGCCTGAAAAACATTGAAGAACTCTGACCTAAATCATTGTGATTCATCCTTTGGGCACCATCAATATCTGTAGCACATTCTATTGCAACCCATCGAATAGTTGTCAAAATATTTTACTAAAAAGCTAAAATGTCAAACTGCTAGTGGTAACAGAGGAAAAGTCAGGTGATCACTAAAGTCATAATCATGAATGTCTGAATCAAATGTCCTCAAACTGTTGATATACAACAACAACAACATAACTGCAGCAGTATTATGGTCTGTTTAACTCTTGTGCCTCACTTAAAAGTAAGAATTGCTCTGATGTCGCTAGAGGACAAAAATGTCTGTGTGAAAAAAAATCTATAAAAATATTATATATTCATATTTTTTTCCTCTTTCACTGTGTTAAATATTTCAACCCCTTAATTGCCAGTCTCTTTACATAATGTGACTGTTGTTTTTATGAAACATTAACAATGAATTTGTTTCCATATACTTTTATGGGAGCTTATCAGAGGCTGGGATATGTCAATGATTAGCAACAACATTGATATTGTTATTTTTTGCTCCGACTTATCTTTTAAGCTGAAGTTGAACTTAAAAAAATTGGAACTAAAACACATTTCTATGACATATTATGCATTAACACAGACAAAATCATCATAAAATTAAAAATTAAAAAGGCCAAAATGTCCCCAGTGAGGCACAAGGGTCTGAATTGTACAGTATATATGCTGCATGCGTTAGCAGTAAAATACTGTATAATGTTATGATGATACTAATATAAATCTGACTTACAGTATGTTGCCATTGAATTGTCTATTGAGATACTGGGGGGACGATGTTGCAGTTGATGTTTTTTGAACTGGGTTCCTTACATCCGTGACTTTAAATATTGGACTCTTTAGTAAGTACAGTGCAATTGAAAGCCTTTCAATACTCTTTAATGACATGCACATTTTGGAGGACATTCCCTCATAAGTACACATTGTGTCACTTTTTTCTACAACAAAGGGCAGACACTGTTGGACGTTGCATGCTGCTTCGCTTTACTACTGTCATCAGAAGGTGAATCCCTCCAGTGAATTAGGTTTAGACACACTCAACGAAGTAGTGAGAGCTTTTATTTCCGCACTCCTGGTAGATGCGCTTGTACCTGCAAATAAACAAAGGAGACGTTCGTGTTTTTTGTTAAGTATTGATGTCACAATCAAACGGTAATTCATTCAGAATTTCTTGTATTTGAAAGACAGATTACCAAAAAGGAACCGACAAAAAGGAAACTAGAAGTTCAAAATGAGCCTTTAGGCTGCTTAGGGTTACATCCCAAGTCTCCTAATTGCATCCCTGTGTCCCTCACTTGTGTCTTTTCCTTGCGTCTTAGGAAACCATGCGAGGAGAGAGGAAAGGAGGAAACAATGTTTTAAGAGAAATGAGACGTTTCCTTTTCTCTGCATCGTCGCGTGAAGCGACGTCTGTTTCCGATCACGGCTGCTGGATCAGCTGTCAGTCGGCTTCAACAGCTGGAGAGACTTTTGTGAAGTTTGTGTCTGTTCACATGATCGCTGTACTTAATAGTAGCAACTCATACTAATAATACACAGCTGTTGGGATAGCAGCTATGGAAGACTCAGGTCAATGAGTGCATGGGTAGTGAGATCAGGTACAAAGCGTTTGATGCATTGATTGCTGTTTGGATGTAAAGAGAATTACCACAAATATAGCAAAACATGTTGCTGAACTACATTGCCCACCTTTGCTGTAACTTTTCACTGTGTTGCCCCCCGAAAGGATTTTTCCTGTGGAAATATTTACATTAGAAATTCAGTTCGGTCATTCACAACACTCTTAACTCAAGTAAAAGTACTAATGCCACACTGTGGGAATATTCCACTGCAAGAAAAAATCCTGCGTTCAAAACCTTGTTTTAGTAAAACAATGAATTGTGCAGGAAAATGTTCCCCGTCAGTGTTTTACTATTATATCTGATGTTTGATGAGTTTATGAATCTGAAGCAGTAGGAGGATTTCATCAACACATAAAGGAACATTTCATCCTTCGGTTCATCACAAACATTCAACATCAACACATCTGGAGATACGAGGTTTTCACTGGACAGGAAGGAGATGAAAAAACTGTAATATGTAAAGTAACTAAACTAAAGTACAACATGTACCTCTGAGATGAAGTGGAGTAGAAGTATTAAGTTGCATGAATATTCAAGTATTACAAGAACCTTAAAAAGGAACTCACATGAGAGCGGAGTGGACCGTCAACAGGCACTTTATGTCGTCACTGATGTCGTCGTCAATGAAGTCTGGAAAGAAAACAAGTTTGCTGTTTTAAGGTCAAAGATGCAAGCTGAACATGTTGTAGCTGGAGTCTCAAAATGTTTCGCTTCTCCTGAGGACACGATCGGTTGGTTTACTTTGAGGTAAACGAGTCCAATTTGAGCAAATAACGTCAGGTGACAGTTGACTACGCGTTCAGTCTGCACACACCTTCGCAGTTCACACATAAATATGGAAACAAACACAAAACTGAACTCACTGTTGCAGTCCATGGAGCAGATGTTGGGGGACTCAGTCGAACCGTCGCTGCAGGCCAGGAGATTGCTGAGCTGGAAAAGGCCGTAGAACGTCGGGACCTCCTTGTCCCGGGGTTGAGGCCTGCTGGGGCTCCTTGGCGTGACGCTGTGGGGCCAGACTGTGCCGCCGTCTTTCTCACGCCTCCTCTCGCTACTGTGGTCTTCCGTCTCGTGAGTCACCGCACTGGTGTTAAAACCCGACTTCCGCTCCGCATAATAGACGACTGAAGGCGAGGGAAGAGAAGAGAGGAACACACTTTCACAAACTGCTGGGCGATCTTCGTTTTGCTGTGAATATTCTTGATCCCCAGAGGATGATCCCAAATCACTTTCCGACCCCTTCATTTTTCTTCTGGCGCCACCATCAGCCCAAAAACGTCTACTTGCATACAATCTATGTATTTATATATAATATCTAAATCTATTTTTTTCACAAAGTTCTAGTGAATTTTGGGCGCAATGTGAGCTTTACTCTAATGCCATACCTCTTGACTACATTTAATCTAAACCACTTGGATCAAGCGGAATGACTCAGCATATATAATATATATATATTTCAGCATAACCCACTTGAGAATCCCCACCTGTTAACCATTCAGGCGTCTACCGTTCTCAGTGTTGTCAACTTCGAGACGGTTGATCAGCTGATCACCCTGCAGCTGGCCAGCCCTTGGGGAAGGGTGTGTAGTGTTGAAAGGCCGAAACCCCCGATGACACGAGGGAACGTTACTGAAGATGTGTTCTGGGCCCCAACCCAAACCAGACCGAGATACACCCCCACCACAAGCCGGAAAAAAAAAAAACCCAACTTGTCGATCGTCAACCACTCAAAACAAGGTTCATTTCCTGGAAGTGCTCACCACCTTGGCACAAAGGATCGACAAACATCATGTCCTGTGTTTTTTGATTCCTATTAAAGGCTCATTTTGCTGATATCAAATATCATGCGCAGACCCAAACAATTATTGTGTGTGTGTGTGCGTGTGTGCGTTTCCAAAGCCTGATGTATCTTATTTCTTTGCTCCATAGAGCCGTTGAGAGACAATTGTAATGCCCCCAATCTCGGATCTCTCCCCTTTAAGTTGGTTTTGTGTTTTTTCTGAATAATTTGGACAAAAATCCAAATCCTTTATGCAAAATGTTGTTTCTAGTTTCTATTTGAATTCATGAAATGCATTAACAGTTGTGTTATGTGATGTATGATGCCGTCAGGTTTCCATATTCAGGTTTTTTTTTTCTTTCTATTTTATTTTGTATTATTTGAAAAAGCAGCAAAAAAGGCGTCACATTCCATTTTTTACCGTTTAGACTCTAAACTTTAGACTAAGGGTGGAAAGTACCGTACACTCATACACATACAGTATGTATACACAGTACACACTTCCACCTGCATATATAGATGTATACTTTTACACTTGTGTGCATCCACACAAGTGTATAAAAAAAACTATTTAAAGAAATAAAGGGGACATCATGTTGGTTTACATAAAATCAGTATGGCGATACATATTCAGTCCAAACTCTTCAAGTCTGAAAACAAATGTTCATTTTTCACTTTAAAATATATCGTGAATCACATTAAACGATCACATTTCATCCATTTCTTACTCGCAGTTAACAAAGCCACGAATAGAAGGCCTCTGTGTCTCCAATGTTAAAGTTACAAGCAGCACTTACTCTTTGCCACGAAGTTCAAATCCAGTCGCTGCAGCTTGTCAGTCTGGTCGTCAAACGCCTTCTTTAGATCACATTTGGAAAAAAGTCGCCCTGCAGCCAGACTGCAGCCCAGCACCGACAAGAGAAACGCCACAAGTGCCCTCATTCTGCCTCTCTGAACACATACGATGCATGAAGTATATATACAGTATATATATATATATATATATATATATATATATATATATATATAATACTGTCCGCAGATTCAGAGGTGGCGAATCACAGAGAACCTGGATCTTTTGTTCTCCATAAAGGCCACTCCCTTGACTGAACAATTGGCTCAGGAAGAGCACAATGTTGCTCCAAATCTCACAGTTAGCTGGGTTTCTGAGGTCGGGGGGGGGATGATATGTCTACCTGAAAACATCTTTTCTCATGTACAGGTCACACCTCTGTGCTGTTGAAAAGACTTGGGCCCTGAGACTGTAACCCAGATACGGTGACATCGTTTAACTTCTCACGTAATCACAACGTATTTATCATTTCAGAGGATCGGATGTCGGCAGTGTGACGGCAGTGAATACGAAGAAAAGCACAATGTGAAAGGAGAGCAAGGGAACGACTAGGAAAGGTTTTTCCATTAAGGCTCTTTTATTGAACTTTTATTGAACCTCAGATACTCCGTTCAGATGGAAGCTATATTGTCACAGTTTGGAATCAGCTGTTATTGATGTTTTTCTTCTTTCCTTCAATAATGGCTATTTTAACAGATTTAATTTTTTTTTTTTAAAAACTGTGTAAACAAAATGTATTATTTACATTTGAAATAGTTTTGGACCCAAAAGAAGAAGATTAAATGATGCAAACCTCCATTGTTAGTTTCTCGTTGGTCCTCTACCGTCTCCTCAGTGGTTAGATTGAAGAGGTTTGTCTAGACTATAGACTAACTTACTAACTAACTAGATCCATGAGGCCTGCCAGAGCGTTACCGATTGTTAATTATTACTTTATGAAAAGATCTAGCTTCGATCAGTCAGTGTTCTCATAGTAGACATGTTCTTAAACACAAATATGCAGAAAAACGTCTTTATTGTAAGATATAGCAAAAGATACAAGAATCATATTTTTTTTTTGTATTTCTACTCACAAAATATTTTTCAAGGCAGATTAATGTGATACAACAACATCATCAAAACTATTGAATTTATTGAGATACAGTTCAACTTTCATCACTGGTGATGTTTTGAGGCGAATTCACCCACAAACAAACTAAAACAGATCACTTTATTAAAGAAATATCAACAGATTCATTCGTGAGAAAATGTAAAATGCTTCATAATGTCTGGGAGATAAACAGCGATGTAGAAATCCTTGTTGGGGTGACGTCCTGCATGTAGAACATGTGTCCGCTGCTCAAATTAACATTTATTAAAGAACATGAGGGGGTTGAGTCTTTTACACCGACGAAGGGATTTCCTCAATACAGTCCTGTTTGGATGAGAAGAAGTGAAATAATTAGTTAAAACAGCAGTTATTAGTTAGTCAGTAAGCAGCGTGTGTCCTGCAAATCCTCCCTTCATGAAAGGTTATAATGTTCCGTTTTGGTTTAAAACAACAGAGATCACTTCCTTAACCCTTTCATGCAGAGAAGGCTCTGCTCAACACGAATCAGCCACAAATCTATAATAATAATAATAATGCATAAACCCCAAAAACCAACACACAGAAGAAAACAGTTCATTTTAAATGTAAACGTCTAACCTTTCTCGGAATTTCTGACAATTTTTGCCAGCTGTAGAGCTAATCACTTTTTTTTGTTGAAAATCAAATGTGGCATTTCTAAGAAGGCTGTGGAAATTTGTAAATGTATGTATTTATATGCTGTCAATAAACCACTGTAATAATAATATTTACTATAATAATGATAAAACTACAGTAAAAAAAATGTCAAATATTTTTTCTGAGGTCCAGGTTACTCAGCAATACAGTTGCGTCCCCTTACATTGCATTACACAGAGTGAAAAAAATTGTAGAATCATGTTTTTTGGTGGCGTATCCCATGGGGACAAAGCATCACTTTAACTTCGCTGTGCAAACTTACAGCCAGGAATACGTTTCCACAAAGCAGTCGATGTCATCCATTATGTCGTCATCGGTGAAGGATTCTGGTGAAAGAAGGAACCGTTATTTAAATGTAAAACATCTCGTTTTAATAAATATAATTTCTGCATGTCTCTGGATCAAAGACTCACCTTTGCAGTTTGTCTTGCACATGTTGAAAGACCAGACACTACCCGACGTACAGTGGTAGACGTTAGACAGCTGGAAGAGCCCGTAATAGCTGGATCTCTTCTTTTTGGGCTTCCACTTACGGATGCTGCGCTTCTTACGTTTCTCACCTTCCTCGACCTCTTCATCCTCGTCTTCCTCTTTACTGTCCCCCTCATCGCTCTCTTCATTGTCACCGTTGATGATGTCAGCCTGCTTCTCCTCGTCCAAATCACTCTCCTCGTCCAAATCACTCTCCTCGTCCAAATCACTCTCTTCGTCCTCATCGGTCTCTTTGTCCTCAACGCTCTCTTCGTCCTCATCGCTCTCTTTGTCCTCATCGCTCTTTTTGTCGTCATCGGTCGTCATGTCATCCTGCATCACGTTGCCGGATTCACTCTCTTCGCCCGAACCAATCTCTTCGCCCGAACCACTCTCTTCGCCCAAAACACTCTTTATGTCCGAAACACTCAATTCGTCCGAAACACTCGCTTCGTCCGAATCACTCGCTTCGTCCGATTTCCCCTCTTCGTCCGATTTCCCCTCTTCGTCCGATTTCCCCTCTTTGTCCGATTTCCTCCCTTTGTCCGATTTCCTTCCTTTGTCCGATTTCCTCTTTTCATCTGATTCACTCTCTTCGTCCGATTCACTCTCTTCATCCGATTCACTCTCTTCGTCATCATCGCTTATCCCGCCGTCCTCACCTTCTTCTATCATGTTCAACACTTTCTCCAGTTCTCCCATGTCAGACTCACGCTTTCGTCTGATTACTCTAGTTGTTGTTTCGTTGGTCATTGGCTCGCTGGTTTCACTCTCTTCGCCCGAACCACTCTCTTCGCCCAAAACACTCGCTTCGTCCGAAACACTCGCTTCGTCCGAATCACTCGCTTCGTCCGATTTCCCCTCTTCGTCCGATTTCCTCCCCTTGTCCGATTTCCTCCCTTTGTCCGATTTCCTCCCCTTGTCTGATTTCCTCCCTTTGTCCGATTTCCTCCCTTTGCCCGATTTCCTCTTTTCATCCGATTCACTCTCTTCGTCCGATTCACTCTCTTCATCCGATTCACTCTCTTCATCCGATTCACTCTCTTCGTTGTCATCGCTTATCCCGCCGTCCTCGTCTTCTTCTATCATGTTCAACACTTTCTCGAGTTCTCCCATGTCAGACTCACGCTTTCGTCTGATTACTCTAGTTGTTGTTTCGGCGGCCATTGGCTCGCTGGTTGTTGTTTTGGTGGCCATTGGCTCGCTGGTTGTTGTTTTGGTGGCCATTGGCTCGCTGGTTGTTGTTTTGGTGGCCATTGGCTCGCTGGTTGTTGTTTTGGTGGCCATTGGCTCACTGTTTGTTGTTTCGGTGGCCATTGGCTTGCTGGTTGTTGTTTTGGTGGCCATTGGCTCGCTGGTTGTTGTTTCGGTGGTCGTTGGCTTGGTGGGCGGTGATGTTGAGAGAATTGTGACTACAGTTGTTGGTTTGATTGTTGTAGTTCTGCGTTTGCCATGCCCCTTGACCAGGTTGGTGTTCAGACCGGACCTTGCTTCCAAGTTACAGATAACTGCAGTGAAAAAGTCATGGAAGCACATGGCAGGAAGCAAAAGAGGAAAAAGGCGAGAATATTAGTGAAAATCTATTCTTTTAAAATGTTTCTTTTTCTTACTGTTTGCATGTCATTGCTGTCAGTCACTTCCTCTATGTGGACATCTCTATCTTTGCCGGGGTTTTTTCTTCCTGGTTGCAGGAACAAGCTGTCTTTCTCTTATCGGTCTTCCTGCTCTGTATTGTTTCAGAGTGATTCGTGCTGCTGACTCGAGACGTGAGCTCATGACTTGAACTGACATTTCTGCCCCTCAGACTACTAACCCAGTATATATTAACCTCACCTGTTGCCAGGATTCTTTCCTTCACCCGTTTGGGCAGGTCGATGGCTTCATCGAGCAATTTCTTCAGGTCGCATCTGGAGACTTTCCGGCTCTCGGACAGGCTGGGCACCAGAACCGCCACGGCCAAAACCACCAGCAACCCCAACTTCATGTCAACACCTTCTGTGGGGAAAATGAAAACATTAGATCGACTCATTTTACAGTTTACAAGATGTCAGGAGCAGATGCAAAAAAAAAAAAAAAAAAGCCAACAAACTGTCGGTTATGATTCGGATTATCGCAGAATGCTGAAAAACAACAAAAATATTTACAGGGTCAACATCAATACTGGTTGATGATATTTATCCTCATTTCAGGAACATTTGTGAATTTAAGAAAAATAGAATTTAAGTTTAAGTATTTTTTACAGAAGTGCATGTTATTGTCCTTAAAAGTAAATGTTCAGAAGCACACAAAAACTTCATAATTAGAACAAATTCTGTGTTTTTGTTGTTAGTCGCTTAAATGGTAAAATGTCTCATTTTACTCCTTTATTGTACAAAATAAGAAACAATTTGCACCTTTAATTCAGGAAGAGTAATGTTACATTAGAGACACCATCTGCCTTTTAATTATATCCTGAATGAATTCACAAACACTAACAGTCATAAAGTACAAGACGTACACAACAAAGACAAATAACTGTCTCGAAGTAAGTATATTTATTTTTTTAATTTGTTTGAATTGTTATTCAGTTATTTCATTGTCTTTATTTTTCCAGCGTCAAACTAATGTAGTGAGTTAAACACACTTGGCAACAGAAGAAGTGAAGTTATGATTTCAAATATGAATGTCACTCGTCACAGAATATAACAAAAGCAGCACAGGCAACACAGCTAAAAAAGAACAAAAAGAAGAGACGTTTCTTACCTCGTTCTTCTATCTGCAGTATAAACTTTCGCTGTTGATGGAAGTTTGCTGCTCTGTGACTCTGAGGAAAAAGGTCTGATTTTATATATTCTGACTTCAACCTGTGGACCAACCGGCTTTGCGAGTTTTCATCACATTGTGACGCGCTTTGTGTGCAGGAACAGGGAAATTGTCAAAGTCACGGCCAAACAGCACACAAAGGCTGCTGTGACGACTGTGATCCTTTAGATTACATTTTGTAAAAACCCATAATGACATCAGATCGTCATTGTGGGTTTCATGTAACCTGAAGGTGACATTTAAGCTTTTGTAGCATTCCACATCAAATTACAGCAACCCTAGAGCATCACAATCACACAGGTTTAAACTGAGCACAGAGTTTCATGTGTGCAGTCTCGTAGTGTCATATCTATCTATGTTTATGTGTACATATATGTGAGTGCGTGTATTCAAACACGATTTATTTCAAAGTGCTGAAATCAGAGAATTATTACCAACTCTGCAGCTCTATAGACCTTTTAGCCTTTAGCTCATAATTTTGGTTTTATACAGGCGGCGACCTCCGGTTCTGAAAAGTGAAGCCGATACTTCATGTGTATAACCTGCATTCTCTCGAATGTCCATCAGGGGGCGACTCCTCTGGTCGTATAGAAGTCTAGTCTAAAATGACTCTACTTCTCTCTTGATTTATTCCCTCAGTAAACATTGTAAACATGAGTTTATGGTCTCAATCTCTAGTTTACAGTCTTCTTCAATACAGCATGATGTTCATTTAGTACATTATGCATTTAGGGGCGGGGCTTACTGTGATTGACAGGGTGCTACCGGAGCCGTATACGTCACTCCTCTACGTCACTCCTCTACGTCACTCCTCTACGTCACTCCTCTACGTCA
Organism: Cebidichthys violaceus; assembly: GCF_023349555.1. Classification (NCBI taxonomy): domain Eukaryota; kingdom Metazoa; phylum Chordata; class Actinopteri; order Perciformes; family Stichaeidae; genus Cebidichthys; species Cebidichthys violaceus. The sequence continues at coordinate 496,812 of NW_027176594.1, forward strand.
CTCCTCCTCAGTCCAAAAATGGTCACTTCCATTCACTGTGACTGTAAATAAACTGTTAAATAAAAAGTAATGATGGGGACGGCCTTAATCCAAGATGGCCACAGCCAAATCGCCAAATACTTGCTTTAAAGTTAAAGTAAGTATTTTATTATCATATACTCGAAATTTGACTACTGCACTACTGAGAAGCGCCTGAGGGGTTCAGTGTCTTGCTCAGGGACACTTCGACACAGGACATGTCCCAGCCAAGGACTGAACTGTTGACCTTGCGGTCGCCAGACGACCCTCCTAACCCAGTGTACCACGGTCGCCCCAAACATCAGTCCACAAACCAATGGGTGACGTCACGACGACTACTTCCACTTCTTACGTACGGACTATGGTTTCAGTCTCACTGCTCGCATCGACTACAGCAGCAGGCCGCTCTGAAATCAATACAGCGGCTGATAAATGCATTGGCCTCCATGTGAAAACACATCCAAACTGGGGTAGTTTCCGTCGTGTTGCGAGGCCGGTGGTGACGTTTACGAGTGTCCGGTCGAGAGAGAGAACCGCTCTTGGCGTTGGTTTTCTTCTTGCAGGCTTCCAAACAACGTCGGCCCTATACCTAATTGCTCCTTGACCTTTGACCCCTCTTGCTTCATATGTCCGGTGGCTCAGTGAGCTTTCATTATAAGTCTGTGCTCTCTCGGCGTCGCAGTTCAATTCACGTATCTCCTGCTGAGCAGAGGATCGAGGGTCGGAATAGCCAGAAAAGCATGCTGGCTTGCATTCTGTTAAAATGCAGCAACACATCCTGGTATTTTTGGCATACTGCATTTGACGTACTGTGTATTGGGACAAACTTCATCTTTTTCTGGAACACTGAATAGTATGGTTGTGTGCGTAGTGAAACTCATCAATAAAAAAACGATGGCAGACGGGTTTTTTTTTTTGTGTTTTCTATGTTTGCAGTTTTATATCAAAATGTGCAGAGTATCAGATTCCAGCTCATGCAGGTCATGAGCACAAAGGACAAGAACAACTAGTTTGGCTGTTTCTTTTTTTTTTCACTTTACAGACTTACATGCATGGAAATCGAACACACAACTTCATTTTTCGGGGAAGTCTGAAAAACCTGTTCAGATTACATAACGTTCCCTTCAAGGAAAGCATAAGAACATTCCCCAGAAGGGCTGAGCTGACATACCTCCAGACTCTTTTCATGAAGCGGAGACAAGCTGACAGGGAGGCGTTCCTTATGTAACTCACAGTGTGTGTTAGCATAGAGAGCACACCTGTGCAAATGGCAATCAATCCAAATCTAATCCCAAGTAAACTGTAAGACATATGTACCCCTCAGCTCAGACTACTTATTACAACACATATGGTAATAATGATCATAAAATAGGATTTTTATACTTAAATACATTTCTAAACTGAAGCTCGCTTTTTTTTTCCGGCTTTTTACACCACTTTAAATCCAGTACAAATACTGACTTGTACTGCATGATGAGTTGAAGTACCCTTACCAGAGAGGTGCTTCTATTATTTATAATCTACATAAACAATGATCTACATCCATTCATGTAAATGAAGGTGAGTCAGTTTGGGGTTTTATAATTCTCCCTAAACTTCCTAAAAAATCCTCAAACATCCAGAAGAAAAATACAGAAAATACAGAAGTCCTGTGAAAATCTGCCATCAGCTTTATTTGATAGTACATTTACTCAAGTACTGTACTTTGTACAATTTTAAGGTAATTAACTTTACTTTCAATTTATTTCCATTTTCTACTCCACCACATCTCAGAGGGAAATATTGTCTTTACTTCACGACATTTATCTGACAGATTCAGTCACTTATTAGTCCTCAATATAAATCAACTGGTGAATTATTATAAATTAAAGGTAATTTAATTGAATTAAAGGTAGCTAAAGTGATGAACACACATGATTATAATCCAATGATATAATATATATTATTCTGAAATGGGACATTCTGCATAATGAGTACTTTTTTAGTGTTTTTACTTGAGTAAAAGTATGAATGCAGCACTTCTGGCGGAGTATTTCTACACTGTAGTATTGCTTCTTTTATTCAGTAAAATATCTGAATATGTCCAGTACAAATACAAATGGTCTCTGTGGTTGAAGATCTGGTTTCACCCATCACTGTTATCACCGATAATCGGCTGCGTTCAGAGTTCACCAAAGTCATTGAAAACAGAAACAGGCTGTAAAATGTGGGTCGCCATGCAGGAAGTATGAGATTTGTTTGCTTTGGATGAACCCGTTTCACCGTTCTGCCCATCCTCGTTTTGTGTTGTTTGTTTCATCGTTGTGTTTTAATCGACTTCTTCATACATACTGTACAGTAGAGTAAGGACACAAGATCGATGACATTATGAATGTAGAAGAAACCAGACAAATAAAACAGACAACAACAAAGGGGAAAAACATTTTTGTCATATAAACGGAGGAAGGCAGCGATTAACATATTTCTGTGAATTACAAAGGATGAAATATGATAAGATGGAACTTTATTTGTCCTGAGGTGAGTTAAAGAAGGAAAGAACCCAAATATAGAATGTCAAAAATGTCCAGACGGTGCAAATCGAAACATACACAATGCCAAAATATATATATATATATATATATATATATATATATATATATATATATATATATATATATAAAAACTGGGAAAGTGCACTCAGTAGAGTGAGGCTGTGAGCGCGTTCACATCAAGGGGGCGGGTTTTCAAAGCATGTGACCAATCACAAACATGGACAAGTCTGCTGTCAGCAGAGCGGCACATTTTACAGTTTATAACTGTTATAACGACGAGTATCACACACACACACACACACACACACACACACACACACACACACACACACACACACACACACACACACACACACACATATATCTCATATGTAGGCATAACCTGAAGTTAAGAGTGAAGATTCAAACTATTATTATTATTATTTTTTGATTTGCTCCCAAGTCCGCTTCACACCACCTGGGTTGCAGCTGAAAGAATAAGGCTGAAATAATATCTAAGCAACAATCATTTTAACAGAATACTCAAATGTGATTATAGATCTAGATGGGCAGGAATATCATACGTCTGTTAGTTTACTTGCTGGATCATGACTTTGACGTCTTCTATTGTTTAATGTTAATTCATGTTTGAGCAATGATGAAGGCCAAAATGTGGCTCGCAACAGACTATATGTTACGCTTGTTTCTAGCTTAGCTGCTACTGAAGAAGTGGTCGATCACTTGCAGCCCCTACCAGTGTGAGGAGTCGGCGGTTAACGACGGTATAAAGCGGTCAAATACGTTTGTTTTTTTTACAAAAACTGTGAATCAACCAGGAGAAGTGCTGGAACTCATAAATGAGCCCAACAAACAGGAAGCCGATGGGTCCGGCAGTAGTGCAAGATGAGCTGCGGACAGACGGATGCATGATCTCCGCACACGAGCAGCACAGAGATTAACAGGCTAACAGAAAGCATCATGGATCTGGATGAGCAGTTGAATGTGTGCGCACTGCATGGTGTTTGTTCTCTGTGTGTGTGTTATGGTCTAACAGCTATTCAGTAAGCATGAACTGCAGAATCTAGCGAAGCTGGTTGTTCATTCGTGCCATGGGAACGTCTCAGGGTGAGCGTTAGGCTGTCAGACCGGTTAGCTGTCACATTTCACAGACTCGTCACTTCTGGCCTCCGAGACATGTCGGCTCTTTGTTAAGTGATGGTCCCAGTTACAGGCAAAGCCGGCTTCAGAGGGTAACACACACACACACACACACACACACACACACACACACACACACACACACACACACACACACACACACACACACACACAGTACTTTGCATGTTCCAACTTAAGACATAGGCATTGTTTCTCTGCAAGAACACGGTCTCATCTTACGGGGAGACGGTGATCCGCCCACACAGGTGTAATCACTTATTATTGTGCCTCAGGACTGTTCCACTTCACTGACAGCTGACATTCCAGAGCTCCATGTGGCGTATTCAAGTTGTTTTTACCCATCAACACTCCAAAACTAAATTATATGAATTATTAATTATACTATCATATGGTGGAAGAAGTACTCAGATATTTTACTTCTACGAATTCAAAGATTTCTGATGTAAAAAGGGACAAAAGTATCTGTAACATGGGGAGGGGGGGGCAAAAAGATAACAGGGGATGAACCCGACTGCAGATGGACACGAGGGAACAGAGGGATGATACACGGTTGTTTGTTGTTGATGTTTTTGGGGAACAAAGCAGGAAGCAAAGCAGGAAACATACAAGGAAGCATACCAGAGAACATACCAGTAAGCATAACACGGAACAGTGAACAGGGAACATGGCAGACGAACCGACACAGAGACAGGAGAACACAGGGTGGTTTAAATACACTGGGGGAGGTGCAGGAGGATTCAATCAGGGGCGGGGCAGACAATTACAAAGGCGGGAAAACACACAAAGGCAGGAAGTGAAGTGAACACGGGACACAAGAGGCAGGGAAATTCAAAATAAAACAGGAAACAAACCAAGGTTGTGACAGTATCCAAATATACTTAATGCACCAAAAGTAAAAGAACTATTTTGTATACAATTTTATAATAATGTATATTATATTATTGGATTGTTATTATTATTATTGATGTATTAATGTGTACTTTAATATTGCAGCTTTTTGGTCCTTTAGGTATATTTTGACGCTAATACTTTTGTACTTTTACTTTGTATTTACTTTTTTAGATTTACATTCGTCCAAAATATAAATCAACTGATAAATAATGGTGCATTATTATGAAGTAAAGCTCCACCTTTACCAGCTGCAGCATTAAAGTGATGAACACATCAATGCATCAATATTTAAAACCCAATAATATAATATGTATTATCCTAAAATGTGGCATTCTGCATATCGAGTCGTCCCTTAAAGTACATGAAGTACATTGATGCTATTACTTATTGTTGTCTTGCTGTCTGTTTCCGTTGAAAGCACATCGTTTCCAAACTACTGCGGAAAGAGAGGAGACTGAAAGTGGTCCTGGTAGGCCGTCTGAGGGGGGCGCTGTTCCAGGACAGCGGGGCGGTGACGGAGGACAGTCAGCGCTCTCAGGGTGCGAAGGTCAAAACTCTGCTGGTAGCTTTGACCCGGAGCGATTGGAGACTGAAGACACTCGTTGAGGGACTGAAAGCGTCCACGTTGAACACTGCAGCTGCAGCGTGTTGAGAGACAGAGTACAACTACATGTAGACATTTTCTCTACTTTATCTTGGTTATTACAACTATTGTAAACAACAGATATTGGGGGGGGTGGGGGGGAAACAATCATCATCCCCAGAGGATGAACCCGTCACATTTTGGAATCCTCTCTTTGAACTAGGAAGCGTTTAGGAAGGAATTAATAATGTTACATAAGTAAAAGTACAGAAGTATTATCAGCTAAATGTACTTATCAATAGTAAAAAATACTCAGTACGCACAATGGCTTCTTTCAAAGTGTTATAGTATTGTGATATAACAAATTCACGTCAGAGCATTTCAATGTTCGTTAATGTGGATTTGAGATACTTTGTATACTGCTATAGATTAGTACTACAGTACTGCATTATCTTACATAAGAATTTCAAACTAAATGCTTTTATGTAAAAAAAAATAAATAACTGGTAACTAAAGCTGTCAAATAAATAAAAGTATAAAGTAGCAGACAATGGAAATACTCACTATTGCTCTCTACTGTGGCGTCACCCTCGGGCCAAACTGTTGACTTAAAAAATAGGAAATCTCATAATATATAATAATCTGACTTTAACAAATTCAATTCATGTTTTTAGATGAACATGTTTTACATTCAGCTCCTTCTGTGTCATCTCTTAATAATAATCTCATATCATCCTCGTGTGAGTTCCAGACTTAAAATAAAAGACGTTACTCTACATCACTGCACACACACAGCCTTACCTACACTCCTTTAAGTGGACAATATGGACTCTACCCAGCTGTCCTGGGTATAATCCATGCACATCTCTCCCCAGGCGAGACGACCTGGAATAGAAAGTCCGCTCAGGATACTCACTCAGGATACTCACACCACACGTCAGTTCTGTGACAGCACCATTTCTTTTTTAAAAGAAAAAAGAAGTGTCAGTGGTTTTTCAAAGGATTTAATATCATTTTGGGGTTTAGATTGCTGATGCTGCTCACTCACTTCGGTATCAACGCGGTCGGTCCACCGAGCTGTCTGGAGTCCTGAGGAACAGATCCCGCCATCGCAGACGAGGCCAGTCAACATCAAGACCAGGTCCAAAGAGGGTCGAGGGTGAGTCCGGAGACCACGGCGGCTCTAGTGGCAGTTTCCTGTGGAGGAACACGGATGTAGCTCTGTATTTAACCTTTAATATCTTCCTATACATCTTTTTTTTTTTATTATTATTTTATTTTATTTATTTTATTTATTTTATTTATTTTATTTATTTTATTTATTTTAATTTTAATTTTAATTTTAATTTTAATTTTAATTTATTTTTATTTTTATTTTTATTTATTCATTATGGAATAATCTGCTGATTATTTTCTCCATTAATCGATTGATTGTTGATGAGCTGTGTGGCCTCTAGAGGCTGCTAGTGAGATTTTAGATCTTCAGTCATCTTAAGTTATAAGATCACATGAATGAGTCACAGAAGAAGACGTTAGACCCAAACGGGGACAAACAAGAGCTTTTTAAAAAAATATGATGCTTTGTTTGCTTGTCCTTTAAATAATGTTAATTATGTTAATGAGTTAGTAATAATGATGAGGTTTGGACAACATTGTGAAGGTGTAGCTTTGGGCTCTGGGTCAAATAATCATCAGTCAATAGTTCAAAATGAGCTCCACTTCTACAAGTACAACAGTACAATCCTGCTTTTACATCAATGCGTGAGTAATAATAATCTAATGATGTAATATATAGTAGTAGTAACAGTCACAGGGGACATTTTTCAAGTATTCACAGTGTGGTATTAGTACATTTTCTCGAGTAAAGGATCTGAATACTTCCTCCAAGCCTCAGTGTATTTACTGTACAACTTGACAAAACTACTTTTTCTAGAATCTTCAATAATAATAGCTTTTGTCTGAAAAAAAAGACATGAACAACTTCTGCTCTAAAATGCGTCCTCTAGGTCCCACCATCCTTTATTAATGGATAGGACCTCCATGTCTTACCTGCAGATGAGAGAGAGACGTACCCTCGAACTGCTGACATGGAGTCTTGTTGACGGTAACCTGAGACACAATCTGTGTCCTGTCCTCTTTCTTTTATATATTATTGTCTCTTCTCTTCAGATATTATCTCTCTGCAAGAGATCAAGGACAGAGAAACCCAACACCGCTCTGTGACATCAGAGCAAACTGACACTAGTAACCACAGTAACACACACACACACACACACACACACACACACACACACACACACACACACACACACACACACACACACACACACACGGCTTCTATGGTTATTGTAGGACTCTTTGGATTCATGTTTGTATTCTTCATCCTTTCCTATATTTAAACGATGACACGCACATATCTTATTGACCATAAGTAGAAGAAAAATATTTTATCTTAAAATATGGACAAAGGTAAGTCCTCTATGAGAAACCACCGTATTGTTTACTATATATATATATATACACACACACACACACACACACACACACACACACACAAAGAGCGGACAGTGTGTTATAGTAACCGCATGGTGTTTCCTCTGGCGCCACCCTCAGGACAGATTGCACATTGTTATCTTCCCCTCAGATGAAGCTGTAAGTGTAAAAGACCTTCCGTTAGGTTCACGTGCGGGCCGACACTTTTATGCTCTGATGTTTTAGACTTTCACGGACTCATTTCTAAAACACAGTCGTGTGTTCTTGTTGAACTTCTAGCACATTAAGAGTCAGGTGTGTGAACACACATAACACTCAGCAAAGGTAAAATCTCATGAGTCTCCTCACGGTGTAGAGATCCGGACACCAACTCTGCTTCAATCTCCACATCCAAACACCGAATATATACATTTGACATGTTTTTATTTTATAGTTTATGAAATATCAAAAATGGTGTCAAATGCCCTTCATATTAGGCTTTTAGAGTCTTAAGAAGATATCTTTAAAGTGCTTTA